>NC_135234.1:756883955-757189074 GCF_051348905.1 Ranitomeya variabilis | reverse complement strand
GCTTTGTGTTCACCTGTTAATAATGGATCTTCAGAGTGTAACTGCAGGTTTGAATAATCTCACCACGAAAGTACAAAATTTGCAAGATTTTATTATTCATGCTCCGGTATCTGAGCCGAGAATTCCTTTGCCGGAATTCTTCTCAGGGAATAGATCTAGCTTTCAGAATTTTAGAAATAATTGTAAGCTATTTTTGTCCCTGAAATCTCGTTCTGCTGGAGACCCTGCACAGCAGGTTGGGATTGTGATTTCCTTGCTCCGGGGCGACCCTCAAGACTGGGCTTTTGCATTGGCACCAGGGGATCCTGCGTTGCGCAATGTGGATGCGTTTTTTTTGGCCTTGGGCTTGCTGTATGAGGAACCTCATTTGGAACTTCAGGCAGAAAAAACTTTGATGTCCCTATCGCAGGGGCAAGATGAAGCTGAAATTTACTGCCAAAGATTCCGTAAATGGTCTGTGCTTACTCAGTGGAATGAGTGTGCCTTGGCGGCTACTTTCAGAGAGGGTCTCTCTGATGCCATTAAGGATGTTATGGTGGGGTTCCCTGTGCCTGCGGGTCTGAATGAGTCCATGACAATGGCCATTCAGATCGATAGGCGTCTGCGGGAGCGCAAACCAGTGCACCATCTGGCGGTGTCCACTGAGAAGACGCCAGAAAGCATGCAGTGTGATAGAATTCTGTCCAGAAGCGAGCGGCAGAATTTTAGACGGAAAAATGGGTTGTGTTTCTATTGTGGAGATTCTTAACCCTGTTTCCTTCCGTTTGGACCTCCCTGCATCCTTTTCTATTCATAACGTTTTTCATCGGTCGTTATTGCGCAGGTATGAGGCACCGGTTGTGCCTTCCGTTGAGCCTCCTGCTCCGGTGTTGGTTGAGGGTGAGTTGGAGTACGTTGTGGAAAAAATCCTAGACTCCCGTGTTTCCAGACGGAGACTCCAGTATCTGGTCAAGTGGAAGGGATATGGCCAGGAGGATAATTCTTGGGTCACTGCATCTGATGTTCATGCCTCTGATCTGGTTCGTGCCTTTCATAGGGCCCATCCTGATCGCCCTGGTGGTTCTGGTGAGGGTTCGGTGCCCCCTCCTTGAGGGGGGGGTACTGTTGTGAATTTGGATTCTGGGCTCCCCCGGTGGCTACTGGTGGAATTGAACTTGTGACATCATCTTCCCTGTTCACCTGTTCTGATTAGATCTGGGTGTCGCTATATAACCTGGCTTCTCTGTTAGATGCTTGCCGGTCAACAATGTTATCAGAAGCCTCTCTGTGCTTGTTCCTGCTCCCAGACATCTACTAGATAAGTTGGACATTCGTCCATGTTTTGTTTTTGTATTTTGGTTCCAGTTCACAGCTGCAGTTTCGTTACTGTGTCTGGAAAGCTCTTGTTGATCAGGAATTGCCACTCTGGTATTATGAGTTAATGCCAGAGTCCTAAAGTAATTTCTGGATGTGTTTTGTTAGGGTTTTCTACTGACCATGAAAGTATGCTTTCTGTCTTCTGCTATCTAGAAAGCGGACCTCAAATTTGCTAAAACTATTTTCCTGCTGCGTTTGTTATTTCTTCTAAAATCACCGCCAATATATGTGGGGGGCCTCTGTCTCCTTTTTTTGGGGCATTTCTCTAGAGGTGAGTCAGGTCTTATATTTCCCTCTGCTAGCATTATTTAGTTCTCCGGCCGGCGCTGGGCATATAGGGATAAAAAGTAGGACATGCTACCTGGCTACTTCTAGATGATGCGGTAGGTTTAGTTCATGGTCAGTATAGTTACATCTTCCAAGAGCTTGTTCCTATAGAGGCTTATGCTAGTTCTCTGGCCATGGAGATCATGACACGCCACATATCTCCGCAACAACGACCTATGGAACACATTATGGATGGCAAAAGAAGCTGGAAGGGCCAAACGAAACGACACAGGATTGATAATTTCAGAAATCTTATAAGGACCAATGAAACGAGGCTTGAACTTAGGAGAAGAAACCTTCATAGGAACAAAACGAGAAGACAACCAAACCAAATCCCCAACACGAAGTCGGGGACCAACACAGCGACGGCGGTTAGCAAAACGTTGCGCCTTCTCCTGAGACAACGTCAAATTGTCCACCACGTGAGTCCAAATTTGCTGCAACCTGTCCACTACAGAATCCACACCAGGACAGTCAGAAGGCTCAACCTGCCCTGAAGAAAAACGAGGATGAAAACCAGAATTACAAAAAAAAGGCAAAACCAAAGTAGCAGAACTAGCCCGATTATTAAGGGCGAACTCGGCCAATGGCAAGAAGGTCACCCAATCATCCTGATCAGCAGAGACAAAGCATCTCAGATAGGTCTCCAAGGTCTGATTAGTTCGTTCGGTTTGGCCATTTGTCTGAGGATGGAACGCTGAAGAAAAAGACAAATCAATGCCCATCTTAGCACAAAAGGACCGCCAAAACCTAGAAACAAACTGGGAACCTCTGTCCGACACAATGTTCTCCGGAATGCCATGCAAACGAACCACATGCTGAAAAAATAATGGAACCAAATCAGAGGAGGAAGGCAATTTAGGCAAGGGTACCAAATGGACCATCTTAGAAAACCGATCACAAACCACCCAGATGACAGACATCCTTTGAGAGACAGGAAGATCAGAAATGAAATCCATGGAAATATGCGTCCAGGGCCTCTTCGGGACAGGCAAAGGCAAAAGCAACCCACTGGCACGAGAACAGCAAGGTTTGGCCCGAGCACAAGTCCCACAGGACTGCACAAAAGAACGCACATCCCGTGACAAGAAAGGCCACCAAAAGGACCTAGCAACCAAATCTCTGGTACCAAAAATCCCAGGATGACCAGCCTATACTGAACAATGAACCTCAGAAATAACCCTACTAGTCCATCTATCAGGGACAAACAGTTTATCCAGTGGACAGCGGTCAGGTCTATCAGCCTGAAACTCCTGCAGCACCCGCCGCAAATCAGGGGAGATGGCAGACAAAATCACCCACTCTTTGAGAATACCAGCCGGCTCAGAGACTCCCGGAGAATCAGGCAAAAAACTCCTAGAAAGGGCATCAGCCTTCACATTCTTAGATCCCGGAAGGTATGGGACCACAAAATCGAAATGGGAGAAAAACAGTGACCATCAAGCCTGTCTAGGATTCAACCTCTTGGCGGACTCGAGGGAAGTCAGATTCTTGTGATCAGTCAAGACCACCACGCGATGTTTGGCTCCCTCAAGCCAATGTCGCCACTCCTCGAATGCCCACTTCATAGCCAACAACTCCCGATTGCCGACATCATAATTACGCTCAGCAGGCGAAAACTTTCTAGAAAAGAAAGCAAACGGCTTCATCAAAGAGCCATCAGAACTTCTCTGAGACAAAACAGCCCCTGCCCCAATCTCAGAAGCATCAACCTCGACCTGAAAAGGGAGCAAAACATCTGGCTGACGCAACACAGGGGCCGAAGTAAAATGACGTTTAAGCTCCTGAAAAGCCTCAACGGCCGCAGGGGACCAGTTCACCACATCAGCGCCTTTCTTCGTCAAATCAGTCAAAGGCTTAACCACACTAGAAAAATTAGCGATGAAGCGACGGTAAAAATTAGCAAAGCCCAGGAACTTCTGAAGACTCTTCACAGATGTAGGTTGAGTCCAATCATAAATGGCCTGAACTTTAACAGGGTCCATCTCGATAGTAGAAGGGGAAAAAATGAAGCCCAAAAAGGAAACCTTCCGAACTCCAAAGAGGTATTTAGACCCCTTCACAAACAACGCGTTAGCACGAAGGACCTGGAACACCATCCTGACCTGCCTTACATGAGACTCCCAATCATCCGAAAAGACCAAAATATCATCCAAATATACAATCATGAACCTATCCAGATACTTCCGGAAGATGTCGTGCATAAAGGACTGAAACACAGATGGGGCATTAGAAAGCCCGAATGGCATCACCAGGTACTCAAAATGGCCCTCGGGCGTATTAAATGCTGTTTTCCATTCATCGCCCTGTTTAATACGCACAAGATTATACGCCCCTCGAAGGTCAATCTTGGTAAACCAACTAGCCCCCTTAATCCGAGCAAACAAATCAGACAACAGAGGCAAAGGGTACTGAAATTTGACCGTGATTTTATTGAGAAGGCGGTAATCTACACAGGGTCTCAGAGAGCCATCCTTCTTGGCCACAAAAAAGAACCCTGCTCCCAACGGTGACGAAGACGGGCGAATATGTCCTTTCTCCAAGGACTCCTTTACATAACTCCGCATAGCGGCATGTTCTGGCACAGATAAATTAAACAGTCGGCCCTTAGGGAACTTACTACCAGGAATCAAATCAATAGGGCAATCACAGTCCCTATGAGGAGGTAGGGCACTGGACTTGGGCTCATCAAATACATCCTGGTAATCCGACAAAAACTCAGGAATTTCAGAAGGAGTGGAAGAAGAAATTGACATCAAAGGAACATCAGTATGTATCCCTTGGCAACCCCAACTAGACACAGACATTGATTTCCAATCCAGTACTGGATTATGAACCTGTAACCATGGCAAACCCAACACGACAACATCATGCAAATTATGCAACACCAAAAAGCGAATACTTTCCTGATTTGCGGGAGCCATGCACATGGTCAGCTGAGTCCAGTACTGGGGTTTATTCTTGGCCAATGGTGTAGCATCAATCCCCCTTAAGGGAATAGGAATCTGCAAAGGCTCCAAGAAAAAACCACAGCGCCTGGCAAACTCCAAGTCCATCAAATTCAGAGCAGCGCCCGAATCCACAAATGCCATAACAGAGTAGGACGACAATGAGCAAATCAGAGTAACAGATAAGAGAAATTTAGGCTGCACAGTACTAATGGTGACAGACCTAGCGAACCTCTTAGTGCGCTTAGGACAATCAGAGATAGCATGAGAAGAGTCACCACAGTAAAAACACAGCCCATTCTGACGTCTGTGTTCTTGCCGTTCAACTTTGGTCAAAGTCCTATCACATTGCTCAGAGGACACCGCCAAATGGTGAACAACTTTGCGCTCACGCAAACGCCGATCAATCTGAATGGCCAAAGACATTGATTCATTCAGATCAGCAGGCGTGGGGAACCCCACCATAACATCTTTAAGGGCTTCAGAAAGACCCTTTCTGAAAATTGCTGCCAGCGCACACTCATTCCATTGTGTAAGCAAAGACCACTTTCTAAACTTCTGGCAATATACTTCTGCTTCATCCTGACCCTGACATAGAGTCAGCAAGATCTTTTCTGCCTGATCCACAGAATTAGGTTCATCATAAAGCAATCCAAGCGCTAGAAAAAATGCATCTACATTAAGCAATGCAGGATTTCCTGGCTCAAGGGAGAATGCCCAGTCTTGCGGGTCACCACGCAACAAAGAAATAACAATCTTTACTTGCTGAATGGGGTCACCAGAGGAGCGGGGTTTCAGAGCAAGAAACAGTCTGCAATTATTTTTGAAATTCAAAAATTTAGATCTATCCCCAGAAAACAAATCGGGAATTGGAATTCTAGGCTCTAACATCGGATTCTGAACTACATAATCTTGAATACTCTGTACCCTAACAGCGAGTTGATCCACACAAGAGGACAAACCCTGAATATCCATATCTACACCTGAGTCCTGAACCACCCAGGGGTTAAGGGGAAAAGAAAGACAAAACAAGCAGCAAAGAAAAAAAAATTGACTCAGAACTTCTCTTTTCCCTCTTTTGAGATGCATTAACACTTTGTTGGCCAGCTGTACTGTTATGGACCTGGTGGTTAGGAGCACCAGAAATGACCTGATGGTTAAAATGGAAAAACCTGGGACAAGCTCTGAGGAAGTGGTAACTCTACTGACCGCAATCCCTAATCCTATCACACACACTGGAAATAGCCGTGGAGCGTACCTAACTCTCCCTAGACGCCTCTTCACAGCCTAAGAGCTAACTACCCCTAAAGATAGAAATAGCAGCCTACCTTGCCTCAGAGAAATTCCCCAAAGTAAAGGTAGCCCCCCACAAATATTGACTGTGAGTTAAGAGGAAGTAACAAACACAGGAATGAAACAGATTTTAGCAAAGGAGGCCGAATCTTCTCTAGACAGACAGAGGATAGGAAAGGGAACTATGCGGTCAGTAATAAAAACTACAAAAACCATGCAGAGTGTGCAAAAAGACCTCCACACTGACTCACGGTGTGGAGGTGCAGCTCTGCACCCCCAGAACTTCCAGCTAGCAAGGAAATATCATAATAGCAGGCTGGACTGAAACAAAGCATGTACTGAGAAATATATTCAAAAATCAATGAACAGCAAATGAACTAGCGAGAACTTAGCTTCTGCTGGAGTAGACAGGTCATCTGAGAAATCCAAGAGAGATCTGAACCAGTACTGAGACATTGACAGCTGGCATGGACTAACGACCTGGGCAGAGTTAAATAGGGAAGCCAGCAGAAGCAATAAACGAGAGCAGCTGAGAAAGCCAACCTCAAAGATCAGCAGTTCCACTCAAAGCCACCAGAGGGTGTCCAAGGACAGAACTCACCAAAGTACCATTCACGATCACAGGAGGGAGCCCGAGAACGGAATTCACAACAGGAGACCCTTGGAGCAACGCGATCACATCGCGTTGCTCCGGCGGTCTCAGGGAAGCACGCAGGGAGCCCCCTCCCTGCGCGATGCTTCCCTGTGCCGCCGGAATGCTGCGATCATGTTTGATCGCAGAGCTCCAGGGGTTAATGTCCCGGGAGCGGTCTGTGAGTGCTCCTGGCACATAGTGCTGGATGTCAGCTGTAATAATCAGCTGACACCCGGCGGCGATCGGCCACGCTCCCCCCGTGAGCGTGACTGATCGTGCTGGACGTACTAACCCTTCACTGGGAGTTAAGTCCGTCCAATAGGATTAAGTGGTTATAAGTAAAAAAAAAAATAAATATATATATATATATATATATATATATATATATATATATATATATATACTGTATACAGGTGCTTCTCACAAAATTAGAATGTCATCACAAAGAGAAACTCATATATTATGTAGAATCATTACAAACAGAGTGCTCTATTTCAAGTGTTTATTACTGTTAATGTTGATGATTAAGGCTTACAGCCAATGAAAACCCAAAAGTCATTATCTCAGTAAATTAGAATACTTTATAACACCAACTTGAAAAATGATTTTAAAATCTGAAATGTTGACCTACTGAAATGTATTTTCAATAAATGCACTTGTAAGGGGGTGAAGAGGAAGAAGAGCCCAATGGAGGTTGCTTTCCCTGCTCCTTACCTGGAACCACTTAATCAGACAGCTGGGTTGTTGGGGGGAGGACTTTCTGCCCTGGACAGAGATCATGTGACTGCTGGGGGCAGAGAGGAGAGGAAGAGGAAGGGGCGGTGGTTCAAAAGAGCGGGCAGGCAGAGGGCGCAAAAGCAGAGCATGCCAGAGAGAGGGGACAGCGCGCCAGAGAGAAAGCAGGCTGAAGGGCCGCGCTCCCCAAGAGAGTGCTCCCCATGAGGGCACTGTGGCTTAGATACGAGCACTAGTGAAGGCTGGATGTGAGGGTGTGGACTCGGAAGCCTCCATGATCAGAGGAGACTTTCACCCTGACAGTGCAGAGACAGTGACCCGAGTGTGCAGCCTCGGTGACCGCAGTGACAAGCCGAGACCACTGAGTGTGACAAGTAAACTGCTCAGTGTGTAGCATTGCTACTGCAGAGAGACTGTCAGCTTAACATACAGAGAATCGTGCAGCAGTGAGGTTGTTCTACTTCCTGCTTCCAGTTTCACCCTGAGATTTAACCCAGAGTTTCCAGTTCCCAGGAGACAGAGGAGAGACTTAAGAGTTGACAAGTGCCGCTGTTTCTCGGCGCCTACGGTGGAGAAGACGACCCTACAAGCAAGTCCTCATCAGACTGATAAGTGTTTTCTCAAGAAATTCTGTTTACTACTGTTGCAATGTTTGACTGCCTGGGAACTTATACCACTTTCCATTAATTTCCAGGGTCATATTATTAGTTTATAACCTACTGTTTTCTCCCTGCGAGGAGAATCTTATCCCTGTTATTAAACTCCCTCAACAGTTGGTCTGTCTGTTCCATGGTGACATACTCAACACCTGCACTCTATTACACTCTCAATACTTGGTCAGGCTCCTTTTGCATCAATTACTGCATCAATACGACATGGCATGGAAGCGATCAGCCTGTGGCACCGCTGAGGTGTTATGGAAGCCCAGGTTGCTTTGATAGCAGCCTTCAGCTCATCTGCATTGTTGGGTCTGGTGTCTCATCTTCTTGACAATACCCGTAGATTCTCTATGTGGTTAAGGTCAGGCAAGTTTGCTGGCCAATCAAGCACAGTGATACTGTTGTTTTAAAACCAGGTATTGGTACTTTTGGCAGTGTGGACAGGTGCCAAGTCCTGCTGGAGAATGAAATTTTCATCTCCAAAAAGCTTGTCGGCAGAGGGAAGCAAGAAGTGCTCTAAAATCTACTGGTAGACAGCTGCACTGACTTTGGTCTTGATTAAACAGTGTATCTACACCAGCAGATGATATGGCTCCCCAAACAATCACTGATTGTGGAGACTTCACACTAGATCTCAAGCAGCTTGGATTGTGTCCTGTCCACTCTTCCTCTAGACTCTGGGACCTTGATTTCCAAATGAAATGCAAAATTTATTTTCATCTGAAAACAACACCTTGGACCACCGGCAACAGTCCAGTTCTTTTTCTTATTGGCCCAGGTAACACGCTTCTGGCATTGTCTATTGGTCATGAGTGGCCTGACACAATGAATGCGGCACTTGTAGCCCATGTCCTGGATACGTCTGTGTGTGGTGGCTCTTGAAGCAATGACCCCGGCAGCAGTCCACTCCTTGTGAATCTCCCCCAAATTTTTGAATAACCTTTTCTTAACAATCCTTTCAAGGTTGCAGTTATCAAGGTTGCTTGTGCTCCTTTTTCTACCACACTTTTTCCTTCCACTCAACTTTCCATTAATATACTTGGATACAGCACTCTGTGAACAGCCAGCTTCTTTAGCAATGACCTTTTGTGGCTTCCCCTCCTTATAGAGTGTGTCAGTGACTGCCGTCTGGACATCTGTCAAGTCAGCAGTCTTCCCCATGACTGTGTAGCCTAATGAAACAGACTAAGGGACCCTTTTAAATGCTTAGGAAGCCTTTGCATTTGTTTTGTGTTAATTATTCTAATTTACTGAGACTTTGGGTGTAATAATTATGAAGGTACTATAGAATCTGATTGCGTGGGATAAAATGAATCGGAGACCAAGGTTGAGACAAATAAACTGTATTAAGAAAGCAAAGAATATAAGATAAACTGTGACCTCGTCTCCCGGTACTTTCCTGCATGCAACCTCCGATCCTCACAAGATCTCCTTCTCTACTCCCCTCTTATCTCCTCTTCTCACAATTGCATAAAAGATTTCTCTCGCGCATCACCCCTACTCTGGAACTCTCTACCACAACATATTAGACTCTCACCTGCCATCGAAACCTTCAAAAAGAACCTGAAGACCTTCCTCTTCCAGCAAGCCTACAATCTGCAGTAACCACCGATCGACCAAACCACTGCACGACCAGCTCTATCCTCACCTACTGTATCCTCACCCATCCCTTGTAGATTGTGAGCCCTCGTGGGCAGGGTCCTCTCTCCTCCTGTACCAGTTGCGACTTGTATTGTTTAAGATTATTGTACCTGTTTTTATTATGTACACCCCTCCTCACATGTAAAGCGCCATGGAATAAATGGCGCTATAATAATAAATAATAATAATAGTAATAAACTAACAGAGAAATTACTGAAATTACAGCGAAGTGCAACTGAATATGGCACCTTTTATGGAAGTCCAGAAATATGCAGATGGTGAACTACAAGGAGGTTTTCCAGTGTACTTCTTTTAGGGCTGAAAAAGTCACGCTAAAGTCCAGCACCGCAGCCCACACAGTCCAGGAGTAAATACTCAGACAATAATATTGTCAAAAAGTCTTACAGACCACAGCAGTTCCAGAGATGTGTAGCTCCTCTCCTTAGAAGTCTGGGCAATAGGTAGCACAGCCTGAATCAGGAAGCAGCACAGAGGACTGAAGGCAGCTGGAAGTGATGAGGTAGAGCACAGAGTAAACGAGCAGCAGTAGGAACTCCAGAAGCTAGCCAGGAGGAAGCTCACAAGCCAGCAGCAAACAAAATACTCAGGCAAGTAATGTTTCACGACCCTGACTTAAATAACAGGACAGACAGGAAGTTCAAGGACAGGGCAAAGTATCAGACTTTATCTTGGACAAGGGCAAAACAGGCTCCATGGAACATCTGGAAACATTACATTGGGGTTTTCATTGGCTGTAAGCCATAATTATCAGCATTAACAGAAATAAACACTTGAAACAGATTACTCTGCTTGTAATTACTCTATATAATATATGAGTTTTCAATTTTTGCATTGGAGAACTGAAATAAATTAACTTTTTGATATTCTAATTTTGTGAGAAACACCTGTATATACAGTGCGTTGTGAAAGTATTCGGCCCCCTGGAACTTTTCAACCTTTTCCCACATATCATGCTTCAAACATAAAGATACCAAATGTAAATTTTTGTTGAAGAATCTACAAGAAGTGGAACACAATTGAGAAGTTGAACGAAATTTATTGGTTATTTTAAATTTTTCTGGAAATTCAAAAACTGAAAAGTGGGGCTTGCAATATTATTTGGCCCCTTTAACTTTATACTTTGTTGCGCCACCTTTTGCTGCGATTACAGCTGCAAGTCACTTGGGGTATCTCACTATCAGTTTTGTACATCGAGAGACTGAAATTCTTGCCCATTCTTCCTTGGCAAACAGCTCGAGCTCAGTGAGGTTTGATGGAGATCGTTTGTGAACAGCAGTTTTCAGCTCTTTCCACAGATTCTCGATTGCATTGAGGTCTGGACTTTGACTTGGCCATTCTATCACCTGGATACGTTTGTGAACCATTCCATTGTAGATTTTGCTTTATGTTTGGGATCATTGTCTTGTTGGAAGAAAAATCTCCGTCCCAGTCTCAGGTCTTTTGCAGACTCCAAAAGGTTTTGTTCAAGAATGGTCCTGTATTTAGCTCCATCCATCTTCCCATTAATTTTAACCATCTTCCCTGTCCATGCTGAAGAAAAGCAGGCCCAAACCATGATGCTGCTACCACCATGTTTGACAGTGGGGATGGTGTGTTCAGGGTGATGAGCTGTGTTGCCTTCACGCCAAACATATCGTTTGGCATTGTTGCCAAAAAGTTCGATTTTTGTTTCATCTGACCAGAGCACCTTCTTCCACATGTTTGGTGTGTCTCTCAGATGGCTTGTTGCAAACTTTAAACAACACTTTCTATGGATATCTTTGAGAAATGGCTTTCTTCTTGCCACTCTCCATAAAGGCCAGATTTGTGCAGTGTACGACTGATTGTTGTCCTATAGACAGACTGTCCCACCTCAGCTGTAGATCTCTGCAGTTCATCCAGAGTGATCATGGGCCTCATGGCTACATCTCTAATATGTCTTCTCCTTGTTTGAGATGAAATTTTAGGGGACGGTCGGGTCTTGGTAGATTTGCAGTGGTATGATACTCCTTCCATTTCAATATGATCGCTTGCACAGTGCTCCTTGGGATGTTTAAAGTTTTGTAAATCATTTTGTATCCAAATCCGGCTTTAAACTTCTCCACAACAGTATCACGGACCTGCTTGTTGTGTTCCTTGGTCTTCATGATGCTGTCTGTGCTTCAAACAGAACCCTGAGACTATCACAGAGCAGGTGCATTTATACAGAGAATTGATTACACACAGGTGGATTATATTTATCATCATTAGGCATTTAGGCAAACATTGGATCATTCAGGGATCCACAATGAACTTCTGGCGTGAGTTTGCTGCACTGAAAGTAAAGGGGCCGAATAATATTGCACGCCTCACTTTTCAGTTTTTGAATTTCCGCAAAAATGTTAAATAACCAATAAATTTCGTTCAACTTGAAAATTGTGTTCCACTTTTTGTTGATTCTTCACCAAAAATTTACATTTGGTATCTTTATGTTTGAAGCATGATATATGGGAAAAGGCACTGTATATGTGAGCTTGCCTCTCTGTAGGGCTGCCACCAGGTTTGCACTGTTATCAGACACAGCCATCCCTGGATGCAGGTTCAGCGGAGACAGCCATTGCTCAAACTCGGCCTAGAGAGCTGTCCACAACGCTTCAGCAGTATGACTGTGATCTCCAAGGAATAATAATTTTAACACTGCTTGATTGCTATGAGCCCTGGCTGCGTAGTATGGTAGTGATGGGGATTCGCTCTTCAATGTTTGAATGTGTGTCTCATTAAGGCAGAGGTTGAGGGTGCAGGTGGAGGCCCTAGAGGAGGTGGAGGAGGCAGAAGCAATGGAGGAAGTGTGCTATATATAGAGGTTTATCATTCAAGCCTTGGGGATTCCAAGTCTTGTGGAGCAGCATCTGCCTCCACAGCCACCAGAATCACCCAGTGCCCAGTCAGCGAGATGTAAGGCCCTTGACCATGCTAACTTGTCCAAGTGTCTGTGGTGAAATGCACCCTGGCAGCCACAGACTTAGTAAAAAAATGGGTGATGTTGTCTGCAACATGCTGGTGTAGCGCAGACACAGCTTTCTTAGAAAAGTAATGGCAACTGGGCAACTGGTACAGGGGGACTGTGACAGCAATCAGCTTTCAGAAACTGTCAGCATCAACAGGCAGACAAGCAACATTTTTGTGGCTAACAGATTGGAGATGTAGGAGTTCAACCTTAGCTTTGTCATGCGTAGGAGGAAACAATCTTTTACAAGACCACAACTGTGGGACCGTGGCTGGCTACAGTGCTGAGAGAGGGCAGAGTATGGTGAACCGGACAAACTGCTGAACTGTGAGGGAGGTGCAAACGGAGATGTTATGGTGGAGTGAGAAAGTTGTGGTGTGCTTGTTCTCTCAGATTGGTCAAAAACAGCAGGCATGTACGTTTCCGTTACAGCTGACAGCGGGCTCTCAGTCAGTGTGACTGGAGCGGGTAAAGAACCCGAGGTTCTGTGGTTGAAGACCTGCATCACAATACTTGGCACAGTAACAGAGGAGGAGGAAGAAGAAGCAGATGCGATTGATGGGGCAGCTGATGGTTGTTGAGGTCCGCTGGTTAGCATTTTAGTGCAGTGGGATTCCCAGAGTAATGCATGTTGATTGTGCATGTAAAGGTTCATACATGTAGTCAAATTATTGCACTTGTTCCCGCTACTCAAGTTTTTTTGGCAAAGTTGGCAGATTACGTGACTTGGCTCATCCTTTGCAGTGTCAAAAAAGGCCCCGGCTAGGCAAACCTTACCATCACTGTGAGCTGCAAACACGTGAATGCTGCTGGTCACAGCCACAGTTGTGACTGAGGATGCATTGTTCATCGAGGCTGCATCACTAAGTGTCTGCAAAGTACGGCGCAATGTAACCTTGTCTTCCTCCTCAGATGACCTACTCAACTCAACCTACTCTGTGTAATCACATTCCTCGCCCTTGGAGTCACCCTCCTCCTCTTTCTGCCCTGACAACACAGTACAGTCCGCATGAGCCTCAGAAATCTGAGTCTCATCAGGATTACCTCCCCCAAGGATTATCATCTGATGATGAGGGTCAGGATGCTGCTCGGACCCTACTTTGTCCTGCCCCGGATCCAAGCTAAAAAATGTTTTGGGCATCAGTGCAGATTTCCTCCTCTTGACTCTGTGAAGCTTTTGAGTACACTTCTGATGCTCATGGCATAGAATGTATGAACAGCTCTTCAGACTCACACATCTATGTGTTATGATCCCAATGGCAGAGGATCTCAGAGAATTCAGCAAAGTCTGCAAACACAAAAAACCAGCTCATAGGGAAGTGGTAACTAGGCTGACCGTATACCTGATCCTAGCACAAGCAACTAGCAGTAGCCGGGGAACGTACCTACGTTGATTCTAGATGTCTCGCGCCAGCTGGAGAACTAACTAACCCTATAAGGGAAAATAAGACCTTTCTTGCCTCCAGAGAAAAGACCCCAAAGATAAATACAAGCCCCCAACAAATAATAACGGTGAGGTAAGAAGAAAAGACAAACGTAAGAATGAACTAGATTTTAGCAAAGAGAGGCCCACTGACTAATAGCAGAAAATAGGAAGATGACTTATACGGTCAGCAAAAAACCCTATCAAAATATCCACGCTGAATATTCAAGAACCCCCAAACCGACTAACGGTGTGGGGGGAGAATCTCAGCCCCCTAGAGCTTCCAGCAATATCAGGAATCACATTTTGCACAAGCTGGACAAAAATTAGAACAAAGCAAATAAACAAAAAATAAGAAAGCAGGACTTAGCTTATCTTGCAAAGAACCAGGACCAGCAGACAGGAGCAAACAGAAATGAACTGATTACAATGATGCCAGGCACCAGACTAAGAATCCAGGAAGTTTAAATAGAAACACCCCTGGCCTAACGAACCAGGTGAGTACCAACCTGGGGAAAGAATATCCAAGTGCCATACCACTAGTGACCACAAGAGGGAGCCAAGAAGTATAGTTCACAACATCTATGGTTCCTGTTGTGAATTTGCTTTTTGCTCCCTCTAGTGGTTACTAGTTTTTTGACTCTGGTTTTTCTGTCATTCCTTTTATCCGCACCTGGGTCGTTAGTTAGGGGTGTCGCTATATAAGCTCCCTGGACCTTCAGTTCAATGCCTGGCAACGTAGTTATCAGAGCTAGTCTGCTGTGCTCTTGTCTACTGATCCTGGTTCCAGTTATATCAGCTAAGTCTGCCTTTTGCTTTTTGCTATTTGTTTTGGTTTTGTATTTTTGTCCAGCTTGTTCCAAATCTATATCCTGACCTTTGCTGGAAGCTCTAGGGGGGCTGGTGTTCTCCCCCCGGACCGTTAGACGGTTCGGGGGTTCTTGAATTTCCAGTGTGGATTTTGATAGGGTTTTTGTTGACCATATAAGTTACCTTTCTTTATTCTGCTATCAGTAAGCGGGCCTCTCTGTGCTAAACCTGGTTCATTTCTGTGTTTGTCATTTCCTCTTACCTCACCGTCATTATTTGTGGGGGGCTTCTATCCAGCTTTGGGGTCCCCTTCTCTGGAGGCAAGAAAGGTCTTTGTTTTCCTCTACTAGGGGTAGCTAGATTCTCCGGCTGGCGCGTGTCATCTAGAATCAACGTAGGAATGATCCCCGGCTACTTCTAGTGTTGGCGTTAGGAGTAGATATATGGTCAACCCAGTTACCACTGCCCTATGAGCTGGATTTTTGTATTCTGCAGACTTCCACGTTCCTCTGAGACCCTCGCCATTGGGGTCATAACAGTTTGCCAGGCCAGTATTAAATGTTTAATGCATTGCAGAAGAGGGATTATAAGAAAGAAGATTCTGAGTTTTTTTTTTTCTTTTTCCCCTTTACCTCAGAGTGGCTATGCTTGCTGCAGACATGAATGTCCAGACCTTGATTACAAGTGTGGACCAGCTGGCTACTCGTGTGCAGGGCACACAAGACTATGTTATCAGAAATCCTAGGTCAGAACCTAAAATACCGATTCCTGAACTGTTTTCCGGAGACAGGTTTAAGTTTAGGAATTTCGTGAATAATTGTAAATTGTTTTTGTCCCTGAGACCCTGTTCATCTGGAGATTCTGCTCAGCAAGTAAAAATTGTTATTTCGTTCTTACGGGGCGACCCTCAGGATTGGGCTTTTTCGCTGGCGCCAGGAGATCCGGCATTGGCTGATCTTGATGCGTTTTTTCTGGCGCTCGGTTTACTTTATGAGGAACCCAATCTTGAGATTCAGGCAGAAAAGGCCTTGCTGGCTATGTCTCAGGGGCAGGACGAGGCTGAAGTGTATTGCCAAAAATTTCGGAAATGGTCCGTGCTGACACATTGGAACGAGTGTGCACTGGCCGCTAATTTTAGAAATGGCCTTTCTGAAGCCATTAAGAATGTTATGGTGGGTTTTCCCATTCCCACAGGTCTGAATGATACTATGGCACTGGCTATTCAAATTGACCGGCGGTTGCGGGAGCGCAAAACCGCAAATTCCCTCATGGTGTTGTCTGAACAGACACCTAATTCGGTGCAATGTGATAGAAAAACCGCAAATTCCCTCATGGTGTTGTCTGAACAGACACCTGATTTAATGCAATGTGATAGAATCCTGACTAGAAATGAGCGGAAAATTCATAGACGCCGGAATGGCTTGTGCTACTACTGTGGTGATTCTACACATGTTATCTCAGCATGCTCTAAACGTATAGCTAAGGTTGTTAGTCCTGTCACCGTTGGTAATTTGCAACCTAAATTTATTCTGTCTGTAACTTTGATTTGCTCACTGTCATCTTATCCTGTCATGGCGTTTGTAGATTCAGGTGCTGCCCTGAGTCTCATGGATCTCTCATTTGCTAAGCGCTGTGGTTTTACTCTTGAACCATTAGAAAATCCTATTCCTCTTAGGGGTATTGATGCTACACCATTGGCAGCAAATAAACCGCAGTATTGGACACAGGTTACCATGTGCATGACTCCTGAACACCGCGAGGTGATACGTTTCCTGGTTTTACATAAAATGCATGATTTGGTTGTTTTAGGGCTGCCATGGTTACAGTCCCATAATCCAGTCCTGGACTGGAAGGCTATGTCAGTCTCAAGTTGGGGCTGTCGTGGTATTCATGGGGATTCCCTGCCTGTGTCTATTGCTTCTTCTACGCCTTCGGAAGTTCCGGAGTATTTGTCTGATTATCAGGATGTCTTCAGTGAGTCTGAGTCCAGTGCACTGCCTCCTCATAGGGACTGTGACTGTGCTATAGATTTGATCCCAGGCAGTAAATTTCCTAAGGGAAGACTGTTTAATCTGTCGGTACCTGAACATACCGCTATGCGTTCATATATCAAGGAGTCTCTGGAGAAAGGACATATTCGTCCGTCTTCTTCCCCTCTTGGTGCGGGATTCTTTTTTGTGGCAAAAAAGGACGGATCTTTGAGACCTTGTATTGATTATCGGCTTTTAAATAAGATCACTGTCAAATTTCAGTATCCTTTACCGCTGTTGTCTGACTTGTTTGCCCGGATTAAGGGTGCCAAGTGGTTCACCAAGATAGACCTTCGTGGTGCGTACAACCTTGTGCGCATTAAGCAAGGTGATGAATGGAAAACCGCATTCAATACGCCCGAAGGTCATTTTGAGTACTTGGTGATGCCTTTTGGGCTCTCCAATGCGCCTTCAGTTTTTCAGTCCTTTATGCATGACATTTTCCGGAAGTATCTGGATAAATTTTTGATTGTTTATCTGGATGATATTTTGGTTTTTTCTGATAATTGGGATTCGCATGTGGAGCAGGTCAGGTTGGTCTTTGGAATTCTGCGTGAAAATTCTTTGTTTGTCAAGGGCTCAAAGTGTCTCTTTGGTGTACAGAAGGTTCCCTTTTTGGGGTTCATTTTTTCCCCTTCTGCTGTGGAGATGGACCCAGTCAAGGTCCGAGCTATTCTTGATTGGACTCAGCCCTCGTCAGTTAAGAGTCTTCAGAAGTTCTTGGGCTTCGCTAACTTCTACCGTCGTTTTATCGCTAATTTTTCTAGCATTGTGAAACCTTTGACGGATATGACCAAGAAGGGCTCCGATGTAGCTAACTGGGCTCCTGCTGCCGTGGAGGCTTTCCAGGAGTTGAAACACCGGTTTACTTCGGCGCCTGTTTTGTGCCAGCCTGACGTCTCACTTCCCTTTCAGGTTGAGGTGGATGCTTCGGAGATTGGGGCAGGGGCCGTTTTGTCGCAGAGAGGCCCTGGTTGCTCTGTTATGAAACCTTGTGCCTTTTTCTCTAGGAAGTTTTCGCCTGCCGAGCGAAATTATGATGTGGGCAATCGGGAGTTGTTGGCCATGAAATGGGCATTTGAGGAGTGGCGTCATTGGCTCGAGGGTGCTAAGCATCGTGTGGTGGTCTTGACTGATCACAAAAATCTGATGTATCTCGAGTCTGCTAAACGCCTTAATCCGAGACAGGCCCGCTGGTCATTGTTTTTCTCCCGCTTTGATTTTGTTGTCTCGTATTTACCTGGTTCAAAGAATGTGAAGGCCGATGCTCTTTCTAGGAGCTTTGTGCCTGATGCTCCTGGAGTCGCTGATCCTGTTGGTATTCTTAAAGATGGAGTTATCTTGTCAGCTATTTCTCCGGATCTGCGACGTGTGTTGCAGAGATTTCAGGCTGATAGGCCTGAGTCTTGTCCACCTGACAGACTGTTTGTCCCGGATAAGTGGACCAGCAGAGTCATTTCCGAGGTTCATTCCTCGGTGTTGGCAGGTCACCCGGGAATTTTTGGCACCAGAGATCTGGTGGCCAGGTCCTTTTGGTGGCCTTCCTTGTCAAGGGATGTGCGGTCATTTGTGCAGTCCTGTGGGACTTGTGCTCGAGCTAAGCCTTGCTGTTCTCGTGCCAGCGGTTTGCTCTTGCCCTTGCCTGTCCCGAAGAGACCTTGGACACATATCTCCATGGATTTCATTTCTGATCTTCCGCTATCTCAGGGCATGTCCGTTATCTGGGTGATATGTGATCGCTTCTCCAAGATGGTCCATTTGGTTCCTTTGCCTAAGCTGCCTTCCTCTTCCGATCTGGTTCCTGTGTTTTTCCAGAACGTGGTTCGTTTGCACGGCATCCCTGAGAATATTGTGTCAGACAGAGGATCCCAGTTCGTTTCCAGGTTCTGGCGATCCTTTTGTAGTAGGATGGGCATTGATTTGTCGTTTTCGTCTGCTTTCCATCCTCAGACTAATGGACAGACGGAGCGAACCAATCAGACTTTGGAGGCTTATTTGAGGTGTTTTGTCTCTGCTGATCAGGACGATTGGGTGACATTCTTGCCGTTGGCTGAGTTTGCCCTTAATAATCGGGCTAGTTCCGCCACCTTGGTTTCACCTTTTTTCTGCAACTCTGGTTTCCATCCTCGCTTTTCTTCGGGTCATGTGGAGCCTTCTGACTGTCCTGGGGTGGATTCTGTGGTGGATAGGTTGCAGCAGATCTGGAATCATGTGGTGGACAACTTGAAGTTGTCACAGGAGAAGGCTCAGCGCTTTGCCAACCGCCGCCGCGGTGTGGGTCCCCGACTACGCGTTGGGGATTTGGTATGGCTTTCTTCCCGCTTTGTTCCTATGAAGGTCTCCTCTCCCAAATTTAAACCTCGTTTTATTGGGCCTTACAAGATATTGGAAATCCTTAATCCTGTATCTTTTCGTCTGGATCTTCCTGTGTCGTTTGCTATTCACAATGTATTTCATAGGTCCTTGTTGCGGCGGTACATTGTGCCTGTAGTTCCTTCTGCTGAGCCTCCTGCTCCGGTGTTGGTTGAGGGCGAGTTGGAGTACGTGGTGGAGAAGATCTTGGATTCTCGCCTCTCCAGGCGGAGGCTTCAGTACCTGGTCAAGTGGAAGGGCTATGGTCAGGAGGATAATTCCTGGGTGGTCGCCTCTGATGTTCATGCGGCCGATTTAGTTCGTGCCTTTCATGCCGCTCATCCTGATCGCCCTGGTGGTCGTGGTGAGGGTTCGGTGACCCCTCACTAAGGGGGGGGTACTGTTGTGAATTTGCTTTTTGCTCCCTCTAGTGGTTACTAGTTTTTTGACTCTTGTTTTTCTGTCATTCCTTTTATCCGCACCTGGGTCGTTAGTTAGGGGTGTCGCTATATAAGCTCCCTGGACCTTCAGTTCAATGCCTGGCAACGTAGTTATCAGAGCTAGTCTGCTGTGCTCTTGTCTACTGATCCTGGTTCCAGTTATATCAGCTAAGTCTGCCTTTTGCTTTTTGCTATTTGTTTTGGTTTTGTATTTTTGTCCAGCTTGTTCCAAATCTATATCCTGACCTTTGCTGGAAGCTCTAGGGGGGCTGGTGTTCTCCCCCCGGACCGTTAGACGGTTCGGGGGTTCTTGAATTTCCAGTGTGGATTTTGATAGGGTTTTTGTTGACCATATAAGTTACCTTTCTTTATTCTGCTATCAGTAAGCGGGCCTCTCTGTGCTAAACCTGGTTCATTTCTGTGTTTGTCATTTCCTCTTACCTCACCGTCATTATTTGTGGGGGGCTTCTATCCAGCTTTGGGGTCCCCTTCTCTGGAGGCAAGAAAGGTCTTTGTTTTCCTCTACTAGGGGTAGCTAGATTCTCCGGCTGGCGCGTGTCATCTAGAATCAACGTAGGAATGATCCCCGGCTACTTCTAGTGTTGGCGTTAGGAGTAGATATATGGTCAACCCAGTTACCACTGCCCTATGAGCTGGATTTTTGTATTCTGCAGACTTCCACGTTCCTCTGAGACCCTCGCCATTGGGGTCATAACAGGTTCCCTACAGTCAGTTGTGGGGTTGGAGACTTGTGACGTCGGGGCAAGCAAGGGTAATTTGGGTGCCGCATCTGTGGACTTTACTGGGTGTGATGTTGAGGTGGAGGAAGAGGAGGAGAGGCCACTTGAAGCTGTGTTTGCCATCCACTCGAGCACTTGCTCTTTCTGTGCCTCATCAACAAGGTGTACCGCTGTGCGTCGTCCAAAGAAAGGAAATGGAGTAGCCCATCCAGAAACAGAAGTTGTCAGTTGTCTTTGCATAGGACATGACTATTGATGAGCGGGTGTACTCGTTGCTCGGGTTTTCCCGAGCATGCTTGGGTGGTCTCTGAGTATTTATGACTGCGCAGAGATTTTGTTTTCCTTGCAGCAGCTGAATGATTTGCGACTACTAGACAGTTTGATTACATGTGGAAATTCCCTAGCAACCAGGCAACTGTCAGGACTCTGAACATTTTTTATTACCTTTTGTGCATTACTGCTCTTTTCCAAGATGGCGTCTTTGGTCTCATGTGCACTGTGTCTTCCTGCTATAAAACTCCACCCCAGCCTTCAGTCTGTGCTAGAGTATTCTGCCTTGCATCCAGCTCCTGACCTCTGGTTACTCCCTGGCTATATACCTGCTCCTGTGAACCTGTGGGGTTATCCTGCTACTCTGCTCTGAGTTCCTGCTGCATACACCAGTTCCAGTAATCCTCCTTCATCTGCTGCTCGTGTTTACTTCCATCTGCATTTGCTGGACATGTATGCTGTTGCTGCTCTGCAAGAACCTGAGACTATTACCCAGGCCTCCCTGCTTGAGCTATGATATTATTTGAATTGCCTTATAAGCATATCTTTCTGTGTCTTGGACTAAGCAAGGACTTATTCGTGTCAAGTATCCTCAAGAATAATTGTGCTTCATAGACTTTCTGCATGATTGCATTTTCCTCTGGTTTCCTATAGACTGCTAAGCTGCATTTAATATTTACTCCAAGTGTTGTGGACTTGAGTTTCTCTCTGCACCTGTTTGAATCACCGTGTGATAATATAGACTTTACCATTTATAAAACTGTGTCCTGTAGTTGTCTTGTTCCACGCAAAGAGTCTCCTGAGTTATCCCCTATAATTATTACAGGATACTGAAGCCTAAAAAAAAAAAAGGAGACTGCTGGAACAATGACTGCAGAAAGCAGACTAGAGCAGGTGTTTTCCATAATTAGATCACTGCAGAAAGATGTGGAAGGTCTGCAAAAGAAGTTTGGAAGCTTTGAACACAATCAACAAGTGTTTGGACAGACTTTGCAGGACTTAAGCACCCGCATGGCAGCCCAGGAAAACAAACTTGCTGGCATAGAGTCCCAGTATGGACGGGCTTTTCAGGACATAAGCACGCAAATAGCTGCACAAGAGACTTTACCCTCTGGGCAACCGCCACCAGCTAGCCCACCTAAGTTGCCCCCATTCAGATTTAATGGTGATCACGACAAATTTTGTGGCTTTGTAAATCAATGTATGCTATATTTTGATGTGCATGCTGACCGTTTTCCTAATGATAGATCCAAAGTATTGTGTGTAATAATGCTGCTGACCGCACGAGCGCTTGCCTGGGCGACTCCGATGATTGAGTCTCGTGACCCACGGTTAAATAACTTGGATGATTTCTTGGCCGCTATGACATTAATGTTTGATGATCCTAATCACCCTGCAACCACTGAATCTGCTTTATTGTCTTTACGCCAGGCAAAACGTTCTGTTATTGAGTATGCTACTGAATTCAGGAGATTAGCGGTAGATACCAATTGGGACAGTTATGCACAATTGCCTATTTTTAAAAGGGGTCTGTCTAGTATTGTAAAAGATGAACTACCTCGCTCTGAGTCACCACAAGAGCTAGAGACATTTATACAGCATTGTGTGCGCATTGACATTCGCCTTACTGAGCGTAGGCAGGAGAAGTTTGCTGCATATAACCGTATTTCTAACTTTTCCCTTCCTTCCAAAGAACCTGCAGGTAAAACATCTCGGGAGGTGGAGGAGGTACCCATGCAAATTGATTCCGTTCAGAGGCGCGAGATCAATGACTCGTGAAAGTCTATGTTTCTACTGGGGCCAGTCTGACCACTTCTTGATCAATTGTCCTAAGTGTCCCAGACGGCTGAACAAGGTGCTAGCAGCAGTAGGGGAGTATGACAACTGTGATGATGAATCTGACATCTCTGAATGTAGCCTGCCTTTAAACGCTGTATTCCATTCACTTTCTATGACTTCACCCCCCAAGGAGCTTAAGGAAAAGAACTCTCACTGTTCTCTCCCTATTAAGATCCTGTGATCAGGAAAGTGGATTTCCAGTGCAGCTGTGATTGACTCTGGTGCAGGTGGCAATTTCATGGATATCGCATTTGCCAAGGAACATGGTATTAAAATTCAGCAAAGAGCCTCTCCAATTACCATGGAAACAGTGGATGGGTCACCTTTAATCTCTGGGCCTGTGGATCAGGAGACCGTACCCCTTGAAATTTTGTTGGAGCCTAATCATCAGGAGCAACTTTCTTTCTTGCTAATTTCTTCTCCTCATTTTCCTGTGATTTTAGGCATTCCTTGGTTGCGTTCTCAGAACCCAATTATCAACTGGGAGACCAAGGAGATTATCTGTCCAACAAGGAGCAACTCAGCGTTATTAATTAATTAATCTGGTAAGATTCAGGCTATCCTTGACTGGCCGGTACCCAAGAACGTTAAGGAGGTCCAACGTTTTATTGGTTTTGCAAATTTCTACAGACACTTCATTCAAAATTTTTCGGATATTGTCCATCCCATTACTTCCTTGACAAAGAAGGAAAAGCCCTTTAAGTGGTCATCACAGGCTCAAGAAGCTTTTGATCGGCTTAAGATCTATTTCACATCAGCACCGCTGTTGTTACACCCAGATCCAACGCTTTCTTTCATTGTGGAGGTGGATGCTTCTGATAATGCTTTGGGGCTATTCTCTCCCAAAGAACTGGAGAGAAGGGTCTGCTATATCCTTGTGCTTTTTTTTCCCATAGGATAACCTCAGCAGAGAAGAATTACGATGTGGGAGACAAGGAATTGCTGGCTATTATTGCAGCTTTCAAAGAATGGAGGCATCATCTGCAAGGAGCTGCACAACAGATCATAGTCCTAACTGACCATTGCAATTTAGAGTTCCTTAGATCCGCTAGATGTCTTTCTCCTCGTCAGGCTCGTTGGAACTTATTTTTAAATCAATTTAACTTTGTTATCTCGTACCGTCCAGGTTTTCGTAATGGGAAGGCTGATGCTTTATCCCGAATCCATGCTAAGGATTCCGTACCTGGAGCCCCGTCCAAGACCATTCTATCTGATGCCAATTTCATCGGAGTTATCCATGATCAGGACTTGTGGATGGAGTGCAGGGAGGCCTATGACGGTGATGTATTTCTGGCCAACCCGCCTGTGGATATTAATCTTGTCTTTAGGGGTGGCATGTGGTTCAGAGATCGACGTATCTACTGTTGTGAATTCTGCTCTTGGGCTCCCTCCGGTGGTTGTTGGTGTTAGTGCAGTTGTCTTGGGGTTGTAATCCAGGGCAGGTGTTTCTGCTGATTGCAGCTCTATTAGGTATTTAGGTGTGCAGGATCCATGAGTCCTTGCCAGTTGTCCATGGTTCATGGAGGGATTGCATCTCTCTCTGGTTCCTCATGCCCTGCTGCCAATTCAGCTAAGATAAGTGTCCGTTTTTTTTGTCTCTGTGCACACATGCAGTGTGCTTTGCAATTCAGTGCAATTCATTGTGTTTTTGTCCAGCTTAGACTTTGTTTGGATTTTTCAGTCATGCTGGATTCTCAGGAGATGCAGATATACTTTCTATGTCTTTAGTTAGATGTAGAATATTTGTATAATCTGCTGTGGATATTTTTAGGATTTTAATACTGACCGCTTAGTATTCTGTCCTATCCTTTTCTATTTAGCTAGAAGTGCCTCTTTTGCTAAATCCTGTTTTTCTGCCTGCGTGTGTCTTTCCTCTTATACTCACAGTCAATATTTGTGGGGGGCTGCCTATCCTTTGGGATTCTGCTCTGAGGCAAGATAGAATTCCATTTCCATCTATAGGGGTATTTAATCCTCCGGCTGTGTCGAGGTGTCTAGGACGTGTTAGGTACATCCCACGGCTACTTCTAGTTGCGGAGTTAGTTTAGGGTTTGCGGTCAGTACAGGTACCACCTACTCCTGAGAAAGTCTCTCATGCGGCTCCAAGGTCACCGGATCATAACAGTACAACTGGCCAACAATGAGTTAAATGCATCTCAGAAGAAGGGAAGAAAGAGCCATTTTTTTTTCTGTAGCCTGCTTTGTCTTTTCTTCCCTCTTTTCCTCTGGGTGACTGAGGAGTCTTGTGCTATCATGGATGTTCAGGGATTAGTTTCTCGTGTAGACCAGCTTGCTGCTAGGGTACAGGGTATTTCTGATTATATTGTTCAGACTCCGCTTTTAGAGCCTAGGATTCCTACTCCTGATTTGTTTTTTGGGGACAGGTCCAAATTTTTGAGTTTTAAAAACAACTGTAAACTGTTTTTTGCTCTGAAGCCTCGTTCCTCTGGTGATCCCATTCAGCAGGTTAAAATTGTCATCTCCCTTCTGCGTGGCGACCCTCAGGATTGGGCATTTTCCCTGGAATCTGGGAATCTGGCCTTGCTTAATGTGCTGTAGATGCCTTTTTTGAGGCTCTAGGATTATTATATGATGAACCAAATTCTGTGGATCAAGCGGAGAAGACCTTGTTGGCCCTGTCTCAGGGTCAAGAAGCGGCAGAATTGTATTGTCAGAAATTTAGAAAATGATCTGTGCTGACTAAATGGAATGAGGATGCTTTGGCGGCAATTTTCAGAAAGGGTCTTTCTGAATCTGTTAAAGATGTTATGGTGGGGTTTCCCACGCCTGTTGGTCTGAGTGATTCTATGTCTCTGGCCATTCAGATTGATCGGCGCTTGCGGGACCACAGAACTGTGCGCGCTGTGGCGTTGTCCTCAGAGCAGATGCCTGAGCCTATGCAGTGTGATAGGATTCTGTCTAGAACGGAACAACAAGGATTCAGATGTCAGAATAGGTTGTGTTTTTATTGTGGCGATGCTTCTCATGTCATTTCAGTCTGCCCAAAGCGTACAAAGAGAATCGCTAGCTCAGTTACCATCGAAACTGTGCAACCTAAATTTCAGTTATCTGTGACCTTGATCTGCTCATTGTCGTCATTTTCTGTCATGGCGTTTGTGGATTCAGGCGCCGCTTTAAACTTAATGGACTTTGAATTTGCCAGGCGTTGTGGTTTCCCCTTGCAGTCTTTGCAGAACCCTATTCCTTTGAGGGGCATTGATTCTACACCTTTGGCTAAAAATAAACCCCAGTTTTGGACACAGGTGACCATGTGCATGGCGCCAGCCCATCAGGAAGATTGTCGTTTTCTGGTGTTGCATAATTTGCATGATGCTATTGTGCTGGGTTTTCCATGGTTGCAGATACATAATCCTGTGTTGGATTGGAAGTCTATGTCTGTGACTAGTTGGGGTTGTCAGGGGGTTCATAATGACGTTCCTGTGATGTCAATCTCCTCTTCCTCCTCTTCTGAAGTTCCAGAGTTTTTGTCTGATTTTCAGGATGTATTCGATGAGCCCAAGTCCAGTTCCCTTCCACCGCATAGGGACTGTGATTGTGCTATTGACTTGATTCCAGGCTGTAAGTTTCCTAAGGGCTGACTTTTCAACCTGTCTGTGCCGGAACATACCGCAATGCGGAGTTATGTTAAGGAGTCTTTGGAGAAAGGGCATATTCGGCCATCTTCTTCACCGTTGGGAGCGGGATTTTTTTTTTTGCTAAGAAGGATGGCTCCTTGAGACCCTGTATTGATTATCGCCTCTTGAATAAGATCACGGTCAAGTTTCAATACCCTTTACCTTTGCTTTCCGATTTGTTTGCCAGGATTAAGGGGGCTAGTTGGTTTACTAAAATTGACCTTCGGGGGGCATATAATCTTGTTCGTATTAAACAGGGTGACGAATGAAAAACTGCGTTTAATACGCTCGAAGGCCATTTTGAATACCTTGTGATGCCATTCGGGCTCTCTAATGCTCCATCTGTTTTTCAGTCCTTCATGCATGATATCTTCCGGAATTATCTTGATAAATTCATGATTGTATATTTGGATGACATCTTAATTTTTTCCGATGATTGGGAGTCTCATGTGAAACAGGTCAGGATGGTATTTCAGATCCTTCGTGATAATGCTTTGTTTGTGAAGGGGTCTAAGTGTCTCTTTGGAGTGCAGAAGGTTTCTTTTTTGGGCTTCATTTTTTCTCCCTCATCTATAGAGATGGATCCGGTTAAGGTTCAGGCCATTCATGATTGGATTCAGCCCACATCCGTGAAGAGCTTTCAGAAATTTTTGGGCTTTGCTAATTTTTATCGCCGTTTCATTGCTAACTTCTCCAGTGTGGTTAAACCCCTGACCGATTTGACGAAGAAAGGCGCTGATGTAACGAATTGGTCCTCAGTGGCTGTCTCTGCCTTTCAGGAGCTTAAACGCCGATTTACTTCTGCCCCGGTGTTGCGTCAGCCAGATGTTTCTCTTCCGTTTCAGGTTGAGGTTGATGCTTCTGAGATTGGGGCAAGGGCCATTTTGTCTCAGAGGAATTCTGATGGTTCCTTGATGAAACCGTGTGCCTTCTTTTCCCGTAAGTTTTCGCCTGCTGAACGCAATTATGATGTCGGCAATCGGGAGTTGTTGGCTATGAAGTGGGCATTTGAGGAATGACGACATTGGCTTGAGGGAGCCAAGCACCGTATTGTGGTCTTGACCGATCATAAAAAACTGATTTACCTCGAATCTGCCAAACGGCTGAATCCTAGACAGGCTCGATGGTCCCTGTTTTTCTCCCATTTTGATTTCGTGGTCTCGTATCTTCCGGGTTCTAAGAATGTTAAGGCTGATGCCCTCTCTAGGAGTTTTTTGCCTGATTCTCCTGAGGTACTTGAGCCGGTCGGCATTCTGAAGGAAGGGGTGGTCCTTTCTGCCATTTCCCCTGATTTGCGACGGGTTCTGCAGGAATTTCAGGCTGACAAACCTGACCACTGTCCAGTGGGGAAACTGTTTGTTCCTGATAGATGGACTAGTAGAGTGATTTCTGAGGTTCATTGTTCTGTGTTGGCTGGCCATCCTGGTATTTTTGGTACCAGAGATTTGGTTGGTAGGTCCTTTTGGTGGCCTTCTTTGTTGCGTGATGTGCGTTCTTTTGTGCAGTCCTGTGGGACTTGTGCGCGGGCCAAGCCTTGTTGTTCCCGTGCTAGTGGGTTGCTTTTGCCTTTGCCGGTCCCTGAGAGGCCCTGGATGCATATTTCTATGGATTTTATTTCAGATCTTCCGGTTTCCCAGAGGATGTCGGTTATCTGGGTGGTTTGTGACCGGTTTTCTAAGATGGTTCATTTGGTGCCTTTGCCTAAATTGCCTTCCTCTACTGATTTGGTTCCGTTGTTTTTTCAGCATGTGGTTCGTTTGCATGGTATTCCGGAGAATATTGTGTCCGACAGAGGTTCCCAGTTTGTTTCTAGGTTTTGGCGGGCCTTTTGTGCTAGGCTGGGCATTGATTTGTCTTTTTCTTCCGCATTTCATCCTCAGACAAATGGCCAGACCGAGCGAACTAATCAGACTTTGGAAACTTATTTGAGATGCTTTGTGTCTGCTGATCAGGATGATTGGGTGGCTTTCTTGCCATTGGCCGAGTTTGCCCTTAATAATCGGGCTAGTTCGGCTACCTTGGTTTCGCCTTTCTTTTGTAATTTTGGTTTTCATCCTCGTTTTTCTTCGGGGCAAGTTGAACCTTCTGATTGTCCTGGTGTGGATTCTGTGGTTGACAGGTTGCAGCAGATTTGGGCTCATGTGGTGGACAATTTGGTGTTGTCTCAGGAGGAGGCTCAGCGTTTTGCTAACCGTCGTCTGTGTGTTGGTTCCCGGCTTCGGGTTGGGGATTTGGTCTGGTTGTCTTCCCGTTATGTTCCTATGAAGGTTTCTTCCCCTAAGTTTAAGCCTCGGTTTATTGGTCCTTATAGGATTTCTGAGATTATCAATCCGGTGTCTTTTCGTTTGGCCCTTCCGGCCTCTTTTCCATGTTTTCCATAGATCTTTATTGCGGAAATATGTGGTGCCCGTTGTTCCCTCTGTTGATCCTCCTGCTCCTGTGTTGGTTGATGGGGAGTTGGAGTATGTGGTTGAGAAGATTTTGGATTCTCGCTTTTCGAGGCGGAGGCTTCAGTACCTTGTCAAATGGAAGGGTTATGGCCAGGAGGATAATTCTTGGGTTTTTGCCTCTGATGTCCATGCTGCTGATTTGGTCTGTGCCATTCATCTGGCTCGTCCTGATCGGCCTGGGGGCTCTGGTGAGGGTTCGGGTACTGGGGGGGGGGTACTGTTGTGAATTCTGCTCTTGGGCTCCCTCCGGTGGTTGTTGGTGGTAGTGCAGTTGTCTTGGGGTTGCAATCCAGGGCAGGTGTTTCTGCTGATTGCAGCTCTATTAGGTATTTAGGTGTGCAGGATCCATGAGCCCTTGCCAGTTGTCCATGGTTCATGGAGGGATTGCATCTCTCTCTGGTTTCTCATGCCCTGCTGCCAATTCAGCTAAGATAAGTGTCTCTGTGCACACATGCAGTGTGCTTTGCAATTCAGTGCAATTCATTGTGTTTTTATCCAGCTTAGACTTTGTTTGGATTTTTCAGTCATGCTGGATACTCAGGAGATGCAGATATACTTTCTATGTCTTTAGTTAGATGTAGAATATTTGTATCATCTGCTGTGGATATTTTTAGGATTTTAATACTGAGCGCTTAGTATTCTGTCCTATCCTTTTCTATTTAGCTAGAAGTGCCTCTTTTGCTAAATCCTGTTTTTCTGCCTGCGTGTGTCTTTCCTCTTATACTCACAGTCAATATTTGTGGGGGGCTGCCTATCCTTTGGGGTTCTGCTCTGAGGCAAGATAGAATTCCATTTCCATCTATAGGGGTATTTAATCCTCCGGCTGTGTCGAGGTGTCTAGGACATGTTAGGTACATCCCACAGCTACTTCTAGTTGCGGTGTTAGTTTAGGGTTTGCGGTCAGTACAGGTACCACCTACTCCTGAGAAAGTCTCTCATGCGGCTCCAAGGTCACCGGATCATAACAATCTACGTCCCTGAGGTCGTCCGTCTGCAGATCCTCAAGTTGGTACATGACTCCAAGTTGGCTGGTCACAGGGGGGTACAGAAGACACAAGAGTTCCTGAGCCGATTCTTCTGGTGGCCAACTTGCCTGAAAGATACCAAGGACTATGTTCTCTCTTGCGAGGTATGTGCTCGTTACAAGACTCCTCATGTGGCACCTACGGGTCTTCTACAACCATTACCTGTTCCGTCCCGCCCTTGGGGGTCTATATCAATGGACTTTATTGTGGAGCTGCCTACATCGGGGGGCATGAATACAATCATGGTGGTAGTTGATCGCCTGACTAAAGCTGCTCATTTTGTTCCATGCACCGGCCTCCCCACAGCTAAAGATACAGTGAACTTGGTTATACAGAATGTCTTTCGGTTGCATGGGGTTCCGGATGAGATCATCTCTGACCGTGGAGTGCAGTTCACTTCAAGATTCTGGAAGGGGTTTTGCTCTGCACTCAATATTAATGTCTGTCTCTCTTCCGCTTACCATCCCCAGACAAATGGTCAGACTGAGCGTACCAACCAGACGCTGGAACAATATCTAAGATGCTATGTCAGCCATCTCCAGGATGATTGGTTGGAGTTGCTGCCGTTCGCCGAATTTTCATATAACAATTCTCAGAGCGCCTCCACTAAATTTACTCCTTTCTTTGCCAATCTGGGTTATCATCCGTGTATCTTACCTAGGTCTCCAATTCTCCGGTTCCGGCAGTGGAGGAAAGGCTGACTGTGATGAGGCAAAATCTGGAGGTTCTGAAGGAATCCCTGACCACAGCTCAAGACCGTTATAAGAGATCAGATGATAGATTCCATAAACCTGCACCCATGTTCAAGGTAGGAGATTCCGTGTGGTTAGCAGCTAAGAATCTGAAGTTAAACGTTCCTTCACAAAAACTTGGACAGAAATTCATTGGCCCTTTCAAGATCAACGGTATTGTGAGCTCTGTGGCCTGCCGGCTGAAGCTGCCTAGGACTATGAAGGTACACCCAGTTTTTCATGTATCTTTACTAAAGCCTGTATCTCCTAATACCTTCCAGGGACGTGTTGTGCCACCTCCGCAGCCTGTGGTGATTGATGGGCAAGAACAATTTGTGGTGGAGGAAATTGTTGATTCCAGGATTCGCAGGAATCGGCTCCAATATCTGATAAGATAGCAGGGATATCCCCCTGAGGAAGACTCTTGGGAACCTGTGAAAAACATCAATGCCCAACAGAAGATTTCTCGTTTTCATCAGAGATTCCCTGAGAAACCAGGTCCAGGATCGTCCTGAGGCCGCTTCTAAGGAGGGAGTAATGTCAGGACTCTGAACATTTTTTATTACCTTTTGTGCATTACTGCCCTTTTCCAAGATGGCGTCTTTGGTCTCATGTGCACTGTGTCTTCCTGCTATAAAACTCCACCCCAGCCTTCAGTCTGTGCTAGAGTATTCTGTGTTGTGAATTCGGTTCTCGGGCTCCCTCCTGTGGTCATGAGTGGTACTGTGTGAGTTTGTTCTTGGGCTCCCTCTGGTGGCCTTTTATCGATATGGCTGGGCTCAGCTGTTTCATCTCCTGCTAGGCTGGGCCTATTTAACTCACCTGGACCTTTACTTGTCGCCTGCTGTCGGTGTATTCAGTCCTGATCCTGTGCTCTCCTGAATATTCCTTGTGACCAGTCTCCTGCTATGAGAAGCTAAGTTTGCTTGTTCAGTTTCTCATTATTTCCTTGAAAACGTTTCTCATTATATTATGAGTTCAGCCCAGCTTCCTTTCATGTGATTTTTTGCTTGCTGGTTAGTTCTGGGGTGCAGAGTGCGCCCCTCACATCGTGAGTCAGTGTGGGGGTTCTTGTATTCTCTGCGTGGTTTACTTTTGATAGTTTTTGTACTGACCGCACAGACACCTATCTTTATCTGCCTATCTAGTATTAGCGGGCCTCATTTGCTAAACCTGTTTCATCTCTACGTTTGTGTTTTCCCCTTAACTCACCGTTATTATTTGTGGGGGGCTATCTAAAACTTTGGGGATACTTCTCTGAGGCAAGTGAGGTCTTTGCTTTCTCTCTAGGGGTAGTCAGTTTCTCAGGCTGTGACGAGGCATCTAGGTTTTCAGGTAACGCTCCACAGCTGCCTTTAGTGTGTTTGGATAGGATCAGGATTGCGGTCAGTATAGCTTCCACATTCCCAGAACTTGTCCTATATATTCAGGGTATATGTGTCAGGTCAGTTTGAGATCCTACCACCAGGATCATAACAGTACAGCAGGCCACAAAGTGTTAATGCAGCAGAAGAGGGAGAAGAGAAATCCTGAAGTCATTTTTTTTTTCCTCTGCACTGTGGCTTCTCTCCTCCCCTTAATCTCTGGGTGGTTCTGAATTCAGTTGCAGATATGGACATTCAGAGTCTGTCTTCTAGTGTGGATCATCTCACTGCAAGGGTGCAGGGCATTCAGGATTATGTAGTCCGCAGTCCTATGTCAGAGCCTAAAATACCAATTCCTGAACTGTTCTCCGGAGATAGATCTAGGTTTTTGAACTTTAAGAATAATTGTAAGTTGTTCCTTTCTCTGAGAGCTCGCTCCTCTGGTGACTCTGTTCAGCAGGTTAAAATTGTCATTTCTTTGTTGCGTGGTGACCCCCAAGATTGGGCATTCTCTCTGGCGCCAGGAGATCCTGCATTGCTAAATGTGGATGCGTTTTTCCTGGCGCTTGGAGTGCTTTATGAGGAACCAAATCTGGTAGATCAAGCAGAGAAGGTTTTGTTAGCTCTCTCTCAGGGTCAAGATGAAGCAGAGATTTACTGTCAGAAGTTTAGGAAGTGGTCTGTGCTCACTCAATGGAATGAGTGCGCCCTGGCGGCGATTTTCAGAAAGGGTCTTTCTGAAGCCCTTAAAGATGTCATGGTGGGGTTCCCCACGCCTGCGGGTCTGAATGAGTCAATGTCTTTGGCCATTCAGATTGATCGGCGTTTGCGGGAGCACAAACCTGTGCACCATCTGGCAGTAATTTCTGAGCAGAAACCTGAGCCTATGCAATGCGACAGGATTCTGACCAGAGTTGAACGGCAAGACTACAGACGTCACAATGGGTTGTGCTTTTACTGTGGTGATTCTGCTCATGTTATCTCAGCATGCTCTAAGCGCACAAAAAGGTTTACCAAATCTGTCACCATTGGTACTGTACAACCTAAATTCATTCTGTCTGTTACTTTGATTTGCTCTCTGTCATCCTACTCAGTTATGGCTTTTGTGGATTCAGGTGCCGCCCTGGATCTGATGGATTTGTCATTTGCCAGGCGCTGTGGTTTTATCTTGGAGCCTTTACAATTCCCCATTCCACTAAAGGGAATTGATGCTACGCCATTGGCCAAGAATAAACCTCAGTACTGGACTCAAGTGACCATGTGTATGACTCCTGCACATCAGGAGGTGATTCGCTTTCTTGTGCTACATAATTTGCATGATGTTGTCGTGTTGGGTCTGCCATGGCTGCAGGCTCATAATCCAGTCCTGGATTGGAAAGCAATGTCTGTGTCAAGTTGGGGTTGCCAGGGAATTCATGGCGATGCCCCTTTCGTGTCAATTGCTTCTTCTACTCCTTCTGAAGTCCCTGAATTTTTGTCAGACTACCAGGATGTATTTGATGAGCCCAAATCCAGTGCCCTACCTCCTCATAGGGATTGTGATTGTGCTATAAATTTGATTCCTGGTAGTAAGTTCCCTAAGGGACGACTTTTTAATTTATCTGTACCAGAACATGCCGCTATGCGGAGTTATATAAAGGAGTCCTTGGAGAAGGGGCATATTCGCCCGTCCTCGTCCCCTTTGGGTGCGGGGTTCTTTTTTGTGGCCAAGAAGGATGGTTCTCTGAGACCCTGTATAGATTATCACCTTCTAAATAACATCACGGTCAAATTTCAGTACCCCTTGCCTCTGTTGTCTGATCTGTTTGCTCGGATTAGGGGGGCCAGTTGGTTCACCAAGATAGATCTTCGAGGAGCGTATAATCTTGTGCGCATAAAACAGGGCGATGAATGGAAAACAGCATTTAATACGCCCGAAGGCCATTTTGAGTACTTGGTGATGCCTTTTGGGCTTTCTAATGCTCCCTCTGTGTTTCAGTCCTTCATGCACGACATCTTCCGAGAGTATCTGGATAGATTTATGATTGTGTACCTGGATGATATTTTGGTCTTTTCTGATGACTGGGAGTCTCATGTGAAGCAGGTCAGGATGGTATTTCAGGTCCTGCGTGCCAATGCCTTGTTTGTGAAGGGCTCTAAATGTCTCTTCGGAGTCCAGAAGATTTCTTTTTTGGGCTTTATTTTTTCTCCGTCTACTATTGAGATGGATCCAGTCAAGGTCCAGGCTATTCATGACTGGACTCAACCTACATCTGTGAAGAGTCTTCAGAAGTTCTTGGGTTTTGCTAATTTTTACCGTCGCTTCATCACTAATTTTTCTAGCGTTGTTAAGCCTTTGACGGATTTGATCAAGAAGGGTTCTGATGTGACGAATTGGTCTCCTGTGGCCGTGGAGGCCTTTCAGGAGCTTAAGCGTCGGTTTTCTTCGGCTCCTGTCTTGCGCCAGCCCGATGTCTCTCTTCCCTTTCAGGTTGAGGTTGATGCTTCTGAGATTGGAGCAGGGGCTGTCTTGTCGCAGAGAAGCTCTGATGGCTCTGTGATGAGACCATGTGCTTTCTTTTCAAGAAAGTTTTCGCCTGCCGAGCGGAATTATGATGTTGGTAATCGTGAGTTGTTGGCAATGAAGTGGGCATTTGAGGAGTGGCGACATTGGCTTGAGGGAGCCAAGCATCGTGTGGTGGTCTTGACGGATCACAAGAATTTGACTTATCTCGAGTCTGCCAAATGGTTGAATCCGAGACAGGCTCGATGGTCGTTGTTTTTCTCTCGTTTCAATTTCGTGGTTTCATATCTTCCGGGTTCGAAAAACGTGAAGGCTGATGCCCTTTCTAGGAGTTTTGTACCTGACTCCCCGGAAGTTTCTGAACTGACTGGTGTTCTCAAAGAGGGGGTGATTTTGTCTGCCATCTCTCCTGATCTGCGACGGGTGTTGCAGGAGTTTCAGGCCAATAGACTTGACCGTTGTCCACCGGAGAGACTGTTTGTCCCAGACAGATGGACCAGTAGAGTTATTTCCGAGGTTCACTCTTCGGTGTTGGCAGGTCATCCTGGGATTTTTGGTACCAGGGATTTGTTGGCGAGATCCTTTTGGTGGCCTTCCTTGTCGCGGGATGTGCGTTCCTTTGTGCAGTCCTGTGGGATTTGTGCTCGGGCCAAGCCTTCGTGTTCTCGTGCCAGTGGATTGCTTTTGCCTTTGCCTGTCCCGAAGAGGCCTTGGACGCATATTTCCATGGATTTTATTTCGGATCTTCCTGTCTCTCAGAAGATGTCTGTCATCTGGGTGGTTTGTGATCGTTTTTCCAAAATTATCCATTTGGTACCCTTGCCTAAGTTGCCTTCCTCCTCCGATTTGGTGCCACTGTTTTTTCAGAATGTGGTTCGTTTACATGGTATTCCGGAGAACATTGTGTCCGACAGAGGATCCCAGTTTGTGTCCAGATTTTGGCGATCCTTTTGTGATAAGATGGGCATTGAATTGTCTTTTTCATCAGCCTTCCATCCTCAGACGAATGGTCAAACCGAATGAACTAATCAGACCTTGGAAACTTATTTGAGATGTTTTGTTTCTGCTGACCAGGATGATTGGGTGACCTTTTTGCCATTGGCTGAGTTCGCCCTCAATAATCGGGCTAGTTCTGCTACTTTGGTTTCACCTTTCTTTTGCAATTCTGGTTTTCATCCTCGTTTCTCCTCGGGTCAGGTTGAGTCTTCTGACTGTCCTGGGGTGGATTCTGTGGCGGATAGGTTGCAGCAGATTTGGAACCATGTGGTGGACAATTTGACTTTGTCCCAAGAGAAGGCTCAGCGCTTTGCTAACCGCCGTCGCTGTGTGGGTCCCCGACTTCGTGTGGGGGATTTGGTATGGTTGTCTTCTCGTTATGTCCCGATGAAGGTTTCCTCTCCTAAGTTCAAGCCTCGTTTCATCGGTCCTTATAAGATTTTGGAAACCCTCAACCCTGTGTCTTTTCGTTTGGACCTCCCAACATCGTTTGCCATTCATAATGTGTTCCATAGGTCATTGTTGCGGAGATATGTGGTGCCTGTGGTCCCTTCTGTTGATCCTCCTGCTCCGGTCTTGGTCGAGGGGGAGTTGGAATATGTGGTGGAGAAGATCTTGGATTCTCGTATTTCGAGACGGAGACTTCAGTACTTAGTGAAATGGAAGGGTTATGGTCAGGAGGATAATTCCTGGGTTGTCGCCTCCGATGTCCATGCGGCCGATTTGGTTCGTGCCTTTCATGTGGCTCGTCCTGATCGGCCTGGGAGCTCTGGTGAGGGTTTGGTGACCCCTCCTCAAGGGGGGGGTACTGTTGTGAATTCCGTTCTCGGGCTCCCTCCTGTGGTCATGAGTGGTACTGTGTGAGTTTGTTCTTGGGCTCCCTCTGGTGGCCTTTAGCGATATGGCTGGGCTCAGCTGTTTCATCTCCTGCTAGGCTGGGCCTATTTAACTCACCTGGACCTTTACTTGTCGCCTGCTGTCGGTGTTTTCAGTCCTGATCCTGTGCTCTCCTGAATATTCCTTGTGACCAGTCTCCTGCTATGAGAAGCTAAGTTTGCTTGTTCAGTTTCTCATTATTTCCTTGAAAACGTTTCTCATTATATTATGAGTTCAGCCCAGCTTCCTTTCATGTGATTTTTTGCTTGCTGGTTGGTTCTGGAGTGCAGAGTGCGCCCCTCACATCGTGAGTCGGTGTGGGGGTTCTTGTATTCTCTGCGTGGTTTACTTTTGATAGTTTTTGTACTGACCGCACAGACACCTATCTTTATCTGCCTATCTAGTATTAGCGGGCCTCATTTGCTAAACCTGTTTCATCTCTACGTTTGTGTTTTCCCCTTAACTCACCATTATTATTTGTGGGGGGCTATCTAAAACTTTGGGGATACTTCTCTGAGGCAAGTGAGGTCTTTGCTTTCTCTCTAGGGGTAGTCAGTTTCTCAGGCTGTGACGAGGCGTCTAGGTTTTCAGGTAATGCTCCACAGCTGCCTTTAGCATGTTTGGATAGGATCAGGATTGCGGTCAGTATAGCTTCCACATTCCCAGAACTTGTTCTATATATTCAGGGTATATGTGTCAGGTCAGTTTGAGATCCTACCACCAGGATCATAACAATTCTGCCTTGCATCCAGCTCCTGACCTCTGGTTTCTCCCTGGCTATATATATATATATATATATATATATATATACCTGCCCCTGTGAACCTGTGCGGTTATCCTGCTACTCTGCTTTGAGTTCCTGCTGCATGCACCAGTTCCAGTAATCCTCCTTCATCTGCTGCTCGTGTCTACTTCCATCTGCATTTGCTGGACATGTAAGCTGTTGCTGCTCTGCAAGAACCTGAGACTATTACCCAGGCCTCCCTGGTTGAGCTAAGATATTATTTGAACTGCCTTATAAGCATATCTATCTGTGTTTTGGACTAAGCAAGGACTTATTCGTGTCAAGTATCCTCAAGAATAATTGTGCTTCATAGACTTTCTGCGTGATTGCATTTTCCTCTGAAGTTTCCTATAGACTGCTAAGCTGCGTTTATTATTTGCACCAAGTGTTGTGGACTTGAGTTTCTCTCTGCACCTGTTTGAATCACCGTGTGATAATATAGACTTTACCACTTATAAAACTGTGTCCTGTAGTTGTCTTGTTCCACGCAAAGAGTCTTCTGAGTTATCCCCTATAATTATTACAGCAACCCTCACATATACTCAGCTTGGCTACTGGCTGTAAATTATTCAGCTGAGGTGATGAAAACTTAATCTCCGAACACTAACAAATAATCAGAGGTCACCCGAGCGTGCTTGGGAAAACCCGAGCATTGAGTACACTCACTTATCACTAGACATGATGTTGTTGGTTCACTAGTGCTTTCATCAACATTACCACCTACATCACATACACGTTGAACACCAAGCCAAATCCCCTTTCCACTATGACCTCGTTTTTTCCAAGTCATGTTGCTCAGATAGTGTGGTAGGAGCACAGTATTGGCAACACAAATTTGATTTTTATCTCTGCCCCAGCTCTGCAAACAGCTGAATTTCTGCAGCAGTAAATGACAAGGTGAAATATGGCATGCTGAATTGCGTTAGTCACAGAAGAAAGATTTGTTATTGTGGATAAAGCCTGTATAGCAAAGAAGATATGCTCCAAACAATTTTAAAATTAGATCTCACCTACTGTATGACATTAGTAACCAACAACATTTTTGGGGGCCTGTGGATGAGGCCTGTGTAACATAGACTAGATAGTACAAACAATTTCAAAGTGAGATCTCCCCTACTGCAGATCGTTAGTAACAGAAGAAATGTTTTTTTGTTGCATGAGGACTGTTTAAAATAGACTAGATGCTACAAACTATTTAAAAGTGAGCTTTCCCTTACTGTATGACAGTAGTAACAGAAGAATTTTGGGGGGCCTGTAAATGAGGACTCTATAACAGAGTGGGTGCTACAAACAATTTCAAAGTGAGATCTCCCTAGTGTAGGACGTTAGTAAATGAAGACATTTTTTGGTGGCCTGTGAATGAGGTCTGTATAACATTGACTGGATGCTACAAACAATTTCAAAGTGAAATCTCCCCTGCAGAAGTATGTTAGTAACAGAATAAATGTTTGTTTTTTTTGGATGAGGACTGTAAAAAATAGACTAGATGCTACAAACAATTTCAAAGTGAAATGTCCCCTACTGTATGACGTTAGAAACCGGAAAATTTTTTTTGTGGCCTGTGGATGAGGCCTGTATAACATACAGTAGATGCTACAAACAATTTCAAAATAAGATCTCCCCTACCGCACAACAATAGTAACTGAACACATTTTTTTAGTGTGGGTGACGCCTGTATAACCTAGAAGATATGTTCCAATCAATTTCAAAATCTGATTTAGCCTGCTGTATCATGCTTGAAAAACAAAAACAAAAATATTTTTTTTGTGCAACAGCTCTGCACACACAACAATTTCACCGCCACAAAATTACAACATGGGTTATGGTGGGCTGTATCATGTTTAGCAACAGAAATATTTTTTTTTTTAAATGCAAGAGGACTGCAGAAAGCTTAATTTCAAGTCCAGAAATTACAACAGGGTATATGGCAGGCTCTATCACTGTTAGCAACAGAATTTTTTTATGTGCATCAGGTCTGCAGACAGCTCAATTTCACCACCAGAAAATTACAACGGGGGATATGGCGGGCTGTATCACAGTTAGCAACAATTTTTTTTTAATGTGCGTGAGGTCTGCAGAGAGCTTAATTTCACCTCCACAAAATTACAATGTGGGATTTATGGCGGGCTGTATCACATTTAGCAACAGAAAAAAAATATTTTTTTTAATGTGCGTTAGGTCTGCAGACAGCTTAATTTCAACCTCAAAATATTACAATGGGGATATGGCAGGCTGTATGACATTTAGCCACAGAATTTTTTTATGTACTTGAGGTCTGCAGACAGCTTAATTTTACCACTACAAAATTACAACAGGGGACCTGGTGGGCTGTATTACTTTTAGCAACAGAAATTATTTTTTTTTTAATGTTCATGAGCACTGCAGACAACTTCATTTCACCGCCACAAAATTACAACGTGGGATATGTTGGGCTATATCAAGTTTAGCAACAGAATTTTTTTTTATCTGCTTGAGCTATGCAGACAGAGGAATTTCACCACCACTAAATAACAAGGTGAGATATGGCTTGGTGAATCATGGTAGCAATTGCCCCCCAAAAATTGTTTTCATGCACAACAGCTCAAATCACAGAACAATGTCACTACACCTCTAAGGGTATGTACACAGGTTGTGGTTTTTGATGCATTTCCACGGCGGCTTTGGACATGCAGAATTGCCTCAAATCAGCAGTGCGTTGGGCACACAATGTTAATCAATGCGAAATTCAAAAACGCTGTGCACATGCTGTGGAAAAAACGCGCGGATTCGCCTGACTGATGAAGGAACATGAGTCGGGCACTCGGCATTCATCAGTCTGTCCCTCGAGCTACTGTAAAACCTGGTGGCTGTGATCTCAGATAACCTTAAAGGTTACTAGAGTTCACAGCCACAAAGACTCCTGACAGTTGTGAGGCCCGGAAATGTCATGGGAAACTTTGAGGCATAACCAGCTGATGGAAAGCAGACGGCTGAGGGCTGTTGTTAATATTCTGGGAAGGGGCCAATAGCTATAAAGGTTCCCAGGCTGTTTTCTTAACCTTTACTGGTTATTATAGGGTAGACCCTCCAAAATATGACAGCTAATGCTAAACAAGACTGCTGGGGGCTGATGCTAGCCTAGGAAGGGGTCATGAATATTGGTCCACTCCCAAACTAAGAACATCAGCCCTCAGCCTTCAGGAGTACAATTCCATTATCCCTAGCTGAAGTTTTTCAGCATGGTTGCCTACTTTGAACAGTAATTTTTTCTAAGGTAAACTCTTCAGGATTCAAGACCTACTTTGTTTTCCTCAGATGCATTTGCAGTACACACAGTACTGTTGTGTAAATTTTTTAACATTTGGGGTATCATGCACCAGGATCTGTGGATGAAATTTAATGTAATCTTATGTGGGGGCATTTTTCTTCATGCTCTGAGGCTGAAATATTTAAGCTTTTTCTGTGGGGGTATTGTGCACATACTCTGTGGCTGAAATTTTTAATAATCTTACATGGGGGAATTGTTCTTCATGCTCTGTGTGTGAAATCTGAATCAGTTTCTGTGGGGGTACTGTGCCCCATGGTCTGTGGGTGAAGTTTATAAGCTGCTTCTGTGGGGATACTCTCTCCCATACTCTGTGGGTGAAATTTTTAACTGGACTAGTGGTAGCAATCCTCAGTCTCTGTGGGGGCACTGTTAAAATGTTTATGTTATTAATTTACTTCCTATTTTACCATGATTGTTATGGTGACAAACCCCTTTAAGTCATTTCCCTATCCACATTTGTTTGCAGGGCAATAGTCCTGCTCTAACCCCCATTTTTCTTCCTTTTGCAGCACCCTACCCCTTACTATCACCATTTTACAGCACTGGAGTTGGGGTCCCCATTGGCTTATATGGGGTTTGGTATTCAGGGTCAAGTTCGGGTCCCAAAATTGACTTTTTAAAATGTCCAGCCGAACCCGTACACGGGTTTGCTCATCACTAATTGTTACCCTTTTCCTCATCAGTGTATCTATTTTGCTTTACTTACCTGCTCATCTGATAAAACACAATCGCATCTCAAGTGCTCAGCAGAGCACCTTGTTGAACTGAGAAATTGATTGTGAACACTAAGGGTACCGTCACACATTGAAATTTTCATCGCTGCGACGGCACGATTCGTGACGTCGCAGCGTCGTATGATCATCGCTCCAGCGTCGTAGACTGCGGTCACACGTTGCAATCACGGCGCTGGAGCGATGCCGAAGTCCCCGGGTAACCAGGGTAAACATCGGGTAACTAAGCGCAGGGCCGCGCTTAGTAACCCGATGTTTACCCTGGTTACCAGCGTAAACGTAAAAAAACAAACAGTACATACTCACCCGTCGGTGTCCTTCAGGTCCCTTGCCGTCTGCTTCCTGCTCTGAGTGCAGCCGTACAGTGAGAGCAGAGCGCAGCACCGCTGTGATCTGCTCTCACTTTCCGGCCGGCACTCAGAGCAGGAAGCAGACGGCAAGGGACCTGAAGGACACCGACGGGTGAGTATGTACGGTTTGTTTTTTTACGTTTACGCTTGTAACCAGGGTAAACATCGGGTTACTAAGCGCGGCCCTGCACTTAGTTACCCGATGTTTACCCTGGTTACAAGCGAAGACATCGCTGGATCGCTGTCACACACAACGATCCAGCGATGTCAGCGGGTGATCAAGCGACGAAAGAAAGTTCCAAACGATCTGCTACGACGTACGATTCTCAGCAGGGTGTCTGATCGCAGTAGCGTGTCAGACACAGCGATATCGTAACGATATCGCTAGAACGTCACGAATCGTAACGTCGTAGCGATGGAAATTTCAATGTGTGACGGTACCCTAAATCTAAGTCACTGCCCGGTACGACCAGGTAACTCAATACCAAAACCAGTTACCTCAACCATATCTTCGCTAATAAGAAGCTCAAAGACCAAAAGAGAAGGTAAGATATTCTGAAAAAAAATATATATATAATTCGGATTAGAATTCAAAATCAAATATTTGTAAATATTTGTGCCTTCTCTAAAAATTTTGTACGATGAGTCACTTATACCTTTGTGTCACTGTTTACTTTATTCTTTTTCTGCAACTCTTGTAATTGCCAACAAGCTTTCTATGTACGAAGAAGAAACAAATGTCGCACTGTTCATCCTAATTTGTAATTGTTTCATACACAAGTAGGAAAGCGAGAAGATAATTACGTCTTAATATAAACATTACAATATAAACAAGCTCTGCTCTCCTGCCCTCAATTAAGCGAATGCTTACAGATAATTCCGGCATTGGTCATTCAATAATAGTTGTGTTTTGTGCCATTATTATGTGCAAATTTGCTCAACTAATACGGGGATCATATGCAAAAAATTTTTATACAATGTGTCCCTTTGTCCTCTGCAAGCATAAATCCCTCAATTTCCGTTAAGTAAATAATCTCTAAGCCTAAATGTGACTGTGCTTCAAGGGTTTATGTGGGAAGCAATGGGTTACCCGCTCGGAGTTTGGTGCAGTAAGAAGTCAGATGTGTATACAATGAATGGAGTTGGATCATAATGACACCAGGGACCCCAATGACAAAGATATATGTTTTGTTCCAGCCGTGTATCGGACCGCCACCGATCTGATGCTAAGGATGGTCATCAATATCCTAATCCTGGGCAACCCTTTTAAAACAATTTCTGAGAGCATAAAGTAATGACAGTCAACTAGTGAGGAGCGTAAGTGTCCGTTACTCAAGTTTGCCTAGGGTTCTCGGGTATGCCCTGAGTATCGTGGGTGTTGAGGGTGACAAGTTCAAGTCCCTGACGACCACATGTTTTGTAGCTGTTAGCCACAAAATATTCGGGGATTGTCCGTGTTTGTCAGGCAAACCCCACACAACAATTAATAGATGAAATCATCTAACATGGTAACCTTTTCAATCTACTTCCAACAGCACAACACTGAGAATTGAGTAATTTGCAAGCCAAGAATCATGAAGACCAAGATCTCCTACTGTTTCCATATTGAGTGGTCCAGAGTGACTTCCCCTAAGCATCTGGATTTTTCACGACTGTGGAAGGCTACTGTAGGTATAATACTGACTGCAGTCAACTTCCATCTTAACCTCAAGCATTAAAAGAAACCTAAAAAACTGTCCAGCCAAGAATTGTTGCTTCCTTTCGTAGCTCAAGCCACTGAGAAACCTTATATATCGACTAGGCCAAGAACTGTTCCTTTTTTCCTTACCTCTAATCACATGAGAAAAACCTAAACCAATATTTTGCCAAGGATTGTTATTTTAACTTCATCTTCGTTTGAGGAACTACAATGAGAAATATAATATTTATAAGAGCAAATGATCATGTAATAAAAGTGTTGGTTTCTGAAACCCCTGCCAGATAATAGTTGGAATATGTTATGGTCTTGCTTATGTGGAATTTTAGGCTCTTGTAGAAATTCTCCGCACAGGGTACCGTGAGTGAGATAGCCCTTTGAAATAAACACTTTAAGTTTCCACTTTAAAACCTTTTTGATGATGCAATTGTTTTATATAAAAGATCGATGTTTGCATCATATAATAATTGTTGTCTATATTAGTTGCAATATTGTGTTATTCATACATACATAAGCATTGGGGAGCCTTTATTATAAGTATATGGTGTAGTACATATGGTGTCAAATGAATTGTGTGCCTTTATAATTTGCCTTCACCCTTCAAAACACCATCATATATGTGGTTCTCTTTATGCAGACACCACATTGTTGGATCTATATGAATTTATTGGCCTATGTTATTACCTATACCTGCCATTGTATTGCGGATTTGTAGCACATTAGTTGGGTGCCTGTAGGCATAAGGCTACTTACAGTAGCTGACATAATACTGAATGCAATTTTAATGAGATCTGGAATTTTACACTTTGTGTTTCTTATAGTCTAATAAAGAAAAATACAGTATATACTAGATTGTGTACTGTATGTGTGCAAACGGAGGAAACATACTATTAACAGGTTTAATCTGTAGATAGGGCCAAGGGGGTATGAAAAAAAAAGAGTTTTTAAGCAAGAATCCAGCATCTCGCCATTGTAGACACTAAACTCCACCACTCGTCAATAAGGCTGCTTGACTATGTACATGTGTTTATTGCTATACTTCTCTATTGTTATCACTGTAGTTATCTGTATGTGATTCAATAAATCAATTGTAATACTCTTACATTAAGTTTTGTCACTAGATATTGCTGTTATTGTAGAAACTAGGGAGCTTATAAAAGGAGCTGTTTCCAGGAAACGGGTCAGTCTGTGGCTGAAGCCACATCGCAGGCGGAGGTGCTCTGATACCGAGCAAATACAAGGAAGAAAAGAACAATACAAAAAGTGGGTCCTGATAAAGGGATGGACTAGAGACATGATGATGGAGTAGTTACAACACACTCTAACTCAGCCCCTTTCAAATGTACATGAGGAGATGGGGACCAGTAGAAAAAAGACAGTAACTGTGAGGACAGCAGTCTGTAGTGTGTGAGACAGATTCAAACTTCATGAGTGAAAACATATGTATTCTCAAAGCGTTTCAAAGTGTGCACTGCTCGCTACTTCATCAGGAAAATAAAACGTGTTGGTTTTATTCTAAAAGCATTTTGAAGTGTATTCACTTCTTTATCAGGAGCACCACAAGTCTTGTTGTTCTCGTGATGAAGAAGTGAGTACACTTTGAAACGCGTTGAGAATAAAACTAAGTCTTGTGGTTCTCCTGATGAAGAAGTGAGTACACTTTGAAAAGTGTTGAGAATAAAACTGAGTCTTGTGGTTCTCCTGATGAAGAAGTGAGTACACTTTGAAACGCGTTGAGAATAAATCTAAGTCTTGTTGTGGTCTTGATGAAGAAGTGAGTACACTTTGAAACGCTTTGAGAATAAAACTGAGTCTTGTGGTTTTCCTGATGAAGAATTGAGTACACTTCAAAATGTGTTAAGAAAAAAAACGCATTATCTACTCTACTATCTCAAGTGTTTTCTCACATCTCTAACTGTTCAGATTCCAGCAGCACAGCATATTCGCTTCTCCACTTCACTTCATTTCTAAGTTGTATCTACCAATCTGCAGAGCCGCAACAGATAGGTCCTTTATACCGATGAGCAAAAGGGTAACAATGTTTTGAACTTTTGACTTTCTGGCTCCATACTGTATCTCTCAATCCACTACTGCTTTGAATGTGAGACTACCATCATTTTATAGACAATCATCTTGGCTATTTCAAACATAAATTTGACAAGCAACTATTTAGCATATGATTAGTTATGTAGGTTCTTGTTATGTCACTGCATTGTTACTGTTTTGCTCCTAAATAACTAAAACTTTTTTTTTTATTTTCTTAGTATTTTGTAATTCCACCTTTGGCTTTCAACAGTGCCTGAATCTTTTGAGTCTGCTCTCCATCAGATTTCAACATGTATTGAATGAAATCTGATCCCAGGTCTCTTCTACACATTCCCAATGTTGGTGCACACTGGTCGGCTCACTTGGGTACCCATAAAGTTTGTTCTTCAACTCCACCCACAAGTGTTCGGATTGGGTTGAGGTCTGGGGACTTTTGGGGCAAATTCAGTACCTCTTCTTCATCGTCATTGAACCAGGCATTGTACTACTGGAATGCTATGTCGTCCTTTTCATACCCATGGTACTCAAGTGTACAAAGCAACTTTTCTTGTAGGATACTCACAGATTGGTCAGCATTGAGACCATTGTTCCTGGTCAAGTATCCAACATCTTTGGCTGTGAAACACCTCCATGTAATCAGGCTTCCTCCACTGAACTTGACAGTTCCTTCAATCTCTTGATCCATTAGCCCCTTTTTCCCTTGTTTCTTCTAGACCCATTTGCACCCATCATAGCCTAGTCTATTGACTTTTGTCTCATTGATCCAAATCACCCGTTTCCAATCTTCTACTGTCCACTTTTCGTACATATTTGTAAACTGGAGCTGACGATTTTTATGATGATATTGAAGTTGAAGCTTTTTCATCTATTTTCAGAGTTGTGTAAAGTGCTTGCATGGACGTGTGGGATCTCACTATTATGAAACATATTAGCCACCTCCACTGCCGTGTTTGTTGCGCCAGAACTGATAGATCTTGTTGACTCCGATATGTTACCCAGACGTTCCCCTCTTGGCTTTTGAATGGATGGATGGACTTCATTTTGCATTATTCCAGCTGTCATGGCGCTCACATGATGCAGTTGGTCAATTTTCTTGTCTGAGAGACCACTATCGATGAGCTGGATGATGCTGTTTCTCTTTTCTTGGGAAACCAGTGACCTTTTTTGCTTAAGAGTCAACGTAATAACACACTGAGCTATTAGGGAATGTGAGAACAGATTGTACTTGATAGATTTTTCCACCAGCAAGAGTAAAACAGTAGCAATGCAGTGACATGAAAAGAATCTGCATAACTGATCATATGCTATATAGTTGCAAGTCAAATTTATGTATGAGACAGCCAAGATGATTGTCTCAGGGGCGGACACTGACAGCTTGGTGCTCCTGTGCAAGAAATATATCTGGGCCCCTCTCCCTGCCCAGCATGCCACTTATGGTGAGGACAATCTGGCCATGGGACCATTGGAACCTCTGGCTCCCAGATTGCCCTTATTATCAGCAAGCAGGGGCATACATAGAGTTCACATGGCACCATAGCAAAATTTGGGCCTCCACACCTCTAAAAATATATATTTAGATTTTTTTTGCTGAGATGGAGCTATATATCTCTGTTAGGATTCAGTTCTGCTGAGCCCAAACATGTATATATTATATTAAATTATATGTCTAGTATCTATATCATCTGGTATCTGTTAAAGGGTTATTCCCCAAATAAATGAAGTTATCCCCAATCCCGATGACAAGGGATAACTTATTGACTTTTGAGGGACTGACCACTGCGACCTCCAGCAATCCTGAGAACAGGACTATGCAGCTCAGCCATGAATGGATTGGAGAGCGCATGTTTGACTCCTGCTCTATTCATTGTTTATGGAACTGATGGAAATGGCCAAGCGCAGCGCTCAGTCATCAGCTCTATAGATAATGGACAGAGCAGAGGCTGAGCATGCAATAGTCTTCTAAATTAAGGATGAGATTGCAGGCCCTTGTTCTCAGAATCTTTGGGGTGGGGAGCAGTGGTTGGATCCTATGGATCAGAGATAACGTGATTATTTGGTGAATAATAGTGATGAGTGAATACATTTGACACTATTCGTTACCCGCATGAATACTACGGTATTTGGCGAGTAATTATTTATTTGCCTCGGTATATTCAAGTTAACCGTCCCGCCATCTTTGATGTGGCATTACTGTGATTGGCTGGCCTTCAAGCGTTATAGGGACTATTTAAAGGCTGGCGCCATCTTGCGCACATTGCAGCCGGAAACAGGATAGAGAGAGCGTAGTTTCAGCGTAGGGAGAGTGATAGGAGGTTATAGTGAGTGTTATTTACTCCAAAAACCTCTTTTAAGAGCTGAAGATTGTGAAGAGATTACTTGTTTGTTAGGTAGGTATTTAAGTAGGGAGAGATTTAATAGGAGTGAGGGTGAAAGGTAGGCAGCTGGGTGTTCTCATCATTGCAAGTACATGCTGCAGCTCTCTGTTATTTTCCACTTAAAATACCTAATATTTGTCCAGCAGTTGTGCAACTGATGCAATACGGGTAGAGATAATCGTACGTCACAATTTAACAGGGGCAATAATCTTCATTATTCCGCATTTGGAGTGTGTCAGCAAGACAATTGAAAAAAAAATCATAATTTTCTATTGGTTTAAAAAATAGTGTATCTTTATCTAGCAGTTGTGCGACTGGCCCAATCCGTGTACAGATAATCTTAAGTGACAATTTAGCAGGGGCAATAATCTTCCTTAAAAACATACCTTGACCTACTTGCCAAGGTACACCGTGTCGGTACACATTTTCTAAAGTCATATCAGGCTTTCGTCAGTCTAGCTTGCGGGCAACAGTGCTTTAATTTGCTTAGTCACTGACTGATTTGTGACTCGCCCACAAGCTGGAATTCGACCTTCCATATGTTGGCAAGGCTTAGTGAGCAGCTGAGGGCAGTCTCTGAATTCCAGCTTCTCAATGCCCGTCAGAGTAACACTCAGCCCCCACACATAACAACTGCTGAGTGGGTGTGGATTGCTGACCTATGTGAGGTTCTTCAAAATTTTGAGTACTGCACCAAGATGGTGAGCACTGATGACGCTATTGGAGCGGCCCCCAGACGCAGGACGGCGGGGTACTCGGTACCGGGTCTATCGGTTCTGAGGAGGTCACGGTGGCCTGACCCGGGCCGTGGTCCTGCTAAGGGGCGCCCAATAAAAGGTGTAGGTGGCGGTGTAGGTCGCAGTAAATAACGAGGACACAGGGTTGCAGTCTCTTTACCTCTTTACTGAAGGCTTCGGCTTCCGCAATCCAGAGCACTGTTAACTGGGCTGGCTGAGACCGGCCGGTCCGAAGGCACATCCAGAGTTCCCTTTACAGGTGGAAATCAGTGCCTACCTACTAGCGCCTGGGTGTTGTAGTACTTCCCTGCTGAGCACCACGGGATAGTCCTCACAACTGTCGTGTATGTTTCTGTTCTTTCTCTCCGTCCCCCAGATGATATGGATAGGACGCACCCGTATGACGGGGTAGGCCTGGAGTTATTTTATAGGGACCCTAGAGACGCCCCTCTCCCACAATTGCCTCCGTTGTCTTCATTAGGTGATTTAGGTGAGGCAGCCAACCTAAAATTAACTGCCCTGCCATTGGTTTGAAGTAATGCATGGAGCCCAATACTTCCTCGGCGTTCCGGCCACCGGCTACGCGCCTCAGAAGGATGTTGCCGATCTCGGGGCACGACTCCTATTGGTTCTTTCACCTTTGTGCTGTGATCTCGTTTCTCACTACTCCACAATAAACCTTGCTTCGTGTCCTTTCTTAAGATACCACCTCAATGAAGTGCAGGTGCGGTTCCGTAACGATCTGTCCTTTTCGCTAGGCCTCTGTCAGGATCCCACCCCTGACAGGGACCCCCTGAATCTTCCCAAGCAACCTCTTCTCTCACTAGGTGTTGCCTGGGCAAAACCCAGTCAGCTTCTTCTCTCACTTCCTATCCAGCCCCCAGTTTTACCAGATTGTGAGGAGTGGCTTAGTACATAGAACCCTTTGCTCCCCCTGGTTGCCAGAGTGTGAAGTGTAATGTGTGACTGTGATACCTGGTCAGGTGAACTCCTTAAGTGCCATCAGACGTACCATCAATCCCCTTAGTGGCGGAGCGACAGTACTGCAACGACCAGGACTCTGGGGCGCTGCACTATTATGAGCAAAACCATCCCGCTGCTCTGTCTATTAAAACGTTTACTGCAGAATCTGAAAGAGGAAGCTTTGAATGCCAACCAGGTGGCTATGAAGCAAGATTGTACAGTGGCTGATACCACAAAGCCCAGCCTAACACAGTATTCTCAAGCCACATTGGGTGATGACGAGGAACAGGAGGAGGAGGAAGATGAGGAGGAAGAACAGGATTTTTTGCTCTGCACTACATAGGGGACTCTTAATCCCAGCTTCATGCTAGTCCCGCATGGATTGCCGGAAGAGGAGAAGGAGGAGGCTATGCGTTGTGAGGAGGAGAGGATGGTTAGTGTTGTTCCTGGTGAGGACACTGAGCGTTTGACTCTTTGTAGTCTGCCACACATGGCAGAGTTCATGTCCAGATGCCTTTCCCAAGACCCTCACGTAAAAGACATTTTGTCCACCATGAAATACTGGCTGTGTACCTTTCTTGACAAACGGTGCAAGAAGAAATTTGCTTCTCCAATGTCGGAGGCAGACGTGCCATTTTCAGTGCATGCATGCCAGAGAGCTGTAGTAGAAGACTTGCTCAAAAGATTACCCTCAGACAATGCTTGTGGCAGAGGTACCGGCTCTTTTCACCCACAAGGATTACAGCGGAGGGCCACAGACACCAGGGGGGGAAATGTCCACCAACTCGGCCATTTTCATTGAGACCATCCCATCAGCAAGGGCAATCTGTGGGTGTAACTATGAAGAGGAGGGAGAAGTTGACCAAGATGGTGAAGGATCATACCAGTGTCCTTCATGATTCTTCAGTGCCCTTTAACTATTGGTTGTCCAAGCTGCAAACTTGGCCCGACCTCTCCTTGTATGCCTTGGAGGTGCTGCCATGCCCTCCCGTGAGTGAGTTGTCTGAGCGGGTTTTTAGTTTGGCAGGTACAATCTTAACAGTTAAGCACACACGGCTGTCAATGGAAAATGCAGACAGGCTAACTCTTCTAAAATTGAACAAGGGCTGAATTTCCTCCGACTTTGTAAGCCCTGTGGATGACAGCAACGTTATGTAAATGCAGTCCAAATGTTTTTTTGGGAAGTTGTCTTAAAGTCCACCCCTTACCATCCAAAACCATTTTATTCAGGAAATCAACTCCTCCTCCTCCTGCAACAAGTACTTAGTGTTCATCTATGTATGCCCCACATGGGTATTGTTTTGTACTTTTTGAAACCTTTGCACATGCAATGTGCAATGGTGAAATTTGTACTCCCTATCTCTATCTATTCTAATAACTGCAAAATGCATTGTGATGGTCATCATGGACTCTTTCAGCATGAATGATACAGTCCCCTTGGGTAATTTTTGGAAAACATTGCACTTTGTGCAATGGTCATATTTCTACTCTCAATCTCTATATATTCTATTATTATTGTTTTATTGTGTTGCCCTTCTCGATCTCTTTAAGCATGGTAGCCTGATTTTGTTTTGGGGGTCTGCACTTGGACACCAGTGGGTGGGCAGAATCCCTGGGTATAAAATATGTGTCTGACAGTGAAACCACTGGCCCTTCCCCAGTGTTACGGAGTTCCCATTCTGCTGTCCATGAAGGAGACGCTGAGGCCTCCTGTCCACAACCTGCAGTTGCACAGGCTATCACAACAGTTAGCAACCATGTCCAGTTCATTGTCCCAGTGCAGCGTTCAGTTGTCCCTTGTCAGCATATATGTCTGTTCACAGATTGTTAGATAGGGCATACATATTCGTTACCAAATTAGCATTTTACATTTTCCGGTGCAGGACAAAGACCATTGATGATTTTTCCAGGCTCCTAAATGAGACTTATGTCTCTTTATTAAACTGTTGCTGCCCTTACATTTTCTAAATTTGGGTCTTTACAAAAAAATGTTGGTGAGGTATTGGCCAGTTTCTGTATATTTTAAGCAGGCCTAAGAGGCTGGGTTAATATGCTCCACAGACCTATTCAGGCTGCAGCCTTAACACATATTGGAACATGGTCATTGGCACGCTAAGGCCTTTACCTGAGCTCTGTAGCACTGCCTGTCACCTGAGTAATACACTCCACAGACCTCGTTACTCTCTGGGACATATCCAGTAATTACTCCATTGTGTCACGGACGTGGTTAGTGGAACCACTGTGCTTCGGACCACGGAGAGCCTAGAGGGGCATGACTTAGGCTAGTTTCACATTTGCGGTAGAATCCGCAGCATTTATGCCGCAATCTGAAAAGCATGTTAAACCACATGCAAACGCGTGCAAACTCAGCGTTTTTTTAATGCATGTGGTCAAAAAACGCAGTGTTTACATGCTTTTTCATGCTTTTTGCATGCGTTTGCATATTCTGTGTGCATGGTTGAAAATGTTATAGGAGAAAAATCTAGACAAACAGACACCGTCAATGGGATAACAGTGGGCGTGTGTTATGGGATATCTTTATTTGGACCCTTGGACTGCTTCAGATTTTGCTACTGTATACCGTGTCATGATGGATCTTCGCATGGAGAGCTTTTATTTCAACCTGAATTTAAGCATAAAGCTGTTTATTGCCTATGCGTTTGCTTGGGAGCAACAAAGAAATCGAGAAAGACAGAAAAGAATACGGTGTCAGCGTTATTGGAGACACTCCATTATTGAACTCCTGGAGAGCCGTGGAGCCTACCACATGGCGAGCTTAATACCAACCCGGACAAATTTCCGGAATATACCAGAATGTCTCGAGAGACTTTTCAGGATTTGCTTGGTCATATCCAAGGAGCCATCCGGAGACAGGACACCCAGCTCCGTAGAGCGATTCCTGCAGAGGACCGTCTCCTGGTCACACTAAGGTACGTAATCTAAACAAATGCCTTTCATAATTATTATTGTTCTGCCATGTATTAAATCTATCTTCCTTTATGTGTTTAGCAAAACCACACCATAAATAGAATTGTTCGTAATTTTTTTTTTATTTCAGATTCCTGGCTACCGGAGAGACCCTATCATCACTCCACTTTCAGTACCGGCTAGGAATTTCCACCTTGTCTGGAATAGTAGAGGACACCTGCTGGGCTTTGTGGAGCATACTCCGGGATGAATTTATATCCCTACCCACCGCAGACATGTGGATCGAAATTGCCGACAAATTCTGGAGAGTGTGTAATTTCCCCAACTGTTTGAAAGCAGTGGATGGAAAGCACATACGGATTACCAAACCCGCCAGATCTGGATCGGAGCACTTTAACTACAAGAAATATTTTTCAGTAGTTCTCATGGCAATAGCAGATGCGGACTGTCGCTTTATCGCTGTGGACATTGGAGCTTTTGGCCGTGACAATGATTCCCAGACTTTCAAGAACTTGGATATGGGCCGACGTTTGTATTGCAAAAATTTAAATTTTCCCCTGCCATGACCTCTCCCCAAAACTCAAGGCCCACCAATGCCATTTGTTATGGTTGGAGATGAGGCCTTTCAGATGTGTGAAAACCTACTGAAGCCATATTCCAGTCGGAACTTGAACCACACTAAAAGGATTTATAACTACAGACTGACCAGGGCCCGAAGAACAGTTGAATGTACCTTTGGTACCCTTGTCTCCAAATGGCGCATTCTGGGGACAGCCATTAATCTAAAAATGGAGACAGTTGATGAGGTTGTCAAAGCCTGTGTGGTTCTCCCAATTTCATAATGGCTAAGGAGCGACCCAACATTGAACTGGATGAACCAGTTGCAAACCCATTGCCAGATTACCAGCATCACCCTCTGCAGTCAACTGTTGAAGTTGCCCACATGCGGACCCAGTTTGCTGCCTATTTTGTTTCTGACATCGGACGTGTAGCATGGCAAAATAATATTGTGTAAAATGTTCTATTGGGTTTGGGTCTGTACCAGTTATGTTTAAAATGTTACTAATATTTTTTGTTAATAAACAGCGTGTTTTGATACCTGTACCGAGTCTCCTATGTCTTTCCTCAAAAAAACACTTATGATGTTAGTTGTATGATAGTTGATGTTATTATAGCCTGAATCTCTTCTGCATTTTATCTATTGAACGCAGACTGAGGAGAAGATGGAGGTATAATACAAAGCAGATCTATACTTACCAGGTCATGTGTCAAAAATAATGACTTCATGATGCACAATACCCAGCCTCATGAATTCACTATTTCTTACACCTGTCCAGGTGAGTATAGATATGCCTTGTATTACCTCCATTGTGTCTTCAGTTTGTGTTAAATAGATTACGTAGACTGAAGAGAAAATGGAGGTTATACAAGGGAGTTCTATACTCACCAGGTCATGTGTCAGAAATAATGAGTTCAAGATGATGGCTTTTGTGCATCATGAACTCACTATTACTGACACTTGACCTGTTGAGTAGAGATCTGCCTTGTATTACCTTCATTGTCTCTTCAGTCTGCCTCACATACATTAAGCATACTGAAGAGATTGTGGAGAAAATACAAGTAATATTAGTTTTTGACAACTCATAGCTCAATATCAAACACAAGAAGCAAAGCTGCAGTGTTCAACTTGTCTTACTCCTGAAGCTATGAGGTGGCAAATACACAAAGTGTATGGCGCAGTGTGTTTATACGGCGCACAGTGTGTTTTGCCCGTGGCAAAATACACAAATAATCAAACAGTATAGGGGGCAAAAAACATTGAGATTTATAAAAAAAAAAATTAACTGTGCCAGCTTGGGGTAGAGTGACGGAACTGGGAGGTATGTAGCTTTGAGACCTGGCTGGCTGAAGATGACGCAGGGGTTGCATAAGAAGGAGCAATTAAACTGGTGTGGTCAGGTAGCTTAGGGATGGTACAAGACGCATGGGATGGCAGAGACACACTGGAAGGGCGAGACAAATCTGACATCACAGACACATTGGGAGGTGAGGGGGGAGGGATGGCGATAGTCCGCTGTTCTTTCTTTTTCCCTTTTTCAGATCTGCGCTGCGGTCCGGGGAGCCTCAGTGTGCTCATTTCTTGCTGTCTGGTGATGGTGGCCGACCTGTCATTGTCCGTGTGCTGCTGCTGCATGGTGGTGGTGAAGGCCAGGGTCCTGGTGCTGCTGCATGGTGGTGAAGGCCATGCCAGGGTCCGGGTGCTGCTGCTGCATCCTGGTGGTGGTGAAAGCCATGTCAGCGTCCTGGTGCTGCTGCTGCTGCTGGGACCTGGTGATGGTGGCCGACCTGTCATGGTCCGGGTGCTGCTGCTGCATGCTGGTGGCAATGGAGGATGTCCAAGCAGGAGCAGCAGTTGGCATGGTGGTGGCAGTGGGCTGTCCAACAGCACTCGGAATGGTGGTGGAGCTGTAGTGGTGTGCAGCAGTGCTTGGAATGGTGGTGGCCGGGTAGTGGTATGCAGCAGAGCTCAGCATTGAGGTTAAGCGTGACAGTGTTGGAACAGGTGGAAATGCCACCACTGGCTGCTGAAAATACCGAGTATGCTGCATAGCCTGCATGTAAGACACAAAAAAGCACAGTGAGGTCAAAAATACTCTGTTGTAAAAAAATCACAGTAATAAGCAAGTGCTAGTCAAAAGATGTAAAGAAAACAGGGTATTTAGTTGATACGTTTTTTTGCAAAAAAATGTATACTAAGCTGCTCCACCAAATCGCCAAGGTATACCCTTATAGAGCAGTCCTAACTAATGTATGCAATCCCTATCTGATGTATTTAAAACCTGATTATCTGTATAGTACCTGTATAAGCAGGGTTCAGAGAGAAAAAAATATACATGTGGACATGCAGGATGGAACAGCTTAAATGCAAATGACCCACAGAGGAGTGGTGGACTCCCCAGTCTTGTAGAAACAAGAGAACAATTATAGAACCAGAAACACATGGGCTAATTGCACACTGAACAAGTCTGTAGGAACCTGTGCAAGTAGCCCATCCTCTGTGGGTCATTTGCATTTAAGCTGTTCCATCCTGCATGTCCACATGTATATTTTTTTCTCTCTGAACCCTGCTTATACAGGTACTATACAGATAATCAGGTTTTAAATACATCAGATAGGGATTGCATACATTAGTTAGGACTGCTCTATAAGGGTATACCTTGGCGATTTGGTGGAGCAGCTTAGTATACATTTTTTTGCAAAAAAACGTATCAACTAAATACCCTGTTTTCTTTACATCTTTTGACTAGCACTTGCTTATTACTGTGATTTTTTTACAACAGAGTATTTTTGACCTCACTGTGCTTTTTTGTGTCTTCAAGTTTTCTGGTGGTCTGAACAGGTTCCTACAGACTTGTTCAGTGTGCAAGTAGCCCATGTGTTTCTGGTTCCATAGCCTGCATGTAAGCAGCATTGCAGGCCTGCATGACACTGAGCTGGAGATCAGGAGTAAGATGCTCCAACATGCCCTTTTCTAATTGAATAAAAAAATGATGTGCTGGCCTCTGGAGGTCGGCTTTCACGTGGCCAAGGCTTCAGGTGACATCCTGGATAAGTGTATTAATATGGTTGAAGCCACTATCCAGTCTGTCTCCCATCGCCTTGAGTCCATCATGAAAGATCGAGCTCAAGTGCAAAAACTCGGAGTGACCTGTCCGAGGCCCTCTGCCACTGCCGTGAAGAGCCCCCCCCAAAAGAGGCAGAGGTCTAGGACAGGGGAACACCTGATGGACCAGCTTCCTGGTCTCCAGTCTGCATTGCAGGCCCACTTGCTGCTGCGCTGCTGGATGGCTGGGACGGGTCCGTGGCTGTTTGATGAAGGACCGCTCCAGAACCAGGGTCAAGAGTGCTGCTCCAGGTGCTGTGAAATAAACAAAAACATTAGTACCAAACATTTACAATAGTAAAAGTAGTATTCCTGTGGAATAGAAAAATACAGATTAGGCAATACAATACAATCCAATGCACTACAAAAATACTTATGTTCTCTGGGTAAGGACCGGTCTCATAAATGCCAGAATCCGGTGATGCTTATATTTTCTGGTCCTTGACCAGGCTCTCTAGACAAAGGTCCTTGTTGAAGCGATCCTTCATTGAACTTCAACGCGTTCTGACTTTGAGCACTGTTTAAAAAAAAAAGTTAGACACGGCTCTTTTGGCCTGGATCACACAACTGTGTGTGATGAGATAAAGTTACAGGAGTTTCTCTCATCACACACAGTTGTGTGACCCCTGCCAAGGTCACTGCTGCATCACACAGCATTGCAATACTTACGAAATGCCTTGCGGACCCGAACCGGGGCGTTGTCCCAGTCATCCATCATCGCTTGGGCCACCTCATTCCATAGTCACCGGATTGTCACGTTGTCCGAGTGCTGCGGAACCCGGGTGTCCCACAAGGGGACTCGCTCATGGACCAGGGAGATGAAGATGTCATTGTCAATGAGATCCTCATCCCATTCTGGAACCTAGAAAATAAATACATTAATGCTGGAGACATTAACATAAGGAAAATAAAGAAAACAACAGAGACGGAAAACAGGCAAGAATATTTAAAGTCAAGAAAAAAAAAGGAGTCGAGAAGAAAAAGGTAAAGAAAGAACAAAGTAAAGAAATTAACAGTCAAGAATAGTACAATCAGGATGCAATAAAAGAGTACTATAAGACAGGTATACTTACACGCCGCCTAGCCACACAAACGTGTCCATGCTGCTCCTGCTCGGCCTCTGCTACATTTGAAGAACTGTTCTGAAAAAGAAAAACAAAATTGTCACATGTGTAGATGTGACAGAGAATAAATACCAATCTGAAGAGGTGAGTACTCACTTCACTTTCATTTCTACCTTGTTCAGGCCCAAGACGTTGCTCCTCAGAAGAAGATGACGACATTCTGATGCATGAAGGAAGAAAAAAGAGACAGATATTATTAGTACATATAGAGAGAGAAAAAAGAAAATACAGACATTGGCTTTGATACACACACTGTCCAAAGTGGAGATTCCTCCCAGGTCCTTTCCAGCTTCTGATCTTCTTCCCAGTCTGCAAAGTTGTGGACTGCAAATGCCCACTCCCTCCTTTTACCAGTTTGTATGTGGGGGGTGGCTTATCAGTGTCTAGACAGCTTTACTGTGGAAAAACGCATGCGTTCTCATAGACAGAAATGTGTTTTTTCACCGCATTCTTTCCGCTAACAAATGCATACTTTTCTAGGGGGCAAATTCACGCCTCTAAAATTACAACATGTAGCGTTTACCGCACCATCTTGCAGACAATGAAACAACGCATGCGTCATCAAACGCGGCAAAATGCATCCAATCGCAGGCACCTGCATCCCTAATGTTAAAGATATGAAATCAAGAGGCATGCGGAAGTATGCAGCATAAACGCTGCGGACACAACCGCAAATGTGAAACCAGCCTAAGGCTACTTTCACACTAGCGTCGTGCACTGCACGTCGCTATGCCTCGTTTTGTAGAAAAAAACGCAATCCTGCAAAATTGCTTGCAGGATGCGTTTTTTCTCCATAGACTTGTATTAGCGATGCAGTGCGATGCATTGCCACACGTCGCAACCGTCGTGCGACGGTTGCGTCGTGTTGTGTCGGACCATCGCCACCAAAAAACGTTACATGTAACGTTTTTTGGTGTGTCGTCAGAGTCTTTTCCGACCGCGCATGCACGGCCGGAACTCCGCCCCCGCCTCTCTGCATATCACAATGGGGCAGCAGATGCGTTAGAAAACTGCATCCACTGCCACCATTGTGCGGCGCTTTCACAGCTAGCGTCGGTGCGCCGCAACGTCGCATAGCGACGTGCAGTGCACGACGCTAGTGTGAAAGAGGCCTAAGCGGGCACTGGACTGTTCACTAGAGCCTCTGATGGTGAGGTTAGACTTGGCTCCCAATGAACACCAGATGCCACTCCAGGACAGACCAATGGATGCTCAGCAGCTGGACCCAGAAGGACAGACTGGATGGTGCAGCAGGCAGAGTCTGAACCAGAGTGCGGTAGGCAGAGTACATATCAGAGTGCGGTAGGCAGAGTACATATCAGAGTGCTGGAGGCAGAGTACGTATCACAGTGCCGAATGCAGAGTATGTATCCGAGTGCAGCAGGCAGAGTACGTATCAGAATGTAGCAGGCAGATTACGTATCCGAGTGCAGCAGGCAGAGTGCGTATCCAAGTGCAGCAGGCATGATCTGCACCAGAGTGCAGTAGGCAGAGTGCATATCAGAGTATAGCATGCAGGATTTTCAACAGATCGCAGCAGGCAGGATGTGCACCAAAGTGCAGCAGGCAGAGTGCGTAACAGAGTGCAGCAGGCAGGATCTGCAACAGAGTGCAGCAGGCAGGATCTGCAACAGAGTGCAGCAGGCGGGATCTGCAACAGAGTGCAGCAAGTGCAGCAGGCAGAGTGCATGTCAGAGTGCAGCAGGCAGGATCTTCACCAGAGTGCAGCAAGGACTGGTATGCAACCTTGCACAACTTAGACTGCAGAACAGGAAGGTTGCTCAGGCACCTCCCCAGTGAGGAGGAAGCAATAAATACATAATGCCCCACAGCCATTAGCTGGGGAGAAAATGGCAAGTGCACACACTGAACCTTTAAGAGGGCGGGAACTCTAAGAACATGGCAGTAGGCCTGGCTGGAAGCATGCAGAGCATGAGGAAGGGAAGCACCAACCGAAGCGCAGGTGAGTGAACTGACACGCCGTAGATCCTGCCTGTCAGAGCAGGGATCTGACATGGTGCTAATACATTCTGCCTGGCTGGGTAGTTTCCAGAAGAAGTGCTTGGTCTTGTGCAGATTGGTCAATGGCACTCCTGTCTCTTTGCCTTGAGGAGGCTGCTTCCAAGTAAAATGAGGCTTGGTTCCTGACATGGGTTTCAGGCCTGGCAGACTGACCACAATACAGGTCCTCACTTAGAATTTAATTCTAATGCTTTTGGTGTCTGGTACAATCCAATTATCTGACATTGATCATACAGCTCCCGCAACTCCTGTACTATATTCACCTTACAGCGGCTTCACCCACTCTGACAGTGGTTCCATTGGGATCCGGTCACAAAAATGAACTCTGTAGCTCACAAAACTCAGGTTTCACAGCACCTGCTGGCCCTCCGAAAATAAAAAGCGAGGGCCGCATAGTGACATGGAGGTGGACATGGTCGTGGTGGAGGCGGGTGATGCCCAAAATTCAAATGGTTATGTTTTAGCTGGCATTGTAAAGGGATGGGGAATATGTATTCTACTATCTTGCTAACTATTTAGCATATGGGAGGGACCTCCCAAATGTATGAGTGAGAGCCCTCACAAATGATAAAGGAAAAAATAAAGCCAAAATGCTCCGTGTGAACATATGTTAAAGGGGAGATACATTTTTGTTTTTATTTTGTGTTGTATACATGTAATTATGAAGGAAATAATGTTTCTTGGCATTTTGCCTTTAAAAAATTGTTTGGTTTGGTTTGGTAGGTCTGTAAAACCGGCGCAATAATCTGACAACATTATTCCCAGATACTATATGTGAGTCAGAAAGGCATGCTGGCATCTTCTCCATGCTGTTCCCATTTAGTTTTAGCTCTTTAGCTACCCTTCCATTTCAGCTTTTTTCCCATGCCCCCAGACTGGTTTGTTGGATCCAGCAGGAAAATATTCGGCTTTCCCATTGACTTGCATTGAATTTGTTATTTTGACAAATACAGTACATGGATATTAGAAATTATTCATGCTGATTTTCCCTAATCCGAAAGAGCCTGTTTTATTTTTACTATTCTTTACAATTACAGTATTATAAATGAACCAAAACAAATATGTTCACATATACATACAGTACATACGCAAACACATGTACATAAACACATACATACACACACACATACATATGCGTACACTTATATACATACATAGACACACATACACAGACACACATGCATAAACACATTCATGCACACACAGACTCACACATACACACACACCCCCATAGCATGATGCTGCCACCACCATGTTTCACTGTTAGGATTGTATTGGGCAGGTGATCAGCAGTGCCTGGTTTTCTCCACACATACCTCTTAGAATTATTACCAAAAAGGTCTGTTTTCATCTCATCAGACCAGAGAATCGTGTTTCTCAAAGTCTGGGAGTCCTTCATGTGTTTTTTAGCAAACTCTATATGGGCTTTCATATGTCTTGCACTGAGGAGAGGCTTCTGTCGGGCCACTCTGCCATAATGGCCAAGCTGGTGGAGGGCTGCAGTAATAGTTGACTTTGTGGACCTTTCTCCCATCTCCCTACTGCATCTCTGGAGCTCAGCCACAGTGATCTTGGGGTCCTTCTTTACTTCTCTCACCAAAGCTCTTCTCCCACTATTGCTCAGTTTGACTGGACGGCCAGGTCTAGGAAGACAGGAAGACTTCTGGTGGTCTCAAACCTCTTCCATTTAAGGACTATGGAGGCCACTGAGCTCTTAGGAACCTTGAGTATGGAGCGCCCCCACACCGCCGCAGGGCCGAGGGGTACCCGGAGCCGGGCCTCTAGGTCTCAGTCCTGGGGTTGTCACGGTGGCTAGACCCGGTCCGTGGCCCTGTCCGTCAGTGGGGGGACGTCCGGTGAAATAGGTGCTGTTAACGGTGCCGGTCGCGGTAAATAACGAGGACACCAGGTTGCAGTCTCTTTACCTCTTTACTGAAGATGTGGGAGACCTCAGTCCAGAGCGCTGTTAACTGGGTTGTCAGAGACCAGCCGGTCCAAAGGCACATCAGGAGTTCTCTTTACAGGTGGGAATCAGTATCTACCTTCTAGCGCTGTGTGTTGTAGTTCTTCCCTGCTGAGCTCCCGGGATAGTCCTCACAACTGTTTCTTTCTGTCTCTACTGTTCCTTCTCCGTCCTCCAGTTGATATGGTAGGACGCACCCGTATGACGGGGTAGGCCTGGAGTTCTTCCGGGACCCTAGAGTCGCCCCTCTCCCACAGCTGCCTCCGTTGTCTGCTTAGGTGTTAAGTGAGACAGCCAACCTGTAGTTAGCTGCCCTGCCGTGGTTTGCAATGTACTTAAAGTCTCTTACTTGCTCGGCGTTCCGGCCACCGACTGTTTGCGCCTCAGAAGGATGTTGCCTCGGTCTAACAGCAAGACCCCTTCTGGTATTTCTCCTTTTCTGTATTCCCGTTGTTTACTGGTTAGTTCTGCTCTGAGGAGTCTGCCAGGATCCCATCCCTGACAGGTCCTCTCACTAGCTCTTCCCAGCTACTTCTCCCTGTCTTCCTGTCCAACCCCCAGTTTTACCAGAGTTGTGAGGAGTGGCCTACTAGATAGGACCACCCCCCCTGGTGGCCGGAGTGTGAAGTGTGGTGTGAGTGTACCTGATCAGAGAAACTCCCTAGTGCAATCAGACGCACCATAGCTCCCCGTAGTGGCGGAGCCACAGCACTGCAACAACCAGGACTCTGGGGTGCTGCACTCCCCCCCGGTTAAATCCAGTACTCCGGGACTGGGAAAACAAGAACAATAATACATGTTAACAGAAAACACACAAATTTTTGAAATAGCATAACAATTGAACATAACAGAGCTTCCCTTTACGGGAGGTGAGGATTCTTGAACGTTGCGAAAGTTTGGTCATGCACAGTTTATGACTCTCAGTTCAGTGGTTGAAACTGCGGGGACCCCGGGTAAACAAAGGGGCCCCCCTTGTGGAAGTTTTTGAGCAATTCACCGTCCATTACTCTAGTGTCCATTTAAAAACCTGTAACAAAAGGATATGCATACAAACATTTTCAATTCCATAGCAGCCCTATCAATACCTCCAAGTTTTGTAGCGGAGGGGAGTTTGATTTTGAGTGCTGCGTGTGGACCTTCGCAGCGCAGGGGTTGCTATTGGTCTAACAGGGCCCGCTATGCTTGCTACCGCTGGTGTAGTGCGCTGTTTTCTAACTACACTTCTAGTGAGTCTGGGTAGCACTGGCAGGTTGGGGCTCTCAGAGCTGCTGCTATCAACAGTGGGTACGGCAGGCTCACTGATAGCAGAGGGAGGATTTGCCGGTTCAACGGTTGGCATGGCTTCTTCAGGCAAGGCTTGTTGAGGTTGCGGGACCGGATGATCTGGTACCACCATTGTTTCTGGTGGGTCCGGCTGTGGAAACGTTAGAACAGGTACCGCGATGGCCTGATTTATCTGAGTCCAGGACTGGGGAAAGTCACCAAGGACAGTATGGAACATCTTCTCCTTTTCTACCGGCGGGGAGATTTCTGGGGCCGTGCCCCTCTCTTTCAACTTATCGGGGCAGACCTTAAGGTGATCCCTGGATACCGCTGTCGAGGTCTCCCCTCTGTCCTTGCTGATGAGACAGACCTTAGTGTTGTCGAAGTCGGATGGCAAGATGGTATACGGTTCCGCTTCCCATTGGTCATCAAGCTTGTGTAACCTCCTCTTTCGTTTAAGCACTTGCTCACCAGGTGACAGGGGAATCGCAGGAGCGTGTTGATTGTAGTCCCTTTCTTGTTTCTGCCTAGCCTGGGCGAGACTTCTCTCCACACACTCCTGTACTTCGCGGTATCTTCGCTGCCTTTCTGTATCCCAATCTGCCTCCGGCGAGGTATCTTCGGGTACTAGGACCCCCATGTCCAGATCAACGGGTAACCGACTGGACCTTCCTCGCATCAGGTACGCTGGAGTACAGTTGGTGGAACTTACTGGGATGTGGTTGTACATATCCACCAAGTCAGGCAACTTTGTCGGCCACAGGTTCCGTTCCTCCACAGGCAAGGTCTTCAATAAATCGATTACTACCTGGTTCATCTTCTCGCACATCCCGTTGGTTTGGGGGTGGTACGGTGTAGTTCTGATCTTCTTACACCCGTACAGCTGGCAGAATTCTTGGAACACTTCCGCTTCGAATGCAGGCCCCTGATCGGTCAGTACTTTCTCTGGGTAGCCATGGGGTCTACAAAAGTGCTGCTGGAAGGCCCTGGCGGCAGTCCTAGCTGTTAGATCCTTGACAGGCACAACCACCAAAAACCTGGAGTAGTGGTCCACGATGGTAAGGGCGTAGATATAGCCCGACCGGCTAGGCGTCAGCTTCACATGATCACAATATATACTTTTCCTATTAGTATTATGTATTTATATTTAGCATTGTATTGTAATTGTTATTTATTTGCACATACTATGCATGTATAACTATATTCCTTGCATATTATTTGAGCAGACATATGGGTGGACACGGGTATTTTTCATGTTTTTAATTGGTTTTTAAATACTGTTTACCAATAAAGCTGTTCTCCCTTTTCATTATCTATTGGTGGTGTGCAGTTCTTATGGGTGGCTACTTTCCTTGTTTTGTTGCTATTACACATTAGCCACTCTACTGCACCCCCGTTTTGTGTATATTACGTATAATTGTAGTGCGCCAGCTATTATCTATTGTAGTTCAGTCTTCCATAAGCACCCTGTGGTGCTATTTCTTGCATGGCGGCACACGGTTTATTATAACTGGCTTTGATTATTTATTTAACCAGTCTTCTTGTGACTTATGGTGATCAGGTGGACACTGGTGTGTGGCGTGTGGTAAACATGGACTGGGAGACCAGAGAGGCCGCATGGAGAGTTTCATCGTCTGCGGCTTTTGCAGACACTCCTCAGAATCACCCAGACTGTGATTTTTCCAAATTATCTACAGAACTCATGGCAGCCCAGAAGCAGGGCATTAGGCTTTTATGGAACATTCGCTGCTTGGAGGAATATATCAAGATGAAATTGGTTCCAAGGGGTCTGAGAATCCCCATCTTTCCAGCTTGGGAACCCTCAGACACCTTCCGTACCCTCTGGGAGGAGGGGTTGTCACAGTGTTCTCATATTTTAATGAATTTACTGATTACGCACGATAGAGAGCTCCTGACCCAGGTTAAATCTGAAATTAAGAACTTGGAAAATGGTCTGAAAAAATTTGATGAGGCCACACAGATTCAACCCTTTAAAATCAAACTTAAGGATGCTCTCGATAAATATGATAAAGAGGTCATGGACAAAAAACGCTCTAAATTCTTGAGGGATAAATCAGACTTTGATCGAAAAATGGCATTTAATTGGAAACATCATGGTAATCAACGTCAGGCCAGACACAGTAAATATAGATCAAGTGAAGTGGCGCGAGCTGGGTCAAATACGGAGGAATATGTATCTACTGATTTTTTATCCTCCGCGGAAAGCGAACCAGAAACAGGGGTCGGACAAGGCGCGGACGCAGGCAACTTAAGTACTCCTATCCGGGTCACCAGGGACAGGGGTCACAAACCAAGGTACTACAATCAGCGGAGGAGGGACTGCAACTGACCTCAATCTCCACCAACAGCATCAGTGAGTATGACTCTGATGGTAATGACAATTTACAAATCATCAACCTGTCACAACATTGTCTAACCCCGGTGGAAACATCGGTATTGAAAAGGGGACTGACTTTTTCACCATCCCAGCAGATGGACAAGTTTGTTTTGATTAAAGATCTTTTTCTTTTCTGCAGAAAAATCACTTTACAGGTCTTACACCATCATCCACAGGCCATAGGATCGTTGGATCAAACGGAACAGAGAACCTTTCAGGACCTTATGGACCTTTTACAGGAAACAGCCTCTTCAGCGGGCAGACCACGGTTCCCACACCAGAAGAAATCTATGGTATGTCCTCCTTTTTCTACCGTTCCTGCTATAAAAATATTCTTTGAGATGGTTAAACATGATATAGAGGCACTTCCCTTGAATACGGGCATGATAACCAATCTCACTTTTCAGGAACGGGGGGCCCTTTGGAGCCTTAAAAATAATAAAGAATTTCTAATTAGAGAGGCTGATAAAGGTGGGAACGTGGTCCTATGGCCTCATGAGCTATACCTAGAGGAGGCCCATAGACAACTTGATGATCCCCGCTTTTACCGCAGATTACCCTCTAACCCTACTGGGGTTTTTTCTGTAAAGCTGAGGGCACTTATTGACAAGGCCTTCCAATTGGGCATTATTAACATTAAGGAACGGGACTTTATTTGGGTGGAACAGCCGGTCATTTCGACCTTTTACATGTTACCTAAGGTCCACAAAAATATCGAAAAACCTCCCGGGCGCCCAATTGTATCGAGTATAGGCAGTTTGTGTGAGATGGCATGTACCTATATTGATTTTTTTCTGCAGCCTATAGTCATTACATTACCCTCTTATATCAAGGACTCTTCGCATTTCATTAGGACCTACAAGGGAATGGCGCTATCTCCAAATGAGTTTATGGTCACTTGCGATGTGGAATCGCTGTACTCAAATATTAACCACAATGACGGCATGCGGGCTATCCTGTTTTTCTTGGATCAGCAGGTAAATTCGGACAGACTACATGACTCCTTTATCATTGACCTCCTTGACTTCATCTTAAGACACAATTTTTTTCTGTTCGATAATACCTTTTTTTTACAAACATCGGGCGTGGCCATGGGGGCACGTTGTGCCCCTGCCTTTGCCAATCTTTTTTTAGGGTGGTGGGAGTCTACTGTCGTCTATACTTCGGAATTTTTTGTCAACAAGGTGCGACATTGGTCGCGCTTTATAGACGACATTTTCTTTATTTGGTCTGGCTCACCGGAGGAATGTCGGGAATTTCTGGACTTCCTCAACCACAATTCACTTCATATTTTTTTGACTCACCATTTTTCTTCTGTTACAGTAAATTTTTTGGATCTTGAGGTGAGATGTCAGGATGGGACTATATCTACCTGTCTGTACCGAAAGCCCACAGCAGTGAACAGCTTGTTGGAGTATCACAGCTTCCACCCCAAGCACACAAGAGATGGAATTCCGATTGGCCAATTCCTTAGGGCCAGGCGCAACTGCACCCAGGATTCTGACTTTAGGAGGGAAGCCCAGGACCTCACAATGAGGTTTAGGAACAGGAATTACCCCAGAAAATGTATCTCTTCCGCTTTTCAGAGGGCTAATGCACAGGCACAGGATACCTTGTTGGTCCCCACCACAAAAAGACAAGATAATTATGCACGTTTCATCACGGGCTATCATACCCAATGGAACCAGGTAAGGCGGATCATGAGTGACCACTGGAGGATTTTATTAACAGATACACAGACGTCCCAGGTGGTCAGTGCCCGTCCCTTAATGACAGCCAGGAGGGCACCTAATTTCAGAGACATATTGACTAATAGTCACTATAACCGTCCTACCCACAGACTGAATCGTGGATTCTGTTTACGTGGTTCTTTCCCCTGTGGAGACTGTAGCATCTGTCCATACATGTGCCCCACTCGTGATACTTTCCTTAACCCGACGGATCAAGTACAGCACAAGCTAAAAGCATACATTAATTGCAAGACCTCTCATGTAATATATGCGCTTATTTGTTCCTGCCCTTGCATCTATGTAGGTCAGACCTCACAGGAGCTACGCCGAAGGATACAGGGTCACTTTTCAACCATCAACACCGCTGCAGCTGATAACCGCAAGGGTAAGGTATTGACAACGGTCGCCGCACATTTTTTATTACATCATTCGGGCAGCTACGCGGGGACAAAGATAGTAGGGCTAGAGCACATTAAAAGCTCCGGCAGGGGGGGCTCTTTACATAAACGTCTATTACAGACTGAATCCCGGTGGATTTATTCACTCCACTCTATTGCACCTCACGGAATTAATGAAGACTGCCTCTTCACGGGCTTTCTGGGCTAACCCTCCCTGGATAATCCCTATTGTTTGTTTTGAACAGATAATTTCTTGGATCTCTGGACAAATTGGGATATAATCACCAAGATCTGTGTACCAAGGAATCCTAGCATGGAGGGCCCCGTGGGCATGCCTGTTTGGATCATTTATCCATTGTGGAACAATTTGGAAGGAATGGAGTGGTAGTTATTTTTCCACTATTGTGGACTCGGCATCCCGTTGTACATCCCTGTGGGACCATGCAATTCCTGGTGGCCCGGATCACCTACCTACTGTGGAACAATTTGGAAGAAATTTGGCTACTTTTCCGCTATTGCGGACTCGGTATCCCTGTTGGATATTCTTGTGGGACTATGTAATTTCTGTTCTGGTGACTCATCTCATATATGGACATAAAGGGACGTCGTGGATACGGATTTCTTATTATATTCTTTTCATGTAGTCTGTCTAAGGATCCTTATGGGTGGCTATAATCCTATCTTGTATTGGGGCTTTATGTATAGCTTGCTACTTCATATATTTTGGGGAGTGATGTCTGCATATGTGCTGTTTATATCAAGTAGCCTTTATCAACATATGTACTTTCCCTATGGTCTTCTCCCCTTGTTGAGTCTATGGCATTGTGATATCTGTTATAAGTGCCTATAATGTGTTCTGTGTTCCCCTATGTCTTTAATTCTATTATGATGTTGATCTTACTATAACGTGATGGTTTTCTTGCAGCTTCTCTTCCTGTATGTGGCTCTCATTACGGCCCTTGTGATTGCTTTATGCCACTGTGTCATGTGCTTTTATTACCCCTCTTGCAGCGTATCATGTACAAACTGTATTCTCTCCTTCCTAGCTCCTTTGCACACCGCTGTCTATTTTGACGGCGCGTGCGCAGTGGTGTAGTATGGGCAGAGACGTCTGCCCATTTCTTTCATTTTTCTCCCCTGCTGATTGCGCAGGCGCGGCTTTGCGGTCTCGGCTAACTTCCTCCAGTTCCGGTCCAGGGCGTTACCACTGCCCTGTAACACACGTGTGTGTACTTGGCACCTGGCACATGGATATATTAGGATGATGCGGCGGTTGGTAAGTCACTTCCCCTGACGAAGCGGTTCTTGGAAGCCGCGATACGCGTGGGGTCCTGCCACCCTGTGTTCTGCTCCTGTTCCCGGCCATTTTGGCTTCTTCATTTTCCTGTAGGTTGGATTGGTATCACGGTGCAATTGCATGTTTGGTCTCTGGCGGCCCAGGCTCTGGGGGTATTGACATTGGTCGTGAGTTTTGTCTCACATGGTGGGCCATGGTTTATGGTGCTTAGGGCCTTGTGGGACGAGGTCGCACCCCCATCATACCGGCATTTAGGGACCATTGCTATATATATTTGCCCCAGGAATATCTGATTATTGTGGCTCTGGATCTAGCATTATATTGTGAGGGCTATATATCTGGTCACCAATGTTGCCGCCTCTGGCTATCACATTTAGTATTGCACCATGGTGGGCCACGGCTCATGGTGTTTAGGGCTCTGGGGGACGAGGCTTAACTCATGACCTACAGGCATCTAGGGACTATTGCAATATATACTTTTCCTATTAGTATTATGTATTTATATTTAGCATTGTATTGTAATTGTTATTTATTTGCACATACTATGCATGTATAACTATATTCCTTGCATATTATTTGAGCAGACATATGGGTGGACACGGGTATTTTTCATGTTTTTAATTGGTTTTTAAATACTGTTTACCAATAAAGCTGTTCTCCCTTTTCATTATCTATTGGTGGTGTGCAGTTCTTATGGGTGGCTACTTTCCTTGTTTTGTTGCTATTACACATTAGCCACTCTACTGCACCCCCGTTTTGTGTATATTACGTATAATTGTAGTGCGCCAGCTATTATCTATTGTAGCTTCACATGATCCAGCGCGACCAGTTCGAGCGGCCGTTTGGTGATGATAGGCCGCAGGGGAGCCCGTTGACTGTCACGGTCCTTCCTTCGCAGACTACACGGACCACACTCTCGACACCACTTCTCAATGGTTCTCTTCATGCCAATCCAATAGAACCTCCCTCGGAGCAGCTTCTCCAGCTTCCTCCATCCGAAGTGTCCGGCTCCATCATGGTAGGCTCCCAGAACCATGGGCGCATCTCGCCTTGGCACCACTATCTGCCACACCAATTCATGAGTACGTGGGTCGATGCTCCTCCTGCACAACTTGCCATCATGGATAAACAGTTTGCTTCTCCCCTTCCACAGCTGTTGAGTTTCTTGTGAATCATCTGGGCCAGGGTGCAACCCAGCCTGCGTCAAGAGTTCCTTCACCTGACGGACCGCGGGGTCACTATCCTGGGTTTCTGCCCATCCGTGGTGGGGCAGGGGATTCAGCGTGGCATCCGGTTGGTTCTTGTGCCTGTTCTTCACATGGTGAGAGTTCTGAGTGGCTTTGGGGCGATGGAAGGCAGGCAGCTCCACCTCTTCAAGTGCCTCCGGGTCTTCTCCCACTTCTGGTAGATTGGGCATTCGGGACAGAGCATCGGCATTGGCATTCTGGTGTCCTGCCCGATATTTGATGGTGAAATCATAGTTGGACAGCCGGGCCATCCACCGCTGTTCCAAAGCCCCGAGTTTGGCAGTACCCAGATGCGTTAGCGGATTGTTGTCCGTGAAGACGGTGAATTTCGCGGAGGCCAGGTAGTGCTTAAACCTCTCTGTCACTGCCCAGACGAGGGCCAGGAATTCCAGCTTAAAGGAACTATAGTTGTCAGGGTTCCTTTCCGTGGGACGGAGTTTCCTGCTGGCGTAAGCGATCACCCTTTCTTTGCCGTTCTGAACCTGGGACAGCACGGCTCCTAATCCCACATTACTGGCATCTGTGTACAGCACAAACGGTTGATCGTATTCGGGGTAAGCCAGTATCTCTTCTCCCGTCAGTGCCGACTTCAAACAGGTGAAGGATTCCTCCAGCTCTTCGTTCCAATCAAAGGGGGTTTTCCTCCCCTTGGTCTTCTTTGGTTGGCCCACCAGCAGATTTTGCAAGGGTGCGGCCTTCTTGGTGAAATCATTAATGAATCTCCGATAGTAACCTACCAACCCGAGGAACTGCCGGACTTCGTGGAGGTCACTAGGCTTTGGCCAGTCCTTGATCACTGTGACCTTGTCGGGGTCTGGGGCCACTCCTTCAGCGCTCACCACATGGCCCAGGTACTGCACTTTAGGTTTGAGCAGATGACACTTGGACGGTTTCACCTTTAAGCCGAATTTGGACAGGGCTTCGAACACCTCGGCCAGGTGCTTCAGATGGTCTTCGTAGGTCTTAGAGAAGACAATGACATCATCCAAATACAGCAGCACAGTTTCAAAGTTCATGTGTCCTAGGCAGCACTCCATCATCCTCTGGAACGTTCCTGGAGCATTGCACAGTCCGAAGGGCATGTAGTTGAACTCGCAGAGACCCATTGGTGTCGTGAAGGCCGTCTTCTCCTTGTCCGCCTCCGCTACAGGAACCTGCCAGTACCCACTGGTGAGATCTAAGGTAGAGAAGTAGTTAGCAGATTTTAAAGCAGCCAGAGATTCCTCTATCCTGGGCAGTGGGTATGCGTCCTTATGTGTAATGCGATTCAACTGCCTGTAATCAACACACATCCTCATTGTACCATCTTTCTTTTTAACGAGGACTAACGGAGCTGCCCAGGGGCTACAGCTGTCTCTCACCACCCCAGCCTCCTTCATTTCCCACAACATGTCCTTGGCACACTGGTAATGAGCTGGGGGTACAGGGTGATATCTCTCTTTTATGGGTCGATGATCTCCCGTGGGGATGTGATGTTGGATCCCTTTCACCTGCCCAAAATCTGAGGGGTGTTTGCTGAATACCTGCTCGTACTCGTGTACCACCCTGTAAGCCCCCTGTATTTGATGAGACGGGGTGGAGTCAGTGCCCACATGCAGTTCCCGACACCAGTCTTTCGAGTGCTCTGCAGAACCTTTGTTCTCCGCCACGTTTGACGGGACCAAGGGTTCAGGTGTCTGTATTACACTATTATTGACAGTGAACAATTTGGCGAGCGTGGTATACTTGGTTAGGTGGACCTCTTCCTCCCCACAATTGAGGACACGTACGGGCACTCTCCCCTGTCGGACGTCAACCACCCCCCGGGCTGTCAGAACAGTAGGCCTATTGTCTGAATATACAGGTTCCACCAAGGCCTGGTAGTCCTTACCCCTGAGGCCTATGGCTGCTCGACACCATATTAACATTTCACTCTTGGGAGGTATCGCGATGGGGTTTGAATCACTTACAGTGACACGACCAATCTCACCACCAGTCAGCTCTACCTGCTGTCTCTGCATCAGAGCTCTGATTTCCTTCTGCAGGGCACGTTGCTCACTGTGGCCAGCGTTTTCTGCCACCTGTTGCAACAAAACAATCACTTCTGCAAGACAATTTTCTATAACATTAGTACCAAGAGTCATCATGGAATTACATTCTCGACGATCAATATCTACAATCACAATCCCTTGGGCTTTCAATTCCACCCGCCCCACTTTGATGGTGACCTCCTTATACCCCACTTGTGGCAACGGCTGACCATTACTGGCGATTATGGTGAAATCATCGTCAGGGCCACGAGTAATATCAGCGTCCTCCCAATACCGTTTGTAGAGCACGTAAGGTATAGTCGTCACCTGAGAACCGGTGTCCAGCAAAGCATTCAAGGGGATTCCATCAATCACTACAGGGAGAACTGGTCGTCCTCCAATATACTTGGTTCTCCAATGCTGCGGGCCTGACCGTCCTACTCCTGGGGGTTGGCCCTTTGCCCCAGGGGTTGCTCGTTTAAAGGACAGTACCTTGCAAGATGGCCCACCTGATGACAGCGGCGGCAGATGGGTCGTCCATCCTGGTGGAAGCGATCGTCGGGCCGGCTCCTGGTCGGCGGAGTCCTCCTCCGTCGCATCCAAGGGACGTCCTCCGGGCTGGAAGCCAACTGGATCTTCTCTTTGGGGGCCTCCTGTAGGGACTGCACCGTCCGGGCCAGGGCAGCAACGCTCTTGGTTAGCTCTTGCATCTGGAGACGGAGTCCTGCAGGGGAGTCGTCCTCGAAGCTCTGGGCGTCGGCCTCCGCGGCAACTGGGGTATCCGATGCCACCTCCTGGTGGTAGGTGAGAGCGGGGCGCCTGTGTGGCACTGCGCGGCTGGGCTGCCGCTCCTGCAATGCCTGGATAGCTTTATCTTTAAACTGCGCAAAAGTCAAGTCTGGATTTTGCATGGCCAGGAAGTGCAATTGGCCCCGCTGGTGACTGCACAGGAGCCCCTCGATGAACCGCTCCTTCAGGATTTTATCCTCATCCTGCATGCTGCCGGGGTCACTCTGCTTAATGGCCCGCATCGCTTCCTGGAGATTAAGGGCATAGTCCCGTAAGCTATCCTGCGACCTCTGTTTGCATCCATAGAAAGTCAGTTTAATCTCTGTGGCAGTGCGAGTATCAAAGGTGGCCTTAAGCTTGGCAAAAATCTGTTGTGCAGTTCCTTTATCCTCAGCGGGCCAGGATTTCACTTCTCTCAGAGCCGCCCCAAAGAGTTGACCGGTTATCATATGGACTTTCTGAGGCTCGGTTAGGGGATAGAACTCGAGTAGGCTGCAGAGCCCTTCCTTAAAGTCAGTGAATGTATGCGCCTCCCCAGAGTATCGTGGGAGCCAGGTCGCTCCGGGCAGGTAGGGCATGGAGAAGGGCATTATGGCTTTTGCGTTAGCGGCGGTGTCCGACTGGCTGATGGGGGCAGCGGGCTCTGCGGCAGCCAGTGGCGGTATTAGGGCCGCGGCTTTGCCCGCTGCGGGGACCGGAGCTGCCCCTGCGTCCGCGGCTGCGACCGCCACCTCCTCTCCTCCCGACTCGGACATGGCCGTCCCTTCCTCCCACTAACCTGCTGGAGGTCGGAGTTCCTCTTCCGGGATTGGCGTCTCACCGCGCTTTCCGTTCCGCGCTTCTTTTGGCCGATCCCGCCCACGTAGCTAAGGCTCCTCCCTCCGCGCGCGGCAATGGCGAATTTTGGCGGTAACTTTCCGCGGCAAGCAGTAGCACACAGTCTCTCAATAAAGCTACAGTTCATGCACAACAAATCACAGTCTCTAGGCACACATGACCTGATTCTTCAGGCTTAAGTAGATCCTGTTCGTGACGCCAAGTTGGAGCGCCCCCACACCGCCGCAGGGCCGAGGGGTACCCGGAGCCGGGCCTCTAGGTCTCAGTCCTGGGGTTGTCACGGTGGCTAGACCCGGTCCGTGGCCCTGTCCGTCAGTGGGGGGACGTCCGGTGAAATAGGTGCTGTTAACGGTGCCGGTCGCGGTAAATAACGAGGACACCAGGTTGCAGTCTCTTTACCTCTTTACTGAAGATGTGGGAGACCTCAGTCCAGAGCGCTGTTAACTGGGTTGTCAGAGACCAGCCGGTCCAAAGGCACATCAGGAGTTCTCTTTACAGGTGGGAATCAGTATCTACCTTCTAGCGCTGTGTGTTGTAGTTCTTCCCTGCTGAGCTCCCGGGATAGTCCTCACAACTGTTTCTTTCTGTCTCTACTGTTCCTTCTCCGTCCTCCAGTTGATATGGTAGGACGCACCCGTATGACGGGGTAGGCCTGGAGTTCTTCCGGGACCCTAGAGTCGCCCCTCTCCCACAGCTGCCTCCGTTGTCTGCTTAGGTGTTAAGTGAGACAGCCAACCTGTAGTTAGCTGTCCTGCCGTGGTTTGCAATGTACTTAAAGTCTCTTACTTGCTCGGCGTTCCGGCCACCGACTGTTTGCGCCTCAGAAGGATGTTGCCTCGGTCTAACAGCAAGACCCCTTCTGGTATTTCTCCTTTTCTGTATTCCCGTTGTTTACTGGTTAGTTCTGCTCTGAGGAGTCTGCCAGGATCCCATCCCTGACAGGTCCTCTCACTAGCTCTTCCCAGCTACTTCTCCCTGTCTTCCTGTCCAACCCCCAGTTTTACCAGAGTTGTGAGGAGTGGCCTACTAGATAGGACCACCCCCCCTGGTGGCCGGAGTGTGAAGTGTGGTGTGAGTGTACCTGATCAGAGAAACTCCCTAGTGCAATCAGACGCACCATAGCTCCCCGTAGTGGCGGAGCCACAGCACTGCAACAACCAGGACTCTGGGGTGCTGCAAGTACTGCAGAAATTCTGTTGTAACCTTGGCCAGATCTGTGCCTTGCCACAATTCTGTCTCTGAGCTCCTTGGCCAGTTCCTTTGACCTCATGATTCTCATTTGGTCTGACATGCACTGTGAGCTGTGAGGTCTTATATAGACAGGTGTGCGCCTTTCCAAATCAAGTCCTATCAGTGTAATTACACACAGCTGGACTCCAATGAAGGAGTAGAACCATCTCAAGCAGGATCACAAGGAAATGGACAGCATGGGACTTAAATATGATGTCTGAGCAAAGGGTCTGGATACTTATGGCCATGTGATTTTTTGGTTTTTCGTTTTTAATAAATTTGCAAAAATTTCTGTATTTCTGCTTTTTCAGTCAAGATGGGGTACAGAGTGAACATTAATGAGACAAAATATGAACTTTTTTGAATTTACCAAATGGTTGCAATTAAACAAAGAGTAAAAAATTTAAAGGGGTCTGAATAATTTCTGTACCCACTGTAGGTGTATATTAGATGGAAATTCATTTTTTTGTACTTTTAAAAAAAAATATATGTATTATCTTTCTTTTATTTAATATTGACATTTTCATGCGAGGCTCCAATGTGATATCTTTCCGGCATGTTTCAGCAAAGCCGAATCTTGCATCGACTTAAACCTTCAGGACGTGGCTGATACAATTGTCTCAATAAGATCCAGGTGTCTCCGGGGACACGTCAGAACATGAAGATACAAGAGAAAAATAAAATCACTGTCACCTTTTCATTTCTCAATTCTCAATCCTTTGTGTATTTTGGGTTAAAATAAAAAAAAAGGTCAAAATCTTCACATTCAAAAGGAAAGAAAAATATTTCTAGATTTCACTTTATGACAATTTAATCAAATTCAACTCATTCCATTAAGAATTTTGGAATCGTTCCCTAATTATACTGTATGAAGGAATTTTCTGCCAAACCTTAGACCTGTGGCCTGCTAATATTAACCAGATGTTTATTTCCGTTTTTTAATATTCCTTCACTGAGCACCGAATAAAAAAAAAACATAATCCAACTTAATAAAGCACTGATTCAACAAAGTGTGAAGAACATTCTGCAGATATGGTGGCATATGAAGACTATTTCTTAATGCTACTTTGACTTTCTCAGAATTTGTAGACAACGTGGGTCAATTGCCCAGACTGAGTACAATGTAAAATAGTCAGTTCCAATTAATTGGAGCATGGATCCAAGAAGTGTGAATAGAGCTCTACAAGAAGTCATGAAGACTCTGCCATGTTCCTTAGCTCAGCTACAGTCAGAATATTGTACTTTGTTTCAAGTCTTTGATGGAAGTTAAATTGGATAGATATCTATGGACCGAGAAAGTCAATCACATGGTTCTAACACTCAGACTAAGCAACATTTCACATAAACAATTTCAACATATTGGAGCACAGATCTAACAAAGTGTAAAGAACTTTCTTTTCTGGGATGGTGGCCCATGCTTGTTGGCAAGGCTTAGTGACCAGCTTCTCAATACCCGTCAGAGTAACACTCAGTCCCCACACATAACAACTGCCGAGTAGGTGTGCATCAATGACATTTCTGAGGTTCTTCAAAACTTTGAGTGCTGCACCAAGATGGTGAGCGCTGATGACGCTATTGTCAGCATAACCATCCCACTGCTCTATTAAAACATTCGCTGAAGAATCTCAAAGAGGAAGCTTTGAATGCGAGCAGGTGGCTATGGAGCAAGATTTTACAGTGGCTGATACCACACAGCCCAGCCTCACGCAATATTCTCAGGCCACACTGGGTGATGATGAGGAACAGGAGGAGGAGGATGAACAGGAGTTTTTGGTCTGTGATACAGAAGGGGTTCCCAATCCCAGCCTCATGCCTGTCCAGCATGGATGTCCTGAAGAGGAGAAGGAGGAGGAAGCTATGCATCGTGAGGAGGAGAGGATGATTAGTGTTCTTCCTGGTGAGTACACTGAACGTTTGACTCTTTGTAGTCTGCCACACTTAGCAGAGTTCATGTCCAGATGCCTCTGCCAAATCTCTTGCCTAAAACACATTTTGTCCAACATGAAATACTGGCTATGCACCTTTTTTGACCCATGGTACAAGATGAAATTTGCTTCTCTCAGGTCGGAGGCAGATGTGCCATTTTCAGTCCATGCATGCCAGTGGTCCATTGAGGAAGACTTGCTAAAAAGATTACCCTCAGACAGCGCTACTAGGAGAGGTACCGGCTTTTTTCACCAACAAGGATTACAGGGTGGACCGCGCACACCTGGTGCAACTCAGGGGTGGGGAAATGCCCACCAACTGACACATTTTCATGAGACCATCACATCAGTAAGGACTATCTGTGGGTGTAACTATGAAGAGGATGGAGAAGTTGACCAAGATGGTGAAGGACTTCTTAAGTGACCATACCAGCTTCCATCCTGATTCTTCAGTGCCCTTTAATTATTGGTTGTCCAAGCTCCACATTTGGCCCGACCTCTCCTTCTACACCTTTGAGGTGCCGCCATGCCCTGCTGCAAGTGTGCGGTATGAGCAGGTTTTTAGTTTGGCTGGTGCAATCATAAAGGATAGGCGCACATGCCTGTCAGCGGAAAATGCAGACAGGCTGACTCTTCTAAAATTGAACAAGGGCTGGATTTCCCCTGGATTAATCCTAAGGTTGACAGCAATGTGATGTTAAAGGAGCCCAAATGTTTTTGTTGGGACGATGTCTTAACATCCATCCCTTACCTTCCAAACCCATTTTGTTCATGAAACCACCTCCTCCTCCTCCTGCTTCTGCAACAAGCTCTCTAAGCCTTGCCAACATACGAACCGCCTGCCACCTCAACACACTTATCTAACGATCCCGGTGTTGCCCATTCAACATTTTCTTTATAACCAGGATCCTTGTATCTTGTTCTCACATGCTTTATGCATTTAATAGCACTCTGTGTCTGTACTTTTACACATATTGGTTGGTAACCAGTTCATGCAGCATTACATTTCTTTCATTGTGGCTGGTCAGAACAATGAAAGCAATTATTACATCCACCTTTTGTGTCTCCCCTACTTCCTCATAGATTGTAAGCTTGCGAGCAGGGACCTCATTCCTCTTGGTATCTGTTTTGATCTATGTACTTATTGTTATGCTGTAATGTCTATTGTTTGTACATGTCCCCTCTAAAATGTAAAGTGCTGCAGAATATGCTGGCGCTATTGAAATAAAATGATTATGTATTATTATTATTATTATTATTATTATTATTATTATTAAAGGTCAAATCATAGCATGTGGGCAGGTCACAAATCAGTCGATGATGAGGCAAATTAAAACGCTGCTGCAGAAAAGCTAGTCCGCCTAAAACATGAGATGACTTTTGGAAATGTGCACTGACAAGCCGTACCTTTGCAAGTCAGGGTATGTTTTTAAAAAATGCTGTACAATAAAGTTCAGCACGTGGGCCATGCGTGGAATGTGTTTACTAGCTTGCCGAGCTTTAAAGCCACCACCAAGTTACACCTATTATCGCACACAACCAGACCTGCTTGGAGGTTCAGGTGGGAGAGCCACTGATCGGTCTGTTCTTTTATCACGTTCAATAGCTCGGCTGCGTTATGAGCTTTATCACCTAAACAGATGAGCTTCAGCAGAGCATGCTTTGCCAAGGCAGTGCTGCAGACCTCCCAGCTTGGTAGTGATGGGGAGGAGGCTACTTTCGGTGAGGAGGAGGAAGAGGAGAAATAGAAACTGTAATATGAGGAGACTGAAACCCTGATGGGAGTTGGGACCACTATTCTTGGAGTGGGTAAGATGTGTGATGTCCCAGCCTCTGACTCTGTCCCACACTCCACCAAGTTCAGCCAGTGTGTGATAAGGGAAATGTAGCGTCCCTGTACACAAGAACTTGACCACGTGTCTGTGGTAAAGTAGACCTTCCCTGTGACTGTGTTGGCCAGAGCACGTCTAATATTGTGTAACATGACTGCTTATGTAACGCGTTGATGGCACACTGGGAAAAATAGTGTCGGATGGTAAATGAGTACTATGGAGCTGCCACCACCAAGAGGTCGTGGAAAGACTCAGTTCCCACAAGTTGAAACTGCAACATTTCCAGGGCTACCAATCTGGCTATGTGGGTGTTTAGCGTTTTGGCCTGTGGGTGGGTTGATATTTCTGCTTTTGTTAAACGTTTGGGGCAGGGACAAGTGAATGCTGCACTGGGACAATAATCTGGACGTGATTGCTAAATGTTGTGTCTGTGCAACTGCAGGTTGTGGGCAGGAGGCATCAGCGCCTGCTTCATGGACAGCAGATTGGGAAGGTAGTAACTAGAGATGAGCCACCTCCCTCGTGTTCGGGTTCGGTTCGGTTCGTCGAACAGGGACGTGTTCAACGAACTGTTCGTCGAACATTCGACGAACACCGTCGAACCCCATTAAAACCAATGACAGGCAAACACAAACACATACAAACACATGAAAAGCACATAGAAAACACCTTAAAAGGTGTCCAAAAGCTGACAAACTGCTCAGAAGACACAACAAACACATGGAAAAGTCACAACTACATATAATCATGCGAAAAGAAAAGAGGTGGAGGAGTAAAAGGAGGAGGAGACACAGAAATAGGCATGTCATGCCCTTCTAAAATCAAGAAAGGCTGGAGTAAAAATCTAAACTCACTCTCCCATCACCCAGACGTCTTGACAAAAAAAATAAAAAAATAAATATCTTTAGGTAGAATGGTGACGGGTCCATTCAGAACACTTTCCTTAGAAGACGTAGTGGTACCCCCGTTGGGAGCTGTGCCACAAAATGAACCCAATACATTCAGACTAATCCACCATTTGTCATATACAAGGGGCAGGTCAGTAAACGACAACATCGACATGGAACCAAGTACAGTACTATGTACTGTACCTCCTTTGACGAGGCAATTAGGCGGGTCAAGAAGTTGGTAAGGGGCGCCCTAATGGCCCAAACAGACATTGAGGGGGCATTTCGGTTACTACCTGTGCCTCCGAATAGTGTCCTCCCTGCTTCTGTGAAGGAGCATACTACATAGATCGCTGTTTGCCCATGGGGTGCTCCATATCCTGCTCACTATTTGAGGCGTTTAGTTGCTTCCTCGAATATGTCGTCATGGACGTTTGTAAGGCGGCACATATTATCCATTACCTCGACGACTTCTTATGCCTGGGCCCAAAAGATTCGCCACAGTGTGAAAACACGTGGTAGTCCACCTGTGGGAAGGAGAGAGCTGGAGGGAGAGTGGACACCCCAGAGCCGAGGGGTTAGATTGAGAAAGAAAGAAGGCGGTGTAGCTTGCTTCATGGGTGGGGTACTCTGCTGAGTAGCAGAAATTGCTACTAGGCCCAAAAGGATTTCCTGGGCCAGATGCCATTACAAAATAGTAGTTAGGTAAACAGGCGGTGTAGCTTGCTTCATGGGTGGGGTACGCTGCTGAGTAGCACTAAATTCTACTAGGCCCAAAAGGATTTCCTGGGCTAGATGCCATTACAAAATAGTAGTTAGGTAAACAGGCAGTGTAGCTTGCTTCATGGGTGGGGTACTGTGCTGAGTAGCACAAAATGCTATTAGGTACAAAACAATTTCCTGGGCTAGATGCAGTTAAAAATTAGTAATTAGATCAACAGGCGGTGTAGCTTGCTTCATGGGTGGGGTACGCTGCTGAGTAGCACTAAATTCTACTAGGCCCAAAAGGATTTCCTGGGCTAGATGCCGTTACAAAATAGTAGTTAGGTAAACAGGCGGTGTAGCTTGCTTCATGGGTGGGGTATGCTGCTGAGTAGCACTAAGTTCTACTAGGCCCAAAAGGATTTCCTGGGCCAGATGCCATTACAAAATAGTAGTTAGGTAAAAAGGCGGTGTAGCTTGCTTCATGGGTGGGGTACGCTGCTGAGTAGCACTAAATTCTACTAGGCCCAAAAGGATTTCCCGGGCTAGATGCCATTACAAAATAGTAGTTAGGTAAAAAGGAGGTGTAGCTTGCTTCATGGGTGGGGTACGCTGCTGAGTAGCACTAAATTCTACTAGGCACAAAAGGATTTCCCGGACTAGATGCCTTTACAAAATAGTAGTTAGGTAAACAGGTGATGTAGCTTGCATCATGGGTGGGGTACGCTGCTGAGTAGCATCAAATTCTACTAGGCCCAAAAGGATTTCCTGGGCCAGATGCTGTTAAAAATAGTACTTAGGTAAACAGGCGGTGGGTGGCTGGGCTACTCTGCTGACTAGCAGACACTGAAGTTTTGGAGGAGACCTCTGAATCCCAGGCCATAGTATGAATAAACAACTCTGAAGACGACCCCACCCACCTGGAATTGACGATGGCAACGTCATGTAAAACTCAGCAAGGGAACTAAATAAAACAGTCTCCATTTTTTCAAAAAATTCGGCCACAGACACCACTTAAGTGGCATCAATTTCGCCAGAGTTTTTTAAAACGGTTGGTGAGGTGATTTTCAAAAATCATCAAGCTTTTAGTCTCCCCAAGATGACGCAGGGGTAGAAAAGTCCTTGTGGATGCAGGATTTGTTCATCTTGATGAACGTTAGTCTGTCTACATTGTCACTGGACAGCCACGTGCGCTTATCTGTCAGCACACCACCAGCAGCGCTGAACACACGTTCAGAGAGAACGCTGGCTGTGGGGCACGACAAGATCTCCAAGGCGTGAGTGGCGAGCTCAGGCCATTTTTCAAGATTGGAAGCCCAAAATGAGCAAGGGTCCAGTCCCACAGTCATGGCATCGATGTTAACTTGGAGATACTCTTGTACCATCCTCTCTAGGTGTTGGCTGTGCGTCAGACTTCTTGTCTCCTGTGGCCTTGCAAAGGATGGTCTAAAAAAATCTTGAAACGATTGGAAAAAATTGCTGTTACCACCAGATACGATGTTACTGTTACGGTTAGAGTGATGACTCGATAGTCCCACGGTTGGCAAGTTAGAACTCAGAGATTGACTACGTGCACCAATGGTGTTTTGTGGAAAAGCAGATGTTAGATTCTGTAACAGCCTCTGCTGATACTCCTGCATGCGTGAATCCCTTTCTATGGCAGGAATTATTTAGCCAAATTTGCTTATGTACCGGAGATCTAAGAGTGTGGCAACCCAGTAGTCGGCATTACTTCGGATTCTAACAATCCGAGGGTCATGTTGCAGGTAGTGCAGCAAGAAGGCACTCATGTGTTTTGCGCATCCAGGAGGAACAAGGACTTGTTGTCTTGGTGGTGGCGAGGTGAGAATCATGCTTCCTTCGTCTGCCCTCTCCCCCTAACCTCGCACAACAGAAATTTGATCAAGGTCTCCCTCATCTGATTAGTCTTCCATGCCCAGCGCCAGTTCGTCCTCCACTTCTTCCTCGCCTCCTGCACCTTCCTCAACAGTTTGGCTGCTACCATGCACCCTCGGTAATCCCTCTCCCCCAGCCTCCAATGCCAGCTGCCTTGGTGCTGCCAACCTTCTTGACCTTGGAGATATGATCCCTTCTGCATATGACTCCTCCTGTTCCTCCTCCTCCTCCTCTTGTTCCACCACCTGACTCCGGACACTGTGTAAAGTGTACTCCAGCATGTAAATCACCGAAATGGTCATGCTGATAATGGCATCGTCAGCACTAAACATCTTCATTTCTATTTCAAAACTGTGCAGAAGGGTGCATAGGTCCCTGATCTGAGACCACTCCTGCAGCGTGATTTGCCCCACCTCTTGATCTCGTTGGCCCAGGCTATACATCATAACGTATTGCACCAGGGCTCGTCGATGCTGCCACAGTCACTGCAACATGTGCAGAGTTGAATTCCACCGTGTGGGCACATCGCATTTCAGCCGGTGAACTGGCAGGGCCAATGACTTCTGTAGAGATGCAAGTCGTCGAGCTGTGGGATGGGAACAGTGGAAGTGAGCACACAGCGACCGTGCCCTCTGCAGAAGCCGATCTAGTCCGGGATAGTGGGATAAAAATTGCTGGACAACCAGGTTCAAAATGTGAGCCATACAAGGCACGTGTGTGACATTGCCCCAGCGAAGGGCCGCACCCAGGTTTGCAGCATTGTCGCACACAGCCTTCCCTGGCTGCAGGTTGAGTGGAGACAACCACTGATTGAACTCGGTCTCCAGAGCTGACCACAACTCCTCAGCTGTGTGACTCACACTCATTTCCCAGACATTTCAATGTAAACACTGCCTGATGCCGTTGAGCCCTGTTGACAGCATAGTGAGGAGGTGTGCAGGATTCCTTCTGCGCAGTTACAATGTAGGTGGCATTACCAGACAGGCTTTGGGTGCAGGTGGAGGACTGAGAGGAGGTTGAGGAGGCAGAAGCAGTGGAGGAACTTCTAGATGCAGAGGATCGACGAGCAACTCGTGGGGACGGCAAGACTTGGACAGCAGCCCCTTCTCCTAATGTCGCCGTAGTTACCCAGTGCCCAATCACCGACATGTAACGCCCCTGTCCATGTCTACTCGTCCAAGTGTCTGTGGTGAAATGCACCCTGTCACACACAGAGTTTCTCAAGGAAGCGGTGATGTTGTGTGTGACATGCTGGTGTAGCGCAGGCACAGCTTTCTTTGAGAAGTAGTGGCAACTGGGCATCTGGTACTGGGGCACTGCGATGGACATAAGGTCTCGAAAATCCTCTGTGTCCACCAGGCGGAAAGGCAGCATTTCTGTAGCCAACAGCTTGCAGATGGAGAAATTCAACCTCTTAGCTTTGTCATGGCTAGGAGGAAATGGTCTTTTACTTGTCCACATCTGAGGGACTGAGGGTTGGCTGCCATGCTTAGATGGAGTTCAGTAGGGTTTCCCCGGCAAACTGCTGGTCTGTGAGGAAGGTGCAGGCGGAGATGTTATGTTGCCTTGATCAACATGTGGTGTGGATGTCGGAGAGCGCTCAACACCAGCAGGTGTTTCCACTTGCAAATGTCCTGATGACCTGCCAATCACACTGGCTGTTGCGGGTAAAGAGGTGGAAGGTCTGCATCCAAAACCAAGTGCGACTGCTGTCCCCACAGTCACAGAGGATGAAGAGGACGCGGATGCACTTGATGGGGCAGACGGTGGTTGACCCGGCCCACTAGACCGCATTGTAGCACAGTGAGCTTCCCTCTGCAACTTATGCCTCATATCTATGTGACGGTTCATGCATGAAGTACTCAAGCTAGTGATTTTTTGGCCTCTACTGAGATTTTGTTGACAAATCTTACAGACAACATGAGTTGGGTCATCCTTTGCGATGTCAAAAAATGCCCAGGCTATGCAAGGCTTAGAGCCCGTGCGACCTGAAGAGCCACCACGACTTCTGGTCTGAGGCAGTTGGGGTTGAGGATGTAGTTGTTGACATGCTTCCAGTACTTCTCCTCTGTCCAGGAAGGCGCACCGTTACCTCGTCGTCAGACTCATCACTAGCATCCTCCTCCACCTCCTCTGCTGACCTCATGGACTGGCGGACTGGGGGTTGACAGTAAGTGGGGTCTACAACCTCATCATCATCATCCTGTGTGTTCTCACACCTGTCGTCCTCAGAGCCAACCTCTTCCTGCCCCGACCGAAAAGTCAAGTTTTTGTTCCAATCAGGTATCTCAGTCTCATCATCATCTTCCTGACAACTCTGAGGACTGGAGTAGTTGTGATGTTGAAGTTGACATGGAGGAGAGCCCACTTGAACGAGCACTTGATATCCGTTCAAGCACCTGCTGTTTTTGTGCCTCATCTGGAATTTTTGGCGATGCTTCTAGCGATGGTCGTAAGAAAGGGATCATATCAGATTGTCCACGAAAAGAAGTAGACATCTTACTTTGGCTGGAAGATGGTCTTTCTCCTGCAGATGTTACTGTTGCTTTACGACCTACCCCACGGACACAACCTTTTTTTCCCTTTCCAACATGCCTATTCCCCATTCCACCAGCAGCAGGCCTTTTGCCACTCATTTTAGTGCTTAACTAATTGGCAATTCTGTATCTGTAGTTGTTGGTACAACAACCGATGGATGAAAACCGAGCAGAACTGAGTGGCCAAACTGTGGTACTAGGCCCCAAACTATTAACTGGATTAGATGCAGTGAAAATTGAGATACACAGGCGGTATAGTTTGTTTCACAGGCGGGCTACTCTGCTGACGTTCAGACACTGCTCCTAGGCCCAAAACTATTAACTGGATTAGATGCAGTGAAAATAGAGATACACAGGCGGTGCAGTTAGTTTCACAGGCGGGCTATTCTGCTGACGTGCAGACACTGCTCCTAGGCCCAAAACTATTAACTGGATTAGATGCAGTGAAAATTGAGATACACAGGTGGTATAGTTTGTTTCACAGGCGGGCTACTCTGCTGACGTGCAGACACTGCTCCTAGGTCCAAAACTATTAACTGGATTAGATGCAGTGAAAATTGAGATACACAGGCGGTGTAGTTAGTTTCACAGGCGGGCTACTCTGCTGACGTGCAGACACTGCTCCTAGGCCCAAAACTATTAACTAGATTAGATGCAGTGAAAATTGAGATACACAGGCGGTATAGTTAGTTTCACAGGCGGGCTACTCTGCTGACGTGCAAACACTGCTCCTAGGCCCAAAACTATTAACTGGATTACATGCAATGAAAATAGAGATACACAGATGGTGTAGTTAGTTTCACAGGCGGGCTACTCTGCTGACATGCAGACACTGCTCCTAGGCCCAAAACCCCAAAACGATTTACTGGGTAAGATGCAGTAAAAATTGAGATACACAGGCGGTGTAGCTAGCTTCACAGGCGGGCTACTCTGCTGACGTGCAGACACTGCTACTAAGCCCAAAACCCCAAAACAATTTACTGGGTTAGATGCAGTAAAAGTTGAGATACACAGGCGGTGTAGCTAGCTTCACAGGCGGGCTACTCAGATGACTATCAGACAATGCTACTAGCCCAAAAGGATTGGCTGAGGTAGATTACACCAAATGCTGTGACTAACACTTGCACAGCACTGGCTCAGACCTGCCTGGCAAACAGTGCTATGAACTTCTGTAACCTACCCTGAAAAGGGCTGATATTACAACTAGTCCCGACTCCTCCCGACTCCCTAAACCTATCTCTCTGACAATTCGCTCCAAAAAAACACTCTTAGTCTGTATAGCGCCCACAGCAGCAGCAGTGCCGTCTAACACTAAGCTGCAGCAGTGAGGAAATGGTGGCGATGTGGCAAATGGCTGGTTCTTATAGGGCAAGGACATGTGACATACACAGCCAATGACACATGCCCTTGCTTGTGTGCATCACATGCACATTGCTGTGTGTGTGTGCACTGCTGATAGGCTGAGAGACTGCACCGCCCCTCTGTAAATGCGGGAAAGAAAAAAAAAATGGAGATCGGCGTTATTTCAGCACAGATCTATCCCCCCCCCCGCCCACTATACACTGAAACAGTCCATTAACAATGATAAACAGCTTTAATGTGCAAATCAAGCTAGGCTTTTGGTGAACGAACAGATATCGAACAGAAACTCGAACAGCCGAATTTTAAGCAAATTGTTCGGGTTCGTCGAATGACTCGAACACTGCCCAAAACAGCTCGAATTTGAAATTGGCGAACAGTTCGACTCAAACACCGCTCATCTCTAGTAGTAACACATGGGAAGAGGCAGTGGTTCCACCATCAGACACAGATTTTGTACCCAGGTGTGAGGGATGAGGGAGACAACATTTTGATTTATTAATTTCAGGCCAAATATATTATCCAGACTTCTCCCTCTTCCCATGCTCCTGAACTGTGGCCCCCACCCATGGGATAAATACACAATATCTCAAAAGAACAGGATCTTGCCATATGGCCAGAGAATTAGAGGGCATATGTTAAAGGGAACCTGTCACCCCTTAAATCGAAGGTGAGCTAAGCCCACCAGCATCAGGGGCTTATCTACAGCATTCTGGAATGCTGTGCATAAGCCCCTGATGTATCCTGAAAGATGAGAAAAAGAGGTTAGATTATACTCCCCCAGGGGCGGTCCCACTGCGGTCCGGTCCGATAGGCATCGTGGTCCGGTCCGGGGCCTCCCATCTTGTTACAATGACGTCCTCTTCTTGTAGTCACGTTGCGGCTCCGGCACAGGGGTACTTTGTCTGCCCTGTTGAGGGCAGAACAAAGTACTGCAGTGCGCAGGATCCGGGAAAGGTCAGAGAGGCCGGAGCCGCAGCGTGAATGGAGCACCCCGTCAGGGCAAGGGGTTACTCGGTACCGGGTCCTGCAGTTCACAGGGGGATGTCACGGTGGCTGACCCGGTCTGTGGCCCTGGGACGTCCGTATAAAAGGGAAAGTTCTTTAAAGGGATAAAGTTTATGTTCGTGACGCCACCTGTGGTATTCGGTCAGGGTGACCGACGCTGCTTTAAGGGGTCCGCTGGGGTGATTTTATGGCAGCTAGATGGTATACCTTCCCACAGGTGAAGTATATCCCCAGGGCTTCCCAGTATGTAGATGGTGAATGGTGAATGTCGCAGTGAAGAACGAGGACACAAGGTTGCAGTCTCTTTATCTTTACTGAAGGCTTCAGCATCCACAGTCCAGGGCACCAGACCAAAGGGCAGGCAGAGTTCGGACAGTTCAGAAGCAAGTCCAGAGTCCCCTTGTCCAGGTGGAAATCAATAGCCTTCCCTTGCGCTGTAGTGGTGTAGTCCCTTACTGCTAAGCTTCACATAAGGTCCTCACAGATGTAGTGTCTCTCTCTCTGTCCCCCGTATAGGATAGGACAAAACAAGTATGACTGGTGACTTGAGCCTGTTTATAGGGTCTCTTAGGTAACCCTGCTCTGTGGGGTTGTCACCGTGCCTCCTGGGTGTAGGTGCGGACAGGTATCATGCAATTAGCTGTCCTGCCGGTCTCTGAAGTAAGGCGTAGAGGTCCTTACTACCTCGGTGTCCCGGCTACCAGTGTTCTGCGCCTCAGAAGGAGGCAGCCTGTTCGGGGCTGGTCCCATTCTGGTATCCTCTCCTTTGCTTTGCCTTCCTTCACGCTCGCTGCAATACAGTTCTGCCTTCAAAATGTCTCTTTATGGGAGCTGCAGCTCTGAGGGCATGCACAGCTCCGTGGACCCTCTGTCCTCCTCAGACGGCTGTCTGGAACTCACTAACTTTCCCTACAGACTACCAGTTATATATACATATATATGGGGAGTCCCCTAATAAAAGGATTAGAAGCTCCCCCTGTTTGCCTGGAGTATGAAATGTGTTGCATGTTTGTGATACCTTGATGCAGTTATCCTTCCTTGCCTCCAAATGTAGCATCACTCTCCCCGGGAGGAAAGCGACACTACTGTGATGACCAGGACCCTGGGGCACCACATGAATGCAAGAAGAGGACATCATTGTAAGAAGATGGGAGGCCCCGGACTGGACCGCGACGCCCATCGTACCGGGACTGGCCCTGAGTGAGTATAATCTAACCTCTTTTCAGGATACATCGGGGGCTTATCTACAGCATTCCAGAATGCTGTAGATAAGCCCCTGATGCTGGTGGGCTTAGCTCACCTTCGATTTTGGGGGTGACAGGTTCCCTTTAATTAATGCGAGGAGGAACAGAGCTGGAACCTCCTGCTGTCTTTTGTTCAGGGCTGCCAGCTATCAATGGAAGCCCTAGACAGAGCGGCACCAGCACATAGATATGAATTATGAGAGTACTGTGCATCTCAGGGTTAAGTCCAATATACCACCAGAATCCTGGGAGCCCTCTACACACACACCTGGGTCTCAACTTTCTCTAGCTGTCCCAGATACTGAGCTATCGAGACTGGCTCTTCAGAACCACTTAGCTGACCCAAGTTTGGTTTCTCCATATCGGTCAAGCCCCAATGAACATGTTGAGACGTTAGTTGTCCCGTTTGGACCTCCCACTAGGAAGTTAAGATCCATCCTAGATATTGGGAGTTATTTCAGCTAGGAGGTCAGGGGAGGGGATTTCTTTTCGGCCCAGTGGGAAATATGGGAAGGGGCGAGCTAAGGGTTAAAAACTAGTCACACACCTTTAGCCAGTGTTATTGTTCTGCCACGGAAGCCGCGTAGCGTCACATGTGGAGACGGACCAGAAACTAAGAAAGTACATAAGGACTTGAGTGCTTCCCCAGATCCACGTGATAAGGGCAGGTAACGTGACACATACAGCTAACTGCAATCCCATACCTGTACCCTACATTTATGTGTACTTCTGGCTGTAATATCTGTATATTACTCTGTATATATTTGTATTATCTAGTGTGCCTTTCGACAACTAAAATATCAATTAATTTTGGGCTCCTCTTTTACCTCGAATCCCGATTTCCCACATCCATGAGTCCGGCTAGTACTTGTACACTACCTGGGGTTGGTTTCTGACCCGATATAAGCATGCTAGGCTAGGGTCACACATAACATATAAAAATTCGGTCTGAGTCTCCCTGCCGAGAGTCGCACAAGTGTCCTCTGTATGATCGTCCGTGTAATGCGTTTACAATATGATGATGCGATTTTCTCGCACCTATGTATCCGTATGACAGCCGTATGATATGCGTATGGCTTTACATTTCTCTCTGCTTTTCCCTATTGAATTTAATCTCTCATTTGGCTGAAATGAGGAAAGTGGCATCCCAGTTTTTTCTCGCACTCATTGACTTGCATTGGCAAGTATCGGATGATATACATGTACAGTCGCAGCATCCTGCGATTTTACATGCATGTCAAATACGAGAAAAAATACGGTGATGTGAGCTGCCCCATAGATTAACACTGGTCCGAGTGCTATGTGATGTTTACTCGCATAGCACTCATCCGTATTCTACAGTAGTGTGACCCCGGCCTTAGCATTTTTCCCTTTAAAATTTTTTTTTGGTTTGGTACGTCTTTTTAAAAATCCATAAAACCGGCGCAGTAGTCTGACAACATTATTCCCAGATACCATATGTGAGTCAGAAAGGCATGCAGGTATCTTCTCCATGCTGTTCCCATTTAGTTTTAGCTGTTTCCCATCCATTTCAACTTTTATCGCAGGCCCTGTTTGTTGGGTCCAGCTGAAAAATTTTCAGCTTTCCCATTGACTTGTATTAGATTCATTATTCGTATGAATACACGGATATTAGAAATTATTTGTGCAGATTTTCCCGAATCTCACTATTCGATCATCACTAGTGTTGAGCGATACCGTCCGATACTTGAAAGTATCGGTATCGGATAGTATCGGCCGATACCCGAAAAGTATCGGATATCGCCGATACCGATACCCGATACCAATACAAGTCAATGGGACACCAAGTATCGGAAGGTATCCTGATGGTTCCCAGGGTCTGAAGGAGAGGAAACTCTCCTTCAGGCCCTGGGATCCATATTACTGTGTAAAATAAAGAATTAAAATAAAAAATATTGATATACTCACCTCTCCGGAGGCCCCTGGACATCACCGCTGGTAACCGGCAGCCTTCTTTGCTTAAAATGAGCGCGTTTAGGGCCTTCCATGACGTCATGGCTTCTGATTGGTCGCGTGCCGCTCATGTGACCGCCACGCGACCAATCACAAGCCGCGACGTCACTCTCAGGTCCTAAATTCCTAGAATGAGGAGTTTAGGGCCTGAGAATGACGTCACGGCTTGTGATTGGTCGCGTGGCAGTCACATGAGCGGCACGCGACCAATCAGAAGCCGTGACGTCATGGAAGGCCCTAAACGCGCTCATTTTAAGCAAAGAAGGCTGCCGGTTACCAGCGGTGATGTCCAGGGGCCTCCGGAGAGGTGAGTATATCAATATTTTTTGTTTAAATTCTTTATTTTACACAGTAATATGGATCCGATACCGATTCCCGATACCACAAAAGTATCGGATCTCGGTATCGGAATTCCGATACCGCAAGTATCGGCCGATACCCGATACTTGTGGTATCGGAATGCTCAACACTAATCATCACTACTAAAACATTTTTAACTGGATTCCCCTTCAAATAAATAATATTTTGTATGTTGGATATATTTTTATTTGTGGATAAGGCTAGAAACCTCAATTTAGACAGGTAGTATTTATTTTAGTTTTGCTTTATTTATTTATGATTTTTTTTCCTATTCTTTTTGCTTTTTTATTCATTTTTTCATTCATTTTATTTATTTTAACATATGAAAACATTATTTTAATTGCTGATTTCCCCTGTTCTATGGCTTGTATATTAGCCCCAGATACAGGGGCATTTCAACCTCTTGCTTGTATAGCAATGCTGATTCAGTGTCCTAGGACACAGCATCTTCTGTTCCCTCCCTACACCCAAGGATCACATGACCATTGGGTCCTGAAAAGGAAGAACTGTCTGTGATTTTTAATCTGTATACAGAAGAGCTAGTTCAGCACTGTGTATGCATAGATCAAAAAGGTAAACATGGTAATAAAGCATGTTTATCTTCTCTGTGTGGAGTCTGGCTGTGTCTGACATCCCCCACATGTGCACAATCTCATGCAAGCTGCTAACACTGCAATTCATGTTTTAGAGTGTCAGTGCAGAGTAAAATGTGGACCGCATGTACGTTTACTCTCTTTGACAATCCAAAAGTAGTTAATTTAAGTCCAACTTTTTAATGCATAGATCCAATAAAATATAAAGATTTGTTCTAAAGAGATTGAGGCATATGAAGACTGTTCACTATATTTTTAACATTTAAATAGTCAAATTCCAACTTTCTATAAATTTTTGAATTTGTTTGTTAAGATGAATCAGAGGCAGAAAAGGCTAAGTAAGCCAAAAATGTTCATCTGTGCTGGATAGGGTTAAGGCAGAGATTACCTTAAAGGAAATGGTCTCATAGACAAAACAAAGCAGAAAGGTAAACATACTGATACTGTTGTAGTGCAGAAATAATTGTAATAATAGTCACAACAAACATAAATAATAAGAATGAGCAAACGTGCGTGGTGATACTCTCATATCACTTGAGAATCTGGGTACTCAGGTGTGCTGAGCACTCGGCGAGCATTAGCCGCTGCTCGATTTCAAACCCGAATCCCCGCCTCACATGATTAGCTCCTGTTATACAGCAAAAAAGCATGTGGGAATTGCCTGGGTAGTCATCTTGGTAGTGGCATTACGGTTATTTGCTGTCCGTGTGTTATAAAAGGTTTATAAAAGGACAGGCGCCGCCACGCTTGGCTCACTGACGCCATTGCACAGTTCTGTGACAGTTGTTAATGGAGGGAGGGACTGCTTGTACAGGCATGTGTGTGCACAGTTTAACAAATCAGTGTCTTGTAGTGTTGATACTGGTGCCGAAGCTGAACCATCACACTAAAAGTCCTTGTAAGGGGCAATTCTGTGCTTTGCTGTTTGTATCAGATACATTCTGCATTTAGCTTGGGGAAGGAGAGAGAGTTGCAGGAGCAGGGAAAGTCTCTAGGCAGGGATTAGGGCTTTGCAGTTCATTCCTAAATATATAGGTGCAGCAGTTGACCACATTTTTTGTGAGATGGTGAACAAATTGACTGCATTGTCATCCATAGATCAATATAAAAATGTTCGAAATACACATAGTTAGTCCAGACTGGGAACAGTCACTATAAAGTCCCCCCCTAAATGAATATATAGAGTAAGTAGTGGAGTACTCCCATATTAATTAGAAACCCAAGAAAAAAAAACGGAGTAGCCAAAACCACCAAACAAAGGCATATAATCATACATGCAGTACACATGCGCTGCATTATTCGGCATCAGGGATTTGGGATATATATACATGGCAGGACAACAATACGGTGATATCATCCGATAAAGCAGATACGTGAAACGTGCTTCGGGGCAGCTGTGGTGGGCCCAGCTAAGTCCTCTCCCATTATGGGCAAGCACTGTATAACATACTGAAAAGGCACATGGCACTTTAGATCATGGACTTCCTTTGTCTATCTGTATTCTAAGCATTTTTCTTGCTCATTGTTATGTCTCTACTGGGAACTGATCTATATGGTGCATGCTATCATTTTTTATTCATATACTGGACTTTGATGTGCTTTCACTCCTTCTTATATCCTCCTTATTAAGACCTCTATTTGTTATATCTTTGGTGATATATCTAAGTATAATTAATAAAAGGTGTTTTTTACATATTCCTTTGTTTGGTGGTTTTGGCTACACCATTTTTTTCTTGGGCTTCTAATTGTCATCCCTAAAGTATTAGGTGTTTTCTGATACATTTCTATCTTATATAACACTACAAAAAAAAATGTTGAAACATTTTTCTGTTTTCAATTACTCATCCATTTTCTTTTCCGTGCTCTGTGGTACAATTCAGTGTTATGTAACAGTCCAAAAAAGCATTGAAAACATTTTCTGCATTCATTTACTCATGCATATACTATTGCGTGGTGTGTGGTACATTTTGGTGTTATATAACACTCCCATAAAGCGTTAGAACATTTTTTTGTATTCATTTACTCATCCATATACTATTATATGCTCTGTGGTACATTTTGGTACTATAAAACACTCCAAAAAAAGCACTGAAATTTTGTTCTATATTTAATTACTCATCCATATACTACTACATGCTCTGTGGTACATTTTGGTGCTATATAATACTCCAAAAAAGCGTTGAAAATTTTGTCTGTATTCAATTAGTCATTCAAAGAGTATTAGGTGCCTCATGTGCATTTCGGTGGAATATAACACTCCAAAAAAGTGTAGAAAACATTGCCTGGATTCAATTAGTCATCCATACAGTATTAGGAGCTTTTTGTTATATTTCAGTAGTTTATAACACTCTAAAAAAGCATTGAAAAATTTGTCTGTATTCAATTTGCCACCATATAGTATTAGGTGCTTTCTGTTAGATTTGGTGTACATAAGACTCAAAAAAAGCATTGAAAAATTTGTGTGTATTCAGTTAATCATCCATAGAATATTATGTGCTCTATGTGACATAAGGGTGGTATATAAAACTACAAAGAAGAGGTGAAAAATTTGTCTGAATTCAATTACTCATCCATACAGTATTTTATGCTTTGTGTTAAATTTTGGTGGCATGTTACACTTCCCAAAAATGTTCTACATTTTTTAAGGATTCAATTACTCATCTATACAGTATAACGTGGTTCTTCTTGCATTATGGTGGTATATAAAAGTAAAAAAAACCTTCCAAAAATTTTTATGGATTCAATTATTCAACCATACAGTTTAACGTGCTCTGTATAAAATTATGGTAGATTCAAATATTTAAAAATCACATGGCCTGGTACAGTTCACAAAGTATTTTTGTTAAAAAAAAATTAATACTGTCATATATTCTGCAAAGCCTGCTTTGTGTAAAATGTCATTGTTTTGAAATAAAAAACAAAATTAGTCCGCTAAAGGTGTACAAATTTGGTTGTTCAAAAATTGACTATTGTCATATATACTTTAGAACTTGGTTTGTGTGCAATTTCGTTGGTTTGAAAAAACAAACAAAATTGGCCTGCTTCAGGTGTACAAATTAGTTTTTTTTTCAAAAATTGATTATTGTCATTATTTCTTATTTCTTTGATTTCAAAGGTTGTATGGATGAACCTGCATGTAATTATTGGCAGGCTTTGCACTTTGTGCAGAGCTTTTATGAGTGTTGGAGTAACACAATTACAATTTGTCACAATTGTTGAAAGAGGCACTACAGTTGGTGCCTTCAATGCTGCCAGCATCATTGCATAGCTTGCCATCTCCCATCAGGCAGATACACCATCTTACTTACCCCTCCAGGCCATGCTGTGAGTTCTGCTCTCTGTCTGCTCCATGTTGTGAACCTCATGTCTCCTGTCTGCTCTTTGCATACTTCCTGGCTGTATGCTTAGGGCGGTGGCCCCGACACTTCCTGATTCTTATTGAGCCTGTGTGCACCTTCCTAAGGGGTCCCCGGCCAATTGCCAATAGGCATCAGGTACTTAAGGCATCTCCACCGCTAGGGGGATGACTGAGCAATGTATTTTCTCAGTTAGTGTCTTGCTACTGAGTTGCCAGGTCCTGTCTTGCTGTGTTTCTCGTTTCTGCCACCCAGGTGGCTTCGTACCCTGGCCTGTTCCTGTATCCTGTGTCTCTCGTTTCTGCTTTCCCAGGGGGCTGCATACCCTGGTGTGAATCCTTTTTCTTGTACCTTATCCCGTACCTGACCCTGTCTGAACTAAGTCTTATACCTGTGTCCATTTGTATCCCTGTCTGTAGCCTTTCCTATCCCGCTGTGTGTTTCCTTGTGTTCACTCCTTCTGCTTTTTGCTCCGCAACCTGGGGTTATGCTCTTTGCTCCGCATCCTGCAGCTCTGCTCTTGCTCTGTAACATGCGGCTTTGCTCTTTGCTCTGCATCCTGCGGCTCTGCTCTTTGTTCCGCATCCTGCGGGTCTGCTCTTTGCACCGCATCCTGCGTCTCTGCTCTTTGCTCCGCACCTGCGGCTCTGCTCTTTGCTCTGCATCCTGTGGCTCTGGTCATTGCTCCTGCTCTGCTCCCTGCAGTTCCTGTCTTGTTAGTCTGTACTGGCTCCTACCGGTTTCTGTCCCTCCAGTCTGATCTGGTTCTTACCTGCTCTCTTATCCTACTGATTCCTCCCTGTGTTCCCATGTCTCCTGAAGCAGTTCCTGTCCCTCCAGTCTGAACTGGTTCTGAACAGTTCCTGCCCCTCCAGTCTGAACTGGTTCCAATCTGTTCCCTACTCGTACCTGCCTGTGTTCCTGCCCCACCCGTTACCATCCCGATTCCTTCAGTGTGTTCCATGCCCACCTGCCTGTGTGCCAGAGTGCCAGCTGTGCCCACCTGCCTGCCAGAGTGCCAGTCTTGCCCACCTGCCTGCCAGAGTGCCAGCCGTGCCCACCTGCCTGCCAGAGTGCCAGCCGTGCCCACCTGCTTGCCAGAGTGCCAGCTGTGCCCGCCTGCCAGAGTGCCAGCAGTGCCAGCCAGAGTACCAGTCGTGCTTGTCCTTACTTGCTTGCACCTGTCACTAGAGTTTTGTCCCTCAGTGAGATCAGCTGCTACAGCCATACACAACCCTGGAGTGGTACCTGGCAGCTACCTGCCGCACAAGTCCGACCTCACCATCAGAGGCTCCAGTCAACACCAAGGTAGCTGCTTAGTCACGCCCCTCCCAGGCTAGTCTGGTTTGTGATACAGTGGGACCACAATCCCACACTTGCACCACCCAGTCTGGGCGCAAGCGTGACAAGTACGAATAAATAACTATTTGAACAAAATGTGTATGAGACCCAACTTTATGTCTAATATAGGGTGTATCAGAGTCCTAATTTGTGTCACTTCTTGATTATAACTACTATAATACTGCCCCCTATGTAGAAGAATATAACTATTATAATACTGCCCCTATGTACAAGAATATAACTACTCTAATACTGCTCCTATGTACAAGAATATAACTACTATAATACTGCTCCTATGTACAAGAATATAACTACTCTAATACTGCTCCTATGTACAAGAATATAACTACTATAATACTGACCCCTATGTACAAGAATATAACTACTATAATACTGCTCCTATGTACAAGAATATAACTACTATAATACTGCTCCTATGTACAAGAATATAACTACTATAATACTGCCCCTATGTACAAGAATATAACTACTATAATACTGCCCCTATGTACAAGAATATAACTACTATAATACTGCTCCTATGTACAAGAATATAACTAATACTGCTCCTATGTACAAGAATATAACTACTATAATACTGACCCCTATGTACAAGAATATAACTACTATAATACTGCTCCTATGTACAAGAATATAACTACTATAATACTGCTCCTATGTACAGGAATATAACTACTATAATACTGCCCCCTATGTACAATAATATAACTACTATAATACTGCTCCTATATACAAGAATATAACTACTATAATACTGCTCCTATGTACAAGAATATAACTACTATAATACTACCCCTATGTACAAGAATATAACTACTCTAATACTGCTCCTATGTATAAGAATATAACTACTATAATACTGCTCCTATGTACATTTAGCGCCCCCACTGCCGCAGGGCCGAGGGGTACCCGGTACTGGGCCTCTGAGTCTCTGCTCTGGGGTTGTCATGGTGGCTAGACCCGGTCCGTGACCCTGCTGAGGGGCGTACAGTAATAGATGTAGATGATGGTAGTGGTGGTGGTGGTGCGGTGCAGTAAATAACGAGGACACCAGGTTGCAGTCTCTTTACCTCTTTACTGAAGATCTCTGGGTCCTCAGTCCGGAATACGGTTCACCAGGCTGCGAAAGTCCGGCCGGTCCAATGGCACCTCCAGAGTTCTCTTTGCAGGTGGAAATCTGTGCCTTCCTGCTAGCGCTATGTGTTGTGGTCCTCCTCTGCTGTGCTTACGGGATAGTCCCCACAACTGTTGTGTCTGTTTCTCGTGTTCCCTCACAACTCGATTAGATGATATTCTGCTAATCCTCCGTCCCTCCCGGTGTTATGGTTGGGACGCACCCGTATGACGGGTAGGCTCGGAGCTCTTCCGGGACCCTAGAGTCGCCCCTCTCCACAGGTTGCCCCCTATGTCTTCTTAGGTGATTTAGGTGAGACAGCCTGCCTATGACTGACTGTCCTGCCGTTGGTTTGAAGTATTGCCTGAAGCTATTTGTATAGAAATACTTCCTCGGCGTTCCGGCCGCCGGCTTTGCGCCTCAGTAGGATGTTGCCTCGATCTTACAGCACGACTCCTACTGGTATTCTCCTTCTTGCTTTGATCTTGTTTCTCACTCAGCACAATATATCTCGCTTCTGATCCTTTCTTAGGGCACCGCCGCTATGCTGAGCAGGCACGGTCCCGTAGCTTTCTCTCTGTTTGCCAGGCCTCTGTCAGGATCCCACCCCTGACAGGGACCCTACCGAATCTTCCCCTACAACACCCTCTGCCACAGGGTGTTGCCTGGTTCCAACCCAGTCAGCATTCTCTCTAACTTCCTGCCTGACCCCCAGTTTTACCAGTATGTGAGGAGTGGCCTAATGAATAGCGCCCTTAGCTCCCCCTGGAGGCCCGACTGTGAAAAGTATTGGTGTCTGTGATACCTGGTCAGATGAACTCCTTCAGTGCCATCAGACGTACCATAGCCCCCCTTAGTGGTGGAGCCATAGTACTGCAACGACCAGGACTCTGGGGCGCTGCACTCCCCCCAGGTTAAATCCAGTACTCCGGGACTGGGAAGAAAACAACAATACATGTCAGCAAAAAGACATACAATTTTTGTGAGTGCAATAACAATAAGCATATTTGAACAGAGCTTCCCTTTATGGGAGGTGAGGACACTTGAACGTTACAAACATGGTTAATTACTTTTAAATAACTTTACTATAAATAACTTTTCTTACCCAACCGGGTATTCTACTAAGTGCAAAATTCTTGAACAATAACTTAACATTGCCTTTAAGGATGTACACTCTGAATCCACTAAAGACCTTCTTATAACACATTATAAGGCTTAAGCAACTGTGCTACATTCTCCTACTTTATTTCTGCAGGACCGCCTGTCCTAACCGCTCCAGACCTACTGCCTCTCCTTTCTATTACAGGACCGCTCCTTTCCGCCCGAGCCTACTGTTCTTCCACTACTATACACAGTATAGAACATATCATTTTTCTTTCAGTTTAAGATCACTGAGCCATCTCTATATGGCTCCTAGGAGGACACACTACTAACCCCTATGGGTTCACTTCCTGTCCTCATTCTTCTATCAACATCATTAAACATTTCTTACAATTAACTCGTTGGTTACATATAACTTCTTCACATTAGCATCATTACTTTCTCTTTTAAGACATTATCACCATCTAACTGTCTTAAGGCAATGCTTTTCTTAATTACAACATGTGAACATCCCCTTTAAGAGGGGACCAAGTCTCTATGAGGTAGTGCAACTTCTCAAGCTGCAAGTCTGTTCGCAATAAGGACTCCAATGCTGTTTCCAGGAACAGTTTCTTCGCAAAGAGTCCGTCTTTTATGTAAAACCAGTAGGGAGCACCTTTAAGAAGGTGCAAACTATATACAAGGAGTTTGTATCATGCATTGTTCATGATTCAGCAGTTCTTGAGAACTTGTGCAAAACGTAGAAAACAAACAAAAATAAGAAACAATAGGGATCCCGGGTCAACAAAGGGATCCCTTTAAAAAGAACCCTAAACGGGTTTTAGCAGCAAAATAGCAGGGAAACAAACAGTTAACTATGTACAGTTTTAGGTTTCCGAGGTTTAGTGGGACGGCTTCCAGGGCTGCACCTGGCACTTAACCCTTCTTGGCCTGGGAAAAGTGAGGTCCAGGATTATACCCAGTGCTGGACAAACGCCGATAATCCGTCTTGCATGTACTGTTAAATTGGGCGCAGCGATGGAGGTCTGCGCAGCTTGAGTAGGGGCATTTGCTGCAGCAGAGGTAGCGGCTGCTGCAAGATCAGTCACCGGAACGGAGTCAGCAGCTGTGGCACTAGCAGTCACTGGAGTGGTGTCGGTCGTCAGGGCAGGGTCGTCTTTCATACCTGCTTCAGATGCGGTCCCTCCGGTGCCGGTCTGCTCCGTTTCCACTGGGGTCTGGAACGCTGGTTGCGGGGCCTTGTGCTGCGGCGTTGTCATCTCTGCATGCAGCATACCGCTTTCCGGCAGGGCCTTGCTTTCCAGCTTCGGACCAAGCGAGGCTGCCGACAGGCGTCTGGTGAGGCTCCCGATGATGGTCTTCTTTCACCCGGCCTCAGTGCTCAGCTGCGTCTGCAGGAGTTGGTGGATCAGCCCGTCCGCTCCGGTCTGCAGGAGGTCAGCGTCAACTGTGGAGGTCTGGCTGCGGTGCCTCTCCGGGTAGCTGGGGGAGTCCTCGGCTCCGACCCCACGCTCCCGCTCCGGGTGGCTCGCCATGGCATTCTCCATGTCGCTGACTTCTTCTTCCTGGTCCTTTTCCCGCTCTTTCCTCCGTGGGCGGTTTCGTTTTCTTTGTCTCTGCCCACCATTGAGGATCAGGAGGCAGATCTCGGCTGCTGACGGACACGTCCTCAAGGGGCCGAAATATTTAGACTGGGCGGCCATTGTCTTTCGCGCTCTTCAGCTTGTTCACGCCCACTTCCACGCCCTTCTTCTTCTCCTGCGCTCTCCTTAGCGCTGTAATGGCGGCGGTTTTGGCGGGAACTTTTGGCGGCATGTGGCAACACACAGATCTTGCAATAAAGTACAGTCCAAGCACAGTAAATCACAGTTCCAAGGCACACATGACCTGATTCTTCAGGCTTAAGTAGAATCCTGTTCGTAACGCCATGTTGTAGCGCCCCCACTGCCGCAGGGCCGAGGGGTACCCGGTACCGAGCCTCTGAGTCTCTGCTCTGGGGTTGTCACGGTGGTTAGACCCAGTCCGTGACCCTGCTGAGGGGCGTACAGTAATAGATGTAGATGATGGTAGTGGTGGTGGTGGTGCGGTGCAGTAAATAACGAGGACACCAGGTTGCAGTCTCTTTACCTCATTACTGAAGATCTCTGGGTCCTCAGTCCGGAATACGGTTCACCAGGCTGCGCAAGTCCGGCCGGTCCAATGGCACCTCCAGAGTTCTCTTTGCAGGTGGAAATCTGTGCCTTCCTGCTAGCACTATGTGTTGTGGTCCTCCCCTGCTGTGCTTACGGGATAGTCCACACAACTGTTGTGTCTGTTTCTTGTGTTCCCTCACAACTCGATTAGATGATATTCTGCTAATCCTCCGTCCCTCCCGGTGTTATGGTTGGGACGCACCCGTATGACGGGTAGGCTCGGAGCTCTTCTGGGACCCTAGAGTCGCCCCTCTCCACAGGTTGCCCCCTATGTCTTCTTAGGTGATTTAGGTGAGACAGCTCGCCTATGACTGACTGTCCTGCCGTTGGTTTGAAGTATTGCCTGAAGCTATTTGTATAGAAATACTTCCTCGGCGTTCCGGCCGCCGGCTTTGCGCCTCAGTAGGATGTTGCCTCGATCTTACAGCACGACTCCTACTGGTATTCTCCTTCTTGCTTTGATCTCGTTTCTCACTCAGCACAATATATCTCGCTTCTGATCCTTTCTTAGGGCACCGCCGCTATGCTGAGCAGGCACGGTCCTGTAGATTTCTCTCTGTTTGCCAGGCCTCTGTCAGGATCCCACCCCTGACAGGGACCCTACCGAATCTTCCCCTACAACACCCTCTGCCACAGGGTGTTGCCTGGTTCCAACCCAGTCAGCATTCTCTCTAACTTCCTGCCTGACCCCCAGTTTTACCAGTATGTGAGGAGTGGCCTAATGAATAGTACCCTTAGCTCCACCTGGAGGCCAGACTGTGAAAAGTATTGGTGTCTGTGATACCTGGTCAGATGAACTCCTTCAGTGCCATCAGACGTACCATAGCCCCCCTTAGTGGCGGAGCCATAGTACTGCAACGACCAGGACTCTGGGGCGCTGCATACAGAAAATATAACTACTATAATACTGCTCCTATATACAAGAATATAACTACTATAATACTGCTCCTATGTACAAGAATATAACTACAATAATACTGCCCCTATGTAAAAAATATAACTACTGTAATACTGCTCCTATATACAATAATATAACTACTATAATATTGCTGCTATGTACAAGAATATATCTACTATAATACTGCCCCTATGTACAACAATGTAACTACTATAATACTGCTCCTATGTACAAGAATATAACTACTATAATACTGCCCCATATGTACAAGAATATAACTACTATAATACTGCTCCTATGTACAGAGAATATAACTGCTATAATACTGCTCCCATATACAAGAATATAACTTCTATAATACTGCTCCTATGTACAAGAATATACCTAATATAATACTGCTCCTATGTACAGAAAATATAACTGCTATAATACTGCTCCTATATACAAGAATATAATTACTATAATACTGCTCCTACATACAAGAATATATCTACTATAATATTGCCCCTATGTCCAAGAATATAACTACTATAATACTGCTCCTATGTACAATATGACTACTATAATACTGCTCCTATATACAATAATATAACTACTATAATACTGCTCCTATGTACAAGAATATATCTACTATAATACTGCCCCTATGCACAGGAATATAACTACTATAATGCTGCTCCTATGTACAACAATATAACTACTATAATACTGCCCCTATATACAATATAACTACTATAATACTGCTCCTATATACAATAATATAACTACTATAATACTGCTCCTATGTACAATATAACTGCTATAATACTGCTCCTATATACAATAATATAACTACTATAATACTGCTCCTATGTACAAGAATATAACTACTATAATACTGCTCCTATGTACAATATAACTACTATAATACTGCTCCTATATACAATAATATAACTACTATAATACTGCTCCTATGTACAAGAATATAACTACTATAATACTGCTCCTATGTACAAGAATATAACTACTATAATACTGCCCCTATACACAACATAACTACTATAATACTGCTCCTATATACAATAATATAACTACTATAATACTGCTCCTATGTACAATATAACTACTATAATACTGCTCCTATATACAATAATATAACTACTATAATACTGCTCCTATATACAATAATATAACTACTATAATACTGCTCCTATGTACAAGAATATAACTACTGTAATACTGCTCCAATGTACAGAGAATATAACTACTATAATACTGCTCCTATATACAATAATATAACTACTATAATACTGCTCCTGTGTACAAGAATATATCTACTAAAATACTGCCCCTATGTGCAAGAATATAACTACTATAATACTGCTCCTATGTACAAGAATATAACTACTGTAATGCTGCTCCAATGTACAGAGAATATAACTACTATAATACTGCTCCTATGTACAAGAATATAACTACTATAATACTGCTCCTATGTACAAGAATATACCTACTATAATACTACTCCTATGTACAGAAAATATAACTACTATAATACTGCTCCTATGTACAAGAATATAACTACTATAATACTGCCCCTATGTACTAGAATATAACTACTATAATACTGCCGCTATGTACAAGAATATAACTACTATAATACTGCTCCCTATATACAAGAATATAACTACTATAATACTTCCGCTATATACAAGAATATAACTACTATAATACTGCTCCTATGTACAAGAATATAACTACTATAATACTGCTCCTATGTACAAGAATATAACTACTATAATACTGCCCCTATGTACAAGAATATAACTACTATAATACTGCTCCCTATATACAAGAATATAACTACTATAATACTGCTCCTATGTACAAGAATATAACTACTATAATACTGCCCCTATGTACAAGAATATGACTACTATAATACTGCTCCTATGTACAAGAATATATCTACTATAATACTGCTCCTATGTACAAGAATATAGCTACTATAATACTGCCCCTATGTACAAGAATATAACTACTATAATACTGCTCCTATGTACAAGAATATAACTACTATAATACTGCCCCTATGTACAAGAATATAACTACTATAATACTGCTCCTGTGTACAAGAATATAACTACTATAATACTGCTCCTATGTATAAGAATATAACTACTATAATACTGCCCCTATGTACAAGAATATAACTACTATAATACTGCTCCTATGTACAAGAATATAACTACTATAATACTGATCGTAGGCACAAAAATGTAAGTAATATAATGCCCTGAATGATCTGATTCCCTCTTCTAATACTTTTTAGTACAGGCAGTAGACCTCTTGGCTGATGTATTGAGGCAGATGATGCTATAGGTAATGAGAATGTTTTGCTTAATAAATATAAGAATCACTGGAGTAAAACATAAGAATTAGTCTCTAACTGTTTCTGTTAATACTCAGACACATCTTGGTAATCATTTACTTTGTTTCCTACCTCTAACAATATGATTAAGTTGATTCTCTTTCAGGCGGCTTATTTGCGGCTGTTCTTTATGCCGGTTGCCACTAAATGATATTTTATACAGAAAATGTTGCAGATTTTATTCCATTCTTGCTTATGATGGGTATAATAAGCGGCCGTTCTCTAATGAGAGTTTTTATAGATGAAGTTGGACACCTGTCTATAAACATCTCCAGCTCCGGAGGTGACTGCAGTGGAGAGCCGGGTGGGTGGCAAACAAACAACACAAATGCAATCAGCAGACGTTATGCATGATGATCTATAGTAGATCCCACCTATACTCTGGGGATTGCTTGAAGGGTGCTCCTTAATGGCAAAAGTTTTGAAGAGCATCTGTGGCAGCTTTATGGGACATTCGATCCAATAAATGAGTACATATCTGCCTGGCTTTCTAAGTAGGCTCTCTTTAGCAGGTAAGAACTGATAGGGTATCGGAGGCCAAGGGATTGCATAATGGAAGTCAATGGTTGGCACTTTGGAGGAGATCTATGGCTAGAACCATAGTAGTAGACATCACTGTGAAAGGCTTAGAGGCAATAGCCGCCGCACATGCAGCCAGTGCTATGGCACAGTTTTATTGTTGGCACTGAGTGGTGCGATTTGCCCAAAAATGTATTGCGTTTATATCTGAAAATTTGTAATTTTAATTTATATATAATAGTATACAAAAGAGACAAATAAAAGTGGATCCGTACAAAAATCTCATCTCTAAGTTACATTTTGGCATTGGGGAATTGACCTCCTTATTATTATTGGACTCTCTCTCTCTGGAGGGTGTAATATTAATGATGATCAGTAGGTGGTGCTTGAACATCATTTTATTATTTTTTCTGTTTACCAAAGGGAAAATGGTCCCACTGGGGATATTTACCGAGACGATCATATTATTAATTCATCACATTTAGAAATAATTACTTTGCTTAATTATAACGGCCATAATCATTGTCCTCATATCGGTCAGGACTTCCTGCTGCTGCTGCTGCTGTTGATGAGTCTGGTGGCGGCCCAAGTTTAGTTCCTTGGAGAAAGGAAAAAAGAATGTATTGAAATGTCGATAGTTCAGGTCAAGGCCCAGGTAATAAACATAGCTTAAGAAAAAGAGAATGGTCTACAAACAGAAAGACAGAAAAAAGGCTAATAGTTTGCTAAATACTTTTTCAGAATATTGTGGATCAACCAAATGTTCAACAGTAAAAAAAATGATATAAAAATATATTGTCGTGTATAGGGGCCGTATTATAGTAGTTATATTCTTGAACATAGGGGCCGTATTATAGTAGTTATATTTTTGTACATAGGGGCAGTATTATAGTAGATATATTCTTGTATATAGGAGCAGTATTACAGTATAGTAGTTATATTCTTGTACACAGGGAGCAGTATTATAGTAGTTATAGTCTTGTACATAGGGGGCAGTATTATAGTAGTTATATTCTTGTACATAGGAGCAGTATTATAGTAGTTATATTCTTGTACATAGGGGCAGTATTATAGTAGATATATTCTTGTATATAGGAGCAGTATTATAGTAGTTATATTCTTGTACATAGGGAGCAGTATTATAGTAGTTATAGTCTTGTACATGGGGCAGTATTATAGTAGTTATATTCTTGTACATAGGAGCAGTATTATAGTAGTTATATTCTTGTACATAGGAGCAGTATTATAGTAGTTATATTCTTGTACATAGGAGCAGTATTATAGTAGTTATATTCTTGTACATAGGGGGCATTATTATAGTAGTTATATTCTTGTACATAGGGGCAGTATTATAGTAGTTATATTCTTGTACATAGGAGCAGTATTATAGTAGTTATATTTTTGTACATAGGGGCAGTATTATAGTAGTTATATTCTTGTACATAGGGGGCAGTATTATAGTAGTTATATTCTTGTACATAGGGGCAGTATTATAGTAGTTATTTTCTTGTACATAGGGGCAGTATTATAGTAGTTATATTCTTGTACATAGGGGCAGTATTATATAGTAGTTATATTCTTGTACATAGGAACAGTATTATAGTAGTTATATTTTTGTACATAGGGGCAGTATTATAGTACTTATATTCTTGTACATAGGGGGCAGTATTATAGTAGTTATATTCTTGTACATAGGGGCAGTATTATAGTAGTTATATTCTTGTACATAGGGGCAGTATTATAGTAGTTATATTCTTGTACATAGGGGGCAGTATTATAGTAGTTATATTCTTGTACATAGGAGCAGTATTATAGTAGTTATATTCTTGTACATAGGGGGCAGTATTATAGTAGTTATATTCTTGTACATAGGGGCAGTATTATAGTAGTTATATTCTTGTACACAGGGGCAGTATTATAGTAGTTATATATTTGTACATAGGGCAGTATTATAGTAGTTATATTCTTGTACACAGAGGCAGTATTATAGTAGGTATATTCTTGTACATAGGGGCAGTATTATAGTAGTTATATTCTTGTACATAGGGGCAGTATTATAGTAGTTATATTCTTGTACATAGGGGGCAGTATTATAGTAGTTATATTCTTGTACATAGGGGGCAGTATTATAGTAGTTATATTCTTGTACATAGGAGGCAGTATTATAGTAGTTATATTCTTGTACATAGGGGCAGTATTATAGTAGTTATATTCTTGTACATAGGGGCAGTATTAGGCTACATTTCCACTGGCGAGGAAAACGGACGAGTGCAATCCGATAAAAAATCGGATTGCACTCGGACCAATGTTATTCAATAGGTGTCTTTTCATTTGCGATTTTTTTCTCGGCCGAAATCGGACTGAGAAAAAAATCGCAGCTTGCTGCGATTTGCTGCAAGTCTCGGACGAGACTCGCCAATGCAAGTCAATGGGTGCGAGAAAAAAATCGCACAGCACTCGCACCATGCGAGTTCTGCCCGATTTTTACGCACCGGTGTCCTTTGAAAAGCCGGCAATTCAGCGCGGTGTACAGTAAAATCACACTGACAGGTTAGAATAGAGTAGATATATGCACATAGAATGTGTGTATATACATATATATATGTCAGTGAGACACCTATATATGTATATTTATATTTAATGCAGCGCTAGATAGCATAAAAGCCGCTAATTCAATTGCTGGCTTTTGCTCTCTCCTTCACAAACCCGACAGGATATGAGACATGGTTTTCATACAGTAAACCATCTCATATCCTCTTTTTTTTTGCATATTCCACACTACTAATGTTAGTAGTGTGTATGTGCAAAATTTGGCCGCTGTAGCTGCTCAAATAAAGGGTTATATGGCAGAAAAAATTGGCGTGGGCTCCCGTGCAATTTTCTCCGCCAGAATGGTAAAGCCAGTGACTGAGGGCAGATATTAATAGCCAGGAGAGGGTCCACGGTTATTGGCCCCCCCGTGGCTAAAAACATCTGCCCCCAGCCACCCCAGAAAAGGCACATCTGGAAGATGCGCCTATTCTGGCACTTGGCCACTCTCTTCCCACTCCCTGTAGCGGTGGGATATGGGGTAATGAAGGGTTAATGCCACCTTGCTATTGTAAGGTGACATTAAGCCAGATTAATAATGGAGAGGCGTCAATTATGACACCTATCCATTATTAATCCAATTGTCTGAAAGGGTTAAAAAACACACACACACATGATTTAAAAGTAGTTTAATGAAATAAACACAGCGGTTGTTGTAATAATTTATTGCTCTCTCAATCCATCAGGAACACCCTCGCTTGGAAAAATAATAAACGCACAAGATACATACCTTCTGGTGAACCGTCTCGTCCCACGAAGTAATCCATCTGAAGGGGTTAACTAATATTACAGGCAGAGCTGCGATAAACCACTCGCTCGTGCCTGTAATCCCCGGGTGCTGAAAGGAAAGCAGGATCTATACTTACATTCAGTCGCGGTGAGGCGCCCTCTGGTGGATGTTCTCATGAACTGCAGCCTGGGAACTTTTTCCCACGCTCCAGGTCATATGAGGACATCCACCAGGGGGCGCATCACCGCGACTGAAGGAAATGTAGGTCAATGACCTACATTTCATTCATTCGCTGGGGAATTACAAGCACGAGCACAGCTGCATTAGCAGGGCTCCTGCCTGTAATATTAGTTAACCCCTTCAGATGGATTACTTCGTGGGACGAGACGGTTCACCAGAAGGTATGTATCTTGTGCGTTTATTATTTTTCAAAGCGAGGGTGTTCCTGATGGATTGAGAGAACAATAAATTATTACAACAACCGCTGTGTTTATTTCATTAAACTACTTTTAAATCATGTGTGTGTGTTTTTTAACCCTTTCCAACAATTGGATTAATAATGGATAGGTGACATAATTGACGCCTCTCCATTATTAATCTGGCTTAATGTCACCTTACAATAGCAAGGTGGCATTAACCCTTCATTACCCCATATCCCACCGCTACAGGGAGTGGGAAGAGAGTGGCCAAGTGCCAGAATAGGCGCATCTTCCAGATGTGCCTTTTCTGGGGTGGCTGGGGGCAGATGTTTTTAGCCACGGGGGGGCCAATAACCATGGACCCTCTCCTGGCTATTAATATCTGCCCTCAGTCACTGGCTTTACCATTCTGGCGGAGAAAATTGCGCGGGAGCCCACGCCAATTTTTTCCGCCATTTAACCCTTTATTTGAGCAGCTACAGCGCTGAAATTTTGCACATACACACTACTAACATTAGTAGTGTGGAATATGCAAAAAAAAGGGGATATGAGATGGTTTACTGTATGTAAACCATGTCTCATATCCTGTCGGGTTTGTGAAGGAGAGAGCAAAAGCCAGCAATTGAATTAGCGGCTTTTATGCTATCTAGCGCTGCATTAAATATAAATATACATATATAGGTGTCTCACTGACATGTATATATGTATATACACACATTCTATGTGCATATATCTACTCTATTCTAACCTGTCAGTGTGATTTTACTGTACACGGCGCTGATTTGCCGGCTTTTCAAAGGACACTGGTGCGTAAAAATCGGACAGCAATACGGATGTCATACTGATGTCATACGGATGATGCGATTAAAAATCGCATTGCACTTGCATGACAATCGCATACGTTACATCCGTTTTTTCGGTCCAGATTACGGACCGATTTGTCTCTCGGCAGTGGAAATGTACCCTTATAGTAGTTATATTCTTGTACATAGGAGCAGTATTATAGTAGTTATATTCTTGTACATGGGAGCAGTATTATAGTAGTTATATTCTTGTATATAGGGGGCGATATTATATTAGTTATATTCATGCACATAGGAGCAGTATTATAGTAGTTATATTCTTGTGCATAAGGGGCAATATTATAGTAGTATATTCTTGTACACAGGAGCAGTATTACAGTAGTTATATTCTTGTAGATAGGAGCAGTATTATAGTAGTTATATTAGTTATATTCTTGTACATAGGAGCAGTATTATAGTAGTTATATTCTTGTAGATAGGAGCAGTATTATAGTAGTTATATTCTTGTACATGGGAGCAGTATTATAGTAGTAATATTCTTGTGCATAGAAGCAGTACTATAATAGTTATATTCTTGTACATAGGGGCAGTATTATAGTAGTTATATTCTTGTACATAGGAGTAGTATTATGGTAGTTATATTCTAGTACATAGGGGCAGTATTATAGTAGTTATATTCTTGTACATAGGAGCAGTATTATAGTAGTTATATTCTTGTACATAGGAGCAGTATTATAGTAGTTATATTCTTGTACATAGGAGCAGTATTATAGTAGTTATATTCTTGTACATAGGAACAGTATTATAGTAGTTATATTCTTGTACATAGGGGCAGTATTATAGTAGTTATGTTCTTGTACATAGGGGCAGTATTATAGTAGTTATATTCTTGTAGATAGGGGACTTCTGGGCAGTATTACAGCAGTTATATTTTGAATGAAAGTAGGTTACTTTTACAATATCTGTATTCTTTTGCTCCAAAAAACGGTGTACTAGCAATATTCATGTGCCTTACATAGCAGGCTATAGAGAGGAATGGTATATGATAACCAGCTGAATCTATAGAACAACCAGATAGCCCCTTTACATTTTTTACTCTTTGTTTGATTGCAGCCATTTGGTAAATTCAAAAAAGTTCATTTTTCCTCATTAATGTACACTCTGTGCCCCATCTTGACTGGAAAAAAAACAGAAATGTAGAAATTTTTGAAAATTTATTAGAAAAGAAAAACTGAAATCTCCCATGGCCATAAGTCTTCAGCCCCTTTGCTCAGTATTGAGTAGAAGCCCCTTTTGAGCTAGTACAGCCATGAGTCTTCTTGGGAATGATGCAACAAGTTTTTCTCCCCTGGATTTGGGGATCCTCGGCCATTCTTCCTTGCAGATCCTCTCCAGTGCCGTCAGGTTGGATGGTGAACGTTGGTGGACGCCATTTTCAGGTGTCTCCAGAGATGCTCCATTGGGTTTAGGTCAGGGCTCTGGCTGGGCCGGTCAAGAATGATCACAGAGTTGTTCTGAAGCCGCTCCTTTGTTATTTTAGCTGTGTGCTTAGGGTCATTGTCTTGTTGGAAGGTGAACCTTCGGCCAAGTCTGAGGTCCAGAGCACTCTGGAAGAGGTTTTCATCCAGGATATCTCTGTACTTGGCCGCATTCTTGTTTCATTCAATGGACAGTCGTTCTGTCCCTGCAGCTGATAAACAACCCCATAGTATGATGCTGCCACCAACATGTTTCACTGTTGGGATTGTATTGGGCAGGCGATGAGCAGTGCCTGGTTTTCTCCACACATACCACTTAGAATATCACCAAAAAGTTCTATCTTCGTCTCATCAGACCAGAGAATCTTATTTCTCATAGTCTGGGAGTTCTTCATGTGTTTTTTACCAAGCTCTATGCGGCTTTCATATGTCTTGCACTGAGGAGAGGCTTCAATCAGGCCACTCTGCCATAAAGGCCTGACTGGTGGAGGGCTGCAGTGATAGGTGACTTTGTGGACCTTTCTCCCATCTCCCTACTGCATCTCTGGAGCTCAGCCACAGTGATCTTGGGGTTCTTCTTTACCTCTCACCAAGTCTCTTCTCCCACGATTGCTCAGTTTGGCTGGACAGCCAGGTCTAGGAAGACTTCTGGTGATCCCAAACCTCTTCCATTTAAGGATTGTGGACTCCAATGAAGGAGTAGAACCATCTCAAGGGTGATCACAAGGAAATGGACAGAATGTGACTTAAATATGAGTGTCTGAGCAAAGGGTCTGAATACTTATGACCATGTGATATTTCAGTTTTTGTGTTTTTAATAAATTTTCAAAAATGTCTAGATTTCTGTATTTTTTTCAGTCAAGATGGTGTACAGAGTATACATTAATTGGGAACAAACATTTACTTTTTTGAATTCACCAAATGGCTGCAATGAATCAAAGAGTTAACAATTTAAAGGGGTCTGAATACTTTCTGTTCCCACTGTACTGTACACTGTAATTTTGAAATCAACCCACACTATATAGCTTAGAACTTTAATTTCTCTATACACTGCAGATGTATATATCCAGTATTGAAGGTGTACATGACATTTCTATTTAACTTTATTTATTTGTTTTAATAAGTTGAATAATGAAGCTGGACTGCGTGATATAATGTGCTCCGATCTATTATTTCATTTGTTTGTTGTTGCTTATACAATTGATTTCTCTAATAAGTAAATGACAGGCTTTTGTCAATAGGGAAACAAACAAGCAGCTATGGATTAGCATCAAATATTTTATTAAAGTGCAAAATGTAAAAGAGGAAACCAAAGGTTTATAGATTGTTTACAACCCTGCTCTGGAAGATTCACTTCTTGAATATTTTACATTTTTATGAAAAATCATTGTGTATATCAGCATTTAGGATGCTGGTAAATAACATTCACAAATGGACAATATTGTTGGTACCCTTCTGGTAAAGTAGGAAAAGCCTGTAATGGTCACTGAAATAACATTAATTTGCTTCCATGGTGTCCATAAACTTGTAACCACCCAGTGTGCTTATTTCAAGGTTAAAAAGTAGTCACTGTGCTGTTTATTATCATGTCATATATCATGTAACACGCTGAGCATGGAAAAGAAGGCATAAGACAGCGTTGCCTCAGGAGATTGCAAACAAAATTAATAGACATACATTAAAGGCAACTTCTCAAAACAGCTAGATATTCCTGTTACTACAGTTGCACATATTATTCTGAAGTTTTATGTCTATGGGGCTGTAGCTGACCTCCCTGGATGTGTCATCAAGAAAAAAAATTGCTGGAAAATTGAAGAGCTGGATAAATGGTATCCAAAGACCCAAGAACAACTTCCAAAAAGATTAGAGGTGAACTGCAAGGTCAAGGTATAAGAGTGCGAGATTGCACCATCCGGCGCTGTCTTGGTCCAAGTGGACTTCATGGAGGACAACCGAGAAGGAAGCTACTGTTGAAAGCAAATCATGAAAAAGCGAGACTAGATTTGCCAAAATTTATGTTGACAAGCCACAAAGTTTCTGGAAGAAAGTTATTTTAACAGATGAGCCAAAACAGAAGCTTTTTATTAGATTAGTTCAGTTGTATGTTCGTAGATGCAAAAATGAAGCCTACAAAGAAAAAAACATTGAACCTACTGTGATAAAAAGGAGGCTCCGTTATTTTGGTGGGCTGCTTTGCTGCATCAGAAAAAGGTGGTCTTGAATTTGTGCAGGGTGCAGTAAAATCACAAGACCATCAAAAATATTCTGAAGGGAAATGTGCTGCCCAGTGTCAGAAAGCTCAGCCTGAGTCGCAGGTCATGGGTCCTCCAACAGTATAATGATCCCAAACATACAGCTAAAAACATCCAAGAATGTCTGAGAGCAAAACATTGGAAGCTACCAATGTGACTTCTATGAGCCCTGATCTAAATCCTACTGACCATCTGTGGAAGGATCTGAGATCTTCAGTCTGGAGAGGTGCCTTCACACCTGACACACAAGCGGCCATCTGCTCACACGTCTGCCAAAAGATCTGTGAATGGAGGCAAAAGTCTCAGTGAGAGTCACAGAAATCGGTTGTTTGCAGGACTTTCCTCAAAAGGTCCTGCAACAAGATATTCAGTTACGGGAACCATCATTTTTGTCCAGGCCAGTTTACGTAGTTTTTTTTTTTTCCCTATTGAACCAAAATTCAAAAGCAACATCTGATTGTCGCTGCTCGATATTCAGTAAATTGAAATTGTCAATTTCAAGTTATTTTAGTGACCATTGTTTTCTTACTTTAACAGAAAGTACCAACAATTTTGTCCATCCATGTGTTTGCTTGAAGAAGCATTGTCTCTCTACCATTCCATGAATATTTTGTTAAAGTCTTAGGAAACCTAACTCCATGAGTCTTTTTCCCCTTTGATGGAACCAGGTCTTGCTACGGCTTCTGTATTATAGATTATTACAGCACGTAGTGGATAGTTTAGGACATGAACATCTATTATTCCACTTTGAGTATACAGAATATTTGTCGCAGTGATATTCTTTGGGATTAAGTCTCTACATTAGGAAAAGAGAAAATCTTTTATCAGCAGACTCAATGTGGTCGGAGGTGCATTGCATGGAAGTGATGTGCAGTCTGGTTGGCCGTGATAAGGGGTTTAACAAATAGTAATAATCTAGACTCACGCAGGTAGATACAACAATATCATTCTCTATAGGAGAAAAACAAACGTGGTCCAAGGGCTGAAATAATCAGAAAATACATATAAAAAAGAAGCTCGGAAACTTAAAAAAATATATAGATCTCAACAAACATAGTATTGTAGTTTATTTCTTTCCCAAATTATTACAGAAAGTTGTTCTACATAGGATAGAAAAAAAAGATGTATGCGAAAATGACTAAAAAGCAATTCAGAGAACGAAGAATGTTCATGGTTTGCTCTAATAACTGTTATACTGGAAAGGGTCATAAAATGTAAAACATTCTTGTCATGCTCCTGGACTCGATCCCTTAAGCTTGTGCTCTGTGGTTGGGTTCTCTTTCTGTCGAGCCACAAGATACACACCTTTTCTCTGGGTGTTTGGGTTCTTCTATTCTGACGGCAGTATGTCTAGTTTAACACAGTTGATTTAATTTGCCTACTTATCACCTTTTGGGTGCAGCTTTACGTTCTGCCCCCAGCTGGTATTTCCTGCTGGTGATAGTTTAATTTGTATTTTCTGACATTCTATTGATGTTTAGATCCAGTCTGTGAGTTTCTGGCAAAGGGTTTTTGCTTTGCTGCTTCCTAACTTCATTTTGCACCTATTTTCTGTTTGTCATTAGGAAATAGGCCAAGTATTTATCAGTATTTACTTTATTCTTTGTTTGGAATTTCGTTATTTACTTTATTCACTCTGGGAACTGTTCAGCACATTTCTTTTCCTGTAGTAATTCACGCTCCCCATTGTCCCTGGATGAGACCACATCACTGGCAGTGCATTTGGACAGAAGTCTTAGGTAGAGATGGGTGGATCCCTGGATGTTTGCATTTGGCGGGCTGGACCTAACAGTTAAAAAAATTTGGGGTCAAATGACAGCGTGAGCCCGCAGCTGTGATCGAAGGTAAAAATAAATAATTTTAAAAAATGGCATGGGTTCTCCTGTATTTTTGATAACCAGCCAGGCAACACTGACAGCTGTGGGCTGCATCCCCCATCTGTCAGCTTCAGCAAAACAAATAATTAAAACAAACAACGTGGGGTCTCCTTCATTTTTGACAACCAGCCTTGCTAAAGCAGACGGCTGGTGGTTGATATTCTCAGGCTGGTAAGGGGCCATTGATATTGATCCCCCAGCATAAAAACAGTAGCCCGCAGCCACCCAGAAAGGGTGCATTTATTTGCCCGGCTCTTCCCACTTGCCATGTAGAGTTGGCAAGTGAGATTCATATTTGTGGGGTTGATGTTACCTTTGTAATATCCTGTGACATCAAGCCCACGTTTGGTAATGGAGAGGCATCTATAAGACACCTATCCTTTACTTATACTATAGTTATATTGTAAATAAACACAAAACAAGAATAAAGTTCTTTAATTGAATAAATGACAAACAGAATCTATTTCATTCTTACTACTCCCTTCCTTGCCAGCTAAAATTGTGCTAGCTATACCCTGGTTGCTGAAACACAATTCTACCATCAATTGGGAGACTCACGAGATTAAGTCTTGGGGAGAATAACTGTTTTTCCAATTATCTAAATGCCTGTCATCTATGAGGTCTCCTCCTCCTGATTTGCTCCAAGATTCTGAGACTGAGGGTGAAGTTCTTAACAAGCATAGACCTATTAATGGTGCTCTGATGGATCCTGTTGAGGTACCCAATTTCTCCAGCAATGCTCTAAGAGGTCTGAACGTTTATGGAGGAAAATTCGCACACCAGAAGACTTCAACCACTTCAAATTTATGTTAAAAACCTATAACTCTGCTCTTCATCTCGCCAAACAGACCTACTACACCACTTTGATCTCTTCACTTTCCAACAACCCCAAGAAACTTTTTGACACCTTTCACTCCTTCCTCAGGCCAAAAGCTCAAGCCCGATCACAGACATTTGTGCTGATGACCTGGCCTCCCACTCACACTCTATCATTACTCCATTATTAAAGAAAACCCCCCCTCGACCCATCCTGCACAAACAACTACAGACTAGTCTCCAATCTCACCTTCATCTCTAAACTCTTGGAGCGCCTGGTTGACTCCCGCCTTACCCGTTACCTCTCCACTCATTCCCTCCTAGACCCTTCCCAGTCTGGCTTCCGCCCCCTACATTCGACAGAAACTGCACTCATCAAAGTTACAAATGACCTTCTGACAGCAAAATATAACGGTGACCACTTTCTGCTCATTGTTCTCGACCTTTCTGCAGCTTTTGACACTGTTGACCACCCTCTCCTACTCTCTAGGCTCCAGTCTCTAGGCATTAAGGACACTGCTCTCTCCTGGTTCTCCTCCTATCTTTCTGACCGCTCCTTCAGTGTTCTGTTCTCTGGCTCCACTTCATCTCCTCTTCCTCTCACTGTCGGGGTACACCAGGGCTCAGTCCTTGGCCCCCTTCTCTCTCTCTACACGGCACCAATTGGACAGACCATCAGCAGATTTGGCTTTCAGTACCATCTTTATGCTGATGACACACAACTATACACGTCATCCCCTGACCTTACCCCCACTGTACTACAGAATGCCACTGACTGTCCGCAGTCTCCAACATCATGTCCGCTCTCTATCTGAAACTCAACCTCTCCAAAACTGAAATTCTTCTGCTTCCGCCATCTTCTAACCTCCCTAAATCTGACACTTCTCTCTCCGTGGGTGGCACCATAATAACACCCCGGCAGCAGGCGTGCTGTCTGGGTGTTATGTTTGACTCTGATCTCTCCTTCACATCCCATATACAATCTCTTGCCCGCTCGTGCCGCTTACACAAAAAGACCTTCCCTAGAATCCGCCCTTTTCTCACCATGGAAACAACAAAAACCCTCACTGTCGCCTTGATCCACACCCACCTGGACTACTGCAATGCTCTATTAATTGGCCTCCCAGTTACTCTACTTTCCCCTCTCCAGTCCATCCTTAATGCAGCAGCCAGGGTCGTCCATCTAGCTAATCGGTATTCAGACGTGTCCACTCTTCGCCAGTCATTACACTGGCTGCCCATTCATTGTAGAATCCAATTCAAAATACTTGTTCTTACCCACAAAGCTCTCCACAGTGCGGCACCCCCTTACATTTCCTCCCTCATTTCTGTCTCTCGGCCTAGCCGACCACTGCGCTCTGCAAACCACTTTCTACTAACCTCTGCACTAATCTGTACCTCCTGACTCCAAGACTTCTCTCGTGCTGCACCAATCCTCTGGAATGCTCTACCCCAAGATATTAGGACCATCCACAATTTGCTTAGTTTTAGGCGCTACCTCAAAACACATTTGTTCAGAGGGGCCTATCACGTTCCCTAATCAAAGTCATGTTATGTTTGTGTGTGTGTAGCCCATTCACTATCTCCATCTATCCCCCACCCCCTGAAGATGGCTGGACCATCATTGTAAATACATCATTGTAAATACACACCTGTGCTTTGTATCTCCCACACCTCATTGTAGATTGTAAACTCTCACGAGCAGGGGCGGCTTATTTTGCTTTAATTATTGTATTTTCATCGTTGTTACTTATGACTTGCGTTTGAAACTGTTAAACTGTAAAGCGCTGCAGAATATGTTGGCGCTATATAACTAAAGATTATCATTATTATTATTATTACAGGCCATCTTTTATTAGGTATGACAAGCTAATTGTAAAGCTTTACAGAAGTTCTTGGGGGTTGATAATGTTTATCTTAGGTTCATTAAGAACTTTTCGATCATGCTCATAACTCTTTCTGATATGACCAAGAAGGGTACTGATTTTTCCTCTTGGTCTACTGAGGCTGCTGATACCTTTGCTGCTCTCAAGACAGCTTTCTCTAAAGCTCTTGTTCTCAGTCAACTCAATGTTAATTTCTCTGTGACATATCTCCCTGATATGAAGAACAAGGAGAATGAGGGGGAGTGGATGTTGGGTTCAAGACATGTCAGATGTCAATGGAAGCATCACGTTAAATGGAAAGGTTTCGGTTTGGAGGATATTGCCAGGGTTGATACAAAAGATTTACATACTGGTCGCCCAGTGAAGGATTTCTGTCAGCAGCATCAGCGGTTGGGGATCTCTTCAGGTTCAGTGACCCCTCGTAGAGGGGGGATACTTTCATGCTCCTGGATTTGGTCCCTTGACCTCTTGATCTGTGATCCAGGGCTTTGAAGTCAGTAAGCCAAATCTCTGACTCCGACTCCTCAATGTCCCCGATTCCCGATCCGTCTCCACAACTCTCACTCTGACTTCACAGCACTGCCTCACTACTGAGCATATACAAAAAATGTAGCGCAAATTCATCTCAGCTAAAAGCCAAGATCCCTTAGATCAGGAATAGAACAGACATTTATAGGACATCTCATAACTTTCTCAATTTGCTATGAAAAAATAACAGACCATAACAGACCATACTGCATTGAACTACTGTACCCAATTTATTATATATTTTAGGAGTCAGAGTCGGTTCATTTTATGCCAACTTCGGCTCCATCAAAATGGACTCCGACTCCACAGGCCTGCTATGTTCGGCTTCTCTTTCTGCTGAGCCGCAGAATACACACATTTTCTCTGGTGTTTGGGTTCTGTTATTCTGGCTATAGTCTATCTAGCTTAGCACAGGTGGTTTCATTTGTCTACCTATCACCTCCTGGGTGCAGCTTTATATTCTGTGCTTCAGTGGGCATTTCCTGCTGGTGATGGTTTCATTTACATGTTCTGAAATTCTGTTGATGCTTAGATCCAGTCTGTGTGTATCCAGCAAAGGGTTTTTGTTTTGCTGTTTGTTTACTTCACTTTCCATCTATGTTCTATTTGTCATTACAAAGTAGGCAGAGTATTTGTTATCACTATTTGCTTTGTTCATTGTTTGGAATTTTGTTATTTACTTTATTCACTTTGGGATTTTGTTATTTACTTTATTCACTTTGGGAACTGTCCTTTCTACAGCACACTTCTCCTCTTGTAAGTAATTCATACTCTGCTCTGAATTCCAGTTCTTTAGAAGTAATATGCAGCAATTACATTTGTAATTCTAGGAATTTAGGACCTGAGAATTACGTCACGGCTTGTGATTGGTCGCGTGAGCGGCACGCGACCAATCAGAAGCCGTGACGTCATGGAAGGCCCTGAACGCGCTCATTTTAAGCAAAGAAGGCTGCCGGTTACCAGCGGTGATGTCCAGGGGCCTCCGGACGGGTGAGTATATCGATATTTTTTATTTTAATTCTTTATTTTACACATTAATATGGATCCCAGGGCCTGAAGGAGAGTTTCCTCTCCTTCATACCCTGGGAACCATAGTATCCCATTGCACTGCATTGGGTTTCGTGTTTCGGCCAACCCCGACCCCGACTTTTTTATAGAATCGGCCGATTTCGCTCGACCCGACTTTTGAGAAAGTCGGGTTTCGTGAAACCCGACCCGATCCTATAAAAATAAAAGTCGCTCAACCCTAACTACTATAATACTGCTCCTATGTACAAGAATATAACTACTATAATACTGCTCCTATGTACAAGAATATAACTACTATAATACTGCCCCTATGTACAAGAATATAACTACTATAATACTGTCCCTATGTACAAGAATATAACTACTATAATACTGCCCCTATGTACAAGAATATAACTACTATAATACTGCTCCCTATGTACAAGAATATAACTACTATAATACTGCTCCTATGTACAAGAATATAACTACTATAATACTGCTCCTATGTACAAGAATATAACTACTATAATACTGCCCCTATGTACAAGAATATAACTACTATAATACTGATCCTATGTACAAGAATATAACTACTATAATACTGCCCCTATGTACAAGAATATAACTACTATAATACTGCTCCTATGTACAAGAATATAACTACTATAATACTGCTCCTATGTACAAGAATATAACTACTATAATACTGCTCCTATGTACAAGAATATAACTACTATAATACTGCTCCCTATGTACAAGAATATAACTACTATAATACTGCCCCTATGTACAAGAATATAACTACTATAATACTGTCCCCTATGTATAAGAATATAACTACTATAATACTGCCCCCTATGTACAAGAATATAACTACTATAATACTGCCCCTATGTACAAGAATATAACTACTATAATACTGCTCCTATGTACAAGAATATAACTACTATAATACTGCTCCCATGTACAAGAATATAACTACTATAATACTGCTCCTATGTACAAGAATATAACTACTATAATACTGCTCCTATGTACAAGAATATACTATGGTACTGCCCCATATACAGGGTGTTTTGAAGCTTGTTTAGAATCATTGGAACCATTATACACATCTCTGAAACAAATGTAGCATGTATTAATGTGCTTATGTGCTTTACATTAACATTATGCTGTATATGTCTAGTCTCAGTATTGAAATTCTTCGCCATGTTTCCTTTACCAGCTTTGAATTAATGTAGATTAATTTCCCTTTAGAAAGTGGAGTATCAGAATCAAATGAACGGACTGGATTATGCCCAGACTGATCATTTTTCTATGCGGTCCCAGTTCATAGGGTTTTCATCGTATGATTGATCACAAGGTGCCCAGTTATATGAGTTCTCCGCTGTGAAATATCTCTTCCAAGGTTAAATATAAATATAAGAATGAGCAGTGAATGCACCAACAGATCATTGATTTCCTATATAATGTTAAAAGTGCAACATTTCCTTTCATTTCCTGATAACCTTCAATGATCTGTAATAAAATCCTGCGCAGTCCTAATTCAAAATGAAACTTTTCATGGTTTGTTGACTGCATATTTCTTTGAAGCGCATATCATACTCCCAGAAAAAAAGTTAATTTACATGCAAAAAAACTGCTGATTGCTGCCACTAGAGGGAGCTAACAGCACATATATTCATGCCTCTGCTTTGAGTTTAATTTGGATGCAAAGAGCTCCCTCTAGTGGCAGTCAGAAAGTTGCAAAATTAGTTAGATTTTACTTACATTTTCAATGACACTGGAACTGTTTATTTTGATGGTGCTGTTGACACGCAAAGTTTAGCTCATGTTTTGTGAATGTGTCCTGTTATGTGCTCATTGGGCGATTTCCAAGATATTTTGTCCTCTTATAATGCATAAAGCCTAATTCAGAAATCTGCTGCTTTGTAAGAGGGTTGAAAATGACTTAGGGAATTTCTTACAAATATCTCAAACTTTGGCTTTGGATCCCCCTTTGCTATTGGTTGAACTGTCCATTACTTTGCTCTTGCAAGGTTAATGTTAGGATATTTTGTTATCAGAGATGAGTGAATCTTTTGAAATTTATATTTGACAGTTTTGGCAAATTTTGATCCCGAAAATTGCCAAATACTTCAATTTTTCTAAATAAAATGTGTGTAACACTCTGAGGTGTTCTAGGACTGTATCTAAAACCTTTCGAACTCTTCAAAGCAAAATAAGCCATAATAATGTCACCACATATTTGTCTATAGTTGGCTGGATGGCAGCTGTTCTTCACTTCTGAGCTGTCACACACCATCAGTAATGTTTATTCAGTGTTTTTTTTGCTTTGTCTCCCTATTCTTATGGATAAGCAGTGAGCTGGGACGTCTTCTCACTGTCCAGATTCAGCCTCGGCTGATAGTCCCACCTGATTGGTTGAGCTATACCATGTGATGAGATAGGCATTATGGGGAAGCCCAGCTACTCTGGAGGTCATATGAGCCGTCTATGATGGATGCTATCTTTTACAGTGTGTAAACGGGAAGCAGCAATTTTTGCTACTTTAGCAATTGACTAAACATTTCATACGCATTCGATTTCCATCAAATCACTTTGATAATTTCTAGTTTTTCTATGTAGAGCAGTATTTTATACTGTGCCCTGTGTTCGTATCTGTGCCAAAATGCCTGAACAAGAGAACAAGTGAAGTGCCGCATGTCTGATGCGCAGAATTGGTCTTGTATACTTCCATGCATTTTGTAGGTGATATGGGATAATATTCCCATACAGGGTGAAAATTGGAATTTCACAGATTCGCTCTAATTTTGACAGATTCGCTCTAATTTGTCCTGGAATTTTTAGTCATTTAATCATTTGGTTGCAAATTGAATCTGCATGGAAGAAGCAAAAAAGTGTAATACTTGCCTCTCGTCACCGCTCTCCATGGCTCTTCGGCCACCATCTATCCTCCAATCATGACTTCAGGCTTCTCTCTTCTGTTTTTTTTATTTTTCAAAGTCTTTGGTTCTGCCATTCTTCACAAGGCCCTATGCCATGACATGGGGAGCGTCACTCGTGAATGACGTGAATTGTGACAAATGCTGTCATATGGGGCAAGATGCCTGGGTTAACATCACAGGTGTGCATCACGCCCCACGTGACCAGTGAAGAACGGCAGCAAAAGGGGCTTGGAATCAAAAGAAGATAGAAGACAGAAGAGCCGATTGGAGTATTGGTGAGTGACGTATGGAGAATCCACTTGGTCACCATTTTGCTGGAATTCAAGCAAATTGAATACAGAAAAACTTGTATTTTCACAAATCTGAATTTTTGGGTAAATTAATAGCGAAATTATGAATTGATTAACTTATCTTGTATGTAGAGCCTAAAGAGTTACCACACTGAGCGGCTATGTGAAATGTGGGCTCGTAGGGAGTGTGTGGTTATTATTGGCAATAATTGGCCCATGTTCCCTGAATGTGTACACAGCGAGTCCTCTTTTGGTTGTTTTGCTGCATCGCAGAAGAATTTGCAGTCAAACTGCCGGTAAGAAATGCAGCTATAAAGCTGGTACATAAGTGGTGAGTAACACCGCACTGCAGTTTATGTAGTCTGCCCCAGAAGGCAGAGATTAGCCCGATGAGAGGGCCGCCATTACAGGGAGGGTGAGGGTTACCATCACAGTGCGGAGTGTGGAGGCTTATTCCTGACTGTGAGTGTTGCCACACAAGAAACATTTGAGTGCTGAGGAATGAATATGAAGAAAATTACCATATCGGAGAAAGCTAAAGACAAGTGGCTGTGTGTCAGGAACTGTTACGCCGTAACTGATTGAGTAGGCTGCAAGATTGTGCAAGATGCTAGACATGAGCTACTCTAGGGTGCCACCACCAATAGAGATGACCATGAGAAGGATCCATGGACGACACCGTGGATGTGTGCTGTGCTACACTGTGAAGGATACAACGAAAATGTGTCTGTAAGAAGGAAGTGCTGCTGAGGTGTTTGCCAGCAAACTGTGGTAGGTCCCCACAAAGTATTTCTGGTGTTTGTTAGTTGGCTCTGTAACCTTTCATGTTGTTGCCTCCCAGTAAGGAGAATCTTTGCAGGTGTTCATCACCTTCTTTCATCATCATTAAGTGTTGAAACCACTTTATCCGTCAAGAACCAATGTGTCTATACTATTTAAAGTGGACACCGCTCTACCCAGCTCATAGTTTTCCTTATGGAAGAATACATAAACTGTGATGCCCAGATGATAAAGCGGTTCCCAGATGACTGAATGAGAATTAACATAGGGATTCCAGTGTAGACAAAGTTGTTTTTTGACATAAAGCCAACCCTGACTAGGACTTCAGGGACTTAATGGAAACGCAGGAAAGCAGAAGAATAGTGGCATGATGGGGTGCTTGGCAGGGTTGAAGGGAATAGGTCAGCATGTTTTTTTCTATGTAATCTGAGAGCACCATAATGTCGTGGCTGAGAGCCTGATGGATGTGTCACTTGCTCAGCATTTTTTTGTAGATTTAATACAATCACTGTTTTATTAGCAGAAGATTATCTCCTCAGGACTGGGTGATGCGTGCCAAGCAGTCCAGCTAATCTGTGCAACCACGCCCCCAACACTGATTGGCAGCTTGCTGAAAATGCACACAGGAAACTGCCAATCAGGAGTGTGGGCGGGGTTATATACATCTCAGCATTCACTGCTTCGTCTACACCAGTGAAAACTGGAATTCTATCAAAACTACAGCAAGCAGCCCAATAAGTGATACATCGCAGGAATCAGGCTTGCTGCCCTTTTATCATGCAGCTCTCAAAGTTCATCACAAAAATCTAGTGACAGCTTCCCTTTAAGAAAACTACTACACTCCCCCTAGTGTTGACTGACTATGGTTTTATAAAGGAATTTTGAGGATTTAATGCTCTAGTTTAGAAATAAATAAATGATGAGAAATGAAAAGAATATTCTACAGAAAGTAAAAAAAAAATAATAATCACAAATCCAAAAAGAAACATGTCTTTGTCTATAATGTAATGCGCAGTCCGAGGTGCCGGGGATGCGATAGCCGACTACGTCCCTAACTGTACCCGGGGGTTATCGATCACACGGAATGACTGTAAGTTAATATTTACTTGGCTAATATTTAGATATATAATATTTATCCAGATAATAACTCCGTCCTGTCACACACACGGCTCGCACATTTCATCAGAGGGCACCGAGCGCAGAGGAAATGGAAAGTCCTTTATTACAGCAGAATGAGAGAAAACCAAATAATATTACACAAATAAAGCACAGAGAACAAGGCAGGAAACCATCAGCTGTCTACACCGATTGTGGATGGAAGTCTCCCGGAGAAAATGGCCCCGGCTCTACCTGCAGAGTAATGTGTTCATGCAGTATTTATGTAATGCCGCATAAAAGCTGATGGCGAGAGCATAAAATGTGTAATGTACAGCACTTTACTTTATTTTCACAAGGTGTCTATTGGTCTATATATCTAAAGTATCTACAGCGCCTTGAAAAAGTATTCATACCAAATGAATTTTTATACTTTTTTTTCACATTACATAAATGTTTTTTTATGGGGATTTTATTTGATATCAACACAGAGTAGCAAGTATTTGTGGTCAAGAGGCAATGATACTTGGTTTTCTAAATATTAATCAATTTAGTCAATACTTTGTAGGACCACGTTTCACTACAATGCCTGCTGCAGTCTTTTGGGGTCTGTTTGTACCAGCTTCGCACATCTAGAGGTAACATTTTTGACCCTTCTTTGTACACTTACTCTGACTCAGTGAGATTGGATGAAGGCGTCTGTGGTCAAAAATGTTCAAGTCTTGTCACAGATTCTCAATGGGACTAAGGTCTGGACTGTGATTTGGCCAACTACACAAACGAATATACTTTGATCTAAGCCATTCATTGTAGCACTGGCAGGATGTTTACGGTCGTTGTCCTGCTGGATGGTGAAGCTACGCTCCAGTCTCAAGTCTTTTTGCAGCCTCAAATAGGTTTTCCTCTAGGATTGCCATGTATTAGCTCCATCCATATTCCCATTGACTCTGACAAGCTTCCCTGCCCCTGCAGGAAAAAAGCCTCCCCACAGCAGGATGCTGCCCCCACCATATGTGATGATGGGGATGGTGTTTTCAGGATGATGTGCAGTGTTGGTTTTCTGCCACACATAGCGTTTTGCCTTTAGCCCAAAAAGTTCTCTTTTGGTCTCATCTGACCGGAGAACCTTCTTCCACATGCTCGCTGTGTACTCTACATGGCTTCTTGCAAACTGCAAACGGGACGTCTTATGGCTTGATTTCAAAAGTGACTTTCTTCTTGCCACTCATCCATAAAGGCCAGATTTGTGGAGTAAATCACTAATAGTTGTTCTGTGGACAAATTCTCTCACCTGAGCTGTAGATATCTGTTGCTTCACCAGAATGACCATGGGATTCTTTGCTGCTTCTGTAATTAGCACTCTCTTTGCTTATGATGTCAGTTGTTTAGGTGGATGGCCAAGTCTTGGCATACTCCACCCATTTTTGGATGATGGATGGAACAGTTCTTCGTGAGTTGTTCAAAGAATGTTGTTGTTTTTTTAATAACGTAACCCTGCCTTTCTCTTCTCCACAACTTTATCCCTGACCTGTCTGGTGTGTTCCTTGGTTTTCATGATCACTAATGTTCTCAACAAACCTCTGAGGCCATCATAGAACAGCTGTAGTTATACTGAGAAGAAATTACACAAAGGTGGACTCAATTTACTAATTATGATTTCCGGAGGCGATTGGTCACTCAGGATTTTATTTTTTGGGGATCAGACTACAGGGGGTTGAATTTAAATGCACATCACTGTCATATCTATCTATCTATCTATCTATTATCTATCTATCTATCATATATCTATCACCATGCATATGATCCAGGACTTCTTGCACATTGCACCTTGCTGCTGTCATATACAATTTGTTATATCTTCTTTTATTTCTTTCATGTAATGCAGTAATAAAGTTGTTGACAATTTCTGCTATTTAATTCAATTCTTGTGAGACATATTACCTGGAGGGAACATCGAAATGTAATTATGTTTTTTTTTCTTTTTAACAAAGAAAGGTTTTGTTCCTTATGAAAATCTACTTTTGCTCTCATAAAATAATGAAAGTGCGTTTGAGCTGTCGTGTAAACCAGCAGGTAAGTGGCTTCACTATAAGGAGCTGTATGGAGACACGAGGGTCAGAAGGTGATCTCATTCGCTGGCCTGGCTGTGTTTAGAAAGACTGCATGGACCAGGGCTCATCTCACTGAACGTTCATACTCCTTTCCCGTGGGCATAATACTACTCAGACAACACAGAGTAAGGGTTGCACAATTGGGTGATACTTTATTGGATCACATACAGTCAATAACATATAGTACAGTCCCAGCAAGTACATAAGATTCTGCAAATTACAGTCTTGGCCTTCCACTGGATCACCATAGAACATCTGTGACTTCGGGGCTTCCAGGGCCAACTGCCCAAACAGTAGCACCCCACTTTGGCAGGCACCCACAGAGAGGAAGTAGTGGCAAGCTTAGAAAGCTAACAGAGCCCATTGAGGTATGTGGCCAGATGACCTGATTGTCCCAACCTGGGTTCTCCAAATGTCTTAGTGGGTTCAGTGATGGGCAGTGAATCAAATTTGTATTTCTCCGATTGGAGCCATGGTGGCTTGACTACTGTCCTCTAGAGTCTCTGGAAGCAGAAGCATATCCCCTTTTATAGTTCACAGCTCTTATTCAGTCATTTCTCCACAGGTTTGGGGGAAGGTGTGAGATGATCCCTCATTGCTCGAGTGTTCAATTCACCTGCATATTCTGTCCCTCAAAGATAGCAGAACAACAATCTACAGGAGCGGATACAATAGGTAGTTAGCAAGCATTCAACAAATCAACAAACATCAATTCAACCTACAACAAGAGTCTGGATCATATGAACAATGACTTATGTCTTTTGACCTGCTGAATAATATGTTTAGCGAAGTTAAAAATAAATACAGTGTCCACACAAGCTGAAAATCAACCAGGCATTAAGATCCTACTGATCTCTTAAAGGGACTCTCCATTTTAAATTTATTTTGTAATATTTGCCTGGTACAGGACCAGAGGGGTGTGATGGCATAATTTAGATCTTCAAAAAAAAATAAAAAGAAATAAGTCTTGGAGCCTGAACTTATTATCAATTCACAGGACAGGTTAACGTTGCTGATCACTGGTGGCTTACTGCTGAGAACTAGTGATGAGCGAGTATGCTCATTACTTGGGTTTCTTTGAGCATGCTTGGGTGACCTCCGAGTATTTGCCGGAGATTTCGTTTATGTCGATGCAGCTGCATGATTTGCGGCTGCTAGACAGCCTGAATACATGTGGGGGTTGCTTAACAAACAGGCAACCCCCACATGGTATTCAAGCTGTCTGGCAGCCGAAAATCATGCAGCTGCGTCGACATAAACTAAATCTCAAAACACGCCGAAATACTCGTAGACCACCAGAGCATGCTCAGAGAAACCCGAGTAACAAGTATACTCGCTCATCACTACTGAGTACCCACTGACCACAAAAAACTGTTTCCCCTGTCCCCCATGTGAATGAAGCAGAGAGTATGTGGACTTGGCTTTCTTTGATAATTCTTCAAGCTTTTAATGGAGCTGCATTATAGAGGAACATGGGACCCCTCATTCTCATTATCGGTGGAGGTCTCATCAGTCAATCAACAAGAAAACAGCAATAGTTGTAATTGTAGGATAGCTCCTTTAATATGCTTCGCTTGACCATTTCCAAACTTTTATGTACCGATCAAGAGAGTCCTTTGATCCCTTCTATGGCAGCATTGTCTGCGTCATGTCTGGACTGAAGCAAAGGCCATATTATCTCCATCTGCTGCCAAGCTTCCCAGTAGTCTGCCACATTATATTACCAGTAATATATTACTGTGATACTGTACCTAGTAGTGGCAAAAAGTTCTCAGATAGTACCAAACTATTTTGACGTATTGCTGCTATACTATTAGGTGGTATAGTGTGTAACAATACTATTCACATGGGAGCAATCTGAGGTATCACAGGAACCTTTTTATTTAAAGTCCAGCTGGTTTAGTTCAGTCCTCATAAACAGCACAGAAAAGCTTAAATGCAGCCTTTGTCCAGCACAAAAGTAAAACATAAAGTAACAAGTCCATATAATAGTGCTGGGTTAGTCTGCCTGGCTTAGAGTCTAGCTTCTTTGTCCTTTAGCAAAGGCACTCCATCCAGGAGATCTGCATACCTCCATACACATAGATGTGAGAGACAAATAAGTCTCATTTTACAAAGTAAATCACATCCGGAGGTGGAGCTATGGTGAGCAGCCTTTTCTCCCAACTTTTCAGCTGCTCACAATCAACCTGTCTTGGCCGATTAACCCTTTTTAATCCTATATGAACTAAAGCATTATTTCAGGTTTATCTGCCATCCACTAGGTGTCCTACAGCCACCTTACAAGTGCCAATCTAATCCTGTTCTATTGTATCTGCAGAATGGTGCTATAATATGCTACCTGGTAACTCCACTGGTTGATTCTGGGATCACCTGTGTGCTGTCATTTCTATGGTAGCTTATGGAGGTTACTGAAATATTCAGCTGTTCTAATAAACTTTTAATGAGTGAGCTGTGGCCACCTATCCTATGATGTGTGTGGACAAAAATGGCACATCTCATCTTTAAGTACATCATAAGCGTCTAAAATAGGTTGCTCCTAGACCAGGGTTGCCTAACTCCAGTCCTCAAGAGCCACCAACAGATCAAGTTTTAAGGATTTCCTTAGTATTGCACAGGTGATGGAATTATTCCCACCTATCCTCATCGACATCGCTGCTCCAGTGGTCCTTATGGTCTTTGATAGTGGTCCAACAGTGATGATGTTCTAACTTTTTCGAGTGGTTCTGGAGAGGCAGGATATTTCCAGTCAAGTCTTTAAAGTATTTAGTTTTTTTTTTTAATCATATCCTCCCTTTTCTGGCTTTAAAAAAAAATGGACAAGCCTTAAAAAAAATAATTTAGGTTCACGACCTTCCGAAAACTTCCTGCTGCCCCCAAGGAGACTCGGAGAGCAATAATTGTACTTGTACTTTGTAAACAAGTCAGGTCGCAGCCTTCGGCTCAGGCTCGCCAATATGCTGACATAAAATGTCAATGCTTTTATTCTGTAAATAAATTGCTTGATGCTAATTGACCTTTTTATTGTCAGAATTGTAAACTTATTTAATTATCCAATCACTCAGCCTCGGTCAATGGAGTAATGGTCCTGGGGGAGGAAGGTTGGATCATCTAAAAATTGATAGAAATAACATTTCAATGGGAATATAAATAAGCCTGGTCAATGGCGCCGAGGTTCGGCATGAAAATGAGTGAACTTATTTCAATACTTCTCAACTTGTGCCAAGTAAACAAAGAGTGACACAGACACAGCATTTATATAAATGGGGCCATTCCTTCTTTGCCTCCTAGTAGGGTAAATGCAGGTGTCCAATAGACTGTCCTTGGGGCATAAGTCAGTCTGAAATTCTTTACTGTTGATAAATGTCTCAAGGTCTCCAATTTCTCATGATGAAAAGTACAATACATTATTGGGATATGCTAGCAAAACCCTCCACAGGTTGCAATACACAGCACAACCACTGTGTGGCTACATAAAGATACATATAGCATAAACATCTCCTGACAGAGTTACATATATATATATATATATATATATATATATATACACTAGATGGAGGCCCGATGCTATTGTCGGGGTCGTAACGACAATATACCCTCATTCACCAGTCATTCCAAATTAAACTATTAAGCATGTGGTACCGGGTAAGAATGAGTCAGACAGGTAGCTGGTTCAATCTCAGTGCATGCTCATGTGACTATATGTGTCAGCCACAGTCATACCAACTGAACTTTATTTTCCAAATACACGGTACTAAAAAGGAATGCAATAGGCGGGGTTTAAGCAGTATACGTCTAGTGCTCAGTCCTTCTGATTCGTTGGACGTCTCCTGGTGGATTCCTCCTCTTCTTTCTATTTCCAAGTTTCGATTTCAGAAGAAATGAAACTTTAACCTTTCAGATTCTAAACTGAAGTGAAGAATGAACACTGGCAGCCATCTTTAATACAGTTACATTTGCATTAGCAAGGGAAAACTTATTGTTTCACAGTATAAGATATATAAAAGTACAAAAGGTATATATGAAAATATATTTTCACCTTGACAATCCCCCCTAAACACTAAGTTTTTCCCTTAAAGAAAGATCCTTCGAGACTGTCCATGTGATGGGGAAAGGGGAGGTGGATTTCTTCATCCAGACACCTCAGAAACTCTCCCCTAGCGAGAGGCCTCCAGGCAGCTGAACCCTTCACTAACCTCACATGGAGTTCTCCCACTGTCCCTAAACTAAATCTCTTAGCATCATCTGAGAATGGGGGGTTCTGTCTACTCTCTTGAGGGGGACATACTTAGGGATCTCCCTTGGATCAGTACCATCGTACTCTGGTGGGACTACTTCTTGATTGAGGAAGGTGCCAGTGTGTGTTTGTGTGTGTGTGTGTGGTGCGTACGGCATATACAGTGTGTGTGTGTTGTACGTACGATGTATACAGTGTGTGTGTGTGTGTGGTGCGTACGGCATATATAGTGTGTGTTTGTGTGTGTGTGTGGTACGTACGATGTATACAGTGTGTGTGTGTTCCATACGGTGTATACAGTGTGTGCCTGTGGTGCGTACGGTGTATACAGTATGTGTGTGGTGCGACGGTGTTCCACTGGTGGTACCGCACAAGGGGCTGGTACCACCAGCCGTTTCCATTTTGAGACACCCGTCAATTGTGTGTCCCAATATGGAGGTCGATGAACTTCCGCCGCTTGGAATTTTGGGATCCGGACACATCTGGACGAAACAGGATGTGAAGACATTACAAAGCAAATATATATATATATATATATATATATATATATATATATATATATATATATATATATATATATATATATATATACAGGGTGGTTCAAAAGTAGGTGGACAGAAAATAATAACATTTATTTTGATTTATATATAAAATTGTATTTACTAACACAAGCATAACATTGACAATTAAATATTATTCTGAACAATAATACAAAAGCCCTTAAATTTTATCATCGCAGGTGCTCAAACTGTTTTCCATCACAATTTGCACATCTTTGAAGGCTGCCTCTTACGCTTTGACAATCATTTTTGCACAAGTCTCATTGGGTATTAATTTCTTGAAATGCATCTCTTATGTAATTTTTCAAATCACTGACACTTTTTGGTTTTCGACTATAAACTTTGACGTTGAGTACTCCCCAAAAGAAAAAATCCATTGGGGTCAAGTCTGGTGAATGTGCCGGCAAATCAAGTGGGTCTCTTTGACCAATCCATTTATTAGGAAATGTTTCGTCAAGATACTCACAGACTACTCTTGAATAATGTGGAGGGGCCCCATCTTGTTGGAAATAAAGGCCATTTGTATTAGGCTGTTGCTGTAATTGGGAAACAACTTGATTCATTAGAATTTCGAGATACTTATCTCCTGTGATTGTTCCATCAAACAAAAATGGTCCAAAGGCACCAAAACTTGAAATACCACCCCGAACATTGACCCCAGGCTCATTTAGTTGTTGCTCTAATGTAAATACAATTATGTCTGTTAATATGGCCAGATAATCACTCCACATAATGTTATCTAAAATTACTGGATTTTCTTCAGTTTCGTTAAGCATAATCTCACTAAATTGCAGCCGCCTGTCGGGATCATCCTCCAATAAACCATGAATTAGATATGGGCGATAAGCTTCCACCCAATAGATTTCAGGATTCACATGATGGAAGCTTGTGAAATTCCCAATTCTAAAGAACTCTTCTGGTGGACTTTTGTGGACTCTGAACAAATGTTTCAGCAACAAGTTGTTTATTATTTTCTGTACAGGGTGTTTTGGGTCGACCAGTATTTGGAGCATTAAGGATTGAGCCAGTGGCATCGAATTTGTCACGAATGCGGTAAATGGTTGGTCTCTTTGGGGCTTGAGTACCAAATGTTTCAACCCAATTTGCTCTAACTGTTTCAGCATTTTGAGATTTCCAATACTCTTTTAAAATCCATTTTCTTTGATCTGTATTTAAATTATTTGCCATTACGGGTTATCTGAATTATCTGAAAAGAAAACAGATTTGGGGGAGATTTATCTGTGAAAACTGGGTCTGTGAAACTGACTCAGTTGCCCTTAGCAACCAATTAGATTCCACCTTTCATTTTCCAAAGAGTCTGTGAAGAATAAAAAGTAGAATCTGATTGGTTGCTAAGGGCAACTGAGTCAGTTTCTCTTTACGCCATGTTTGATAAATCTCCCCCTTCATACCCCTACTACACATACTGTCCACCTACTTTTGGACCACCCTATATATGACATAATTTGCTTTACTATGTAATGTACCCAAAGAAAGGAAAAAATTCCAAGTGGGTTGGAATTGAAAAAAGACGCCAATTGGGGCCCCTATCCTATAACAATATCTCCCATCCTGTCACCCATCTTGTAATAATGTCCCCTATCCTGGCCCCTATGCTATAGCAATGGCCCCTATCCTGTAATAATGTCCCCTATCCCGGCCCCCATTCTGTAGTAATGGCTCGTATCCTGTAATAATGTCTCCCGTCCTGGTCCTCATCCTATAATAATGTCTCCTGTCCTGGCCCCCATCCTGTAATAATGTCCCTTATTCTGGCCCCATACTGTAGTAATTGCCACCATCCTTTAATAATGTCTCTCATTCTGGCTCCCTTCCAGTAGTAATTGCCTCTATCCTGTAATAACATCTCCCATCCTGGCCCCCATCCAGTTGTAATGTCTCCTGTCCTGGCCCCCTCCTGTAATAATGTCCCCTATGTCGGCCCCCATCCTGTCATTCTGGCCCCCATCCTGTAATAATATCCTCTGTCATGACCTCATCCTGTAATAATGTCACCTGTCCTGGCCCCCATCCTGCAGTAATGTCCCCCATCCTATAATAATGTCTACATATTGGCCCTTCTCGACATGCTCCGTACTAGTACGGCACATGTCGTGTCTCCCCCTTTGATGTGAGCTCCGGCGCTGACATGTCAGCTGTTTTGAACAGCTGATATGTGCGCCCAATAGCGGCAAGTGGAATCGCGATTCACCCGCCGCTATTAACCTGTTAAATGCCGCTGTCAAATGCAGACAGCGGCATTTAACCGGTGCTTCCGGCCGCGCGGCTGGAAATGAGCGCATCGCCGACCCCCGTCACACGATCAGCGATGCTTCTGTATAGTAACCATAGAGGTCCTTGAGACCTCTATGGTTACTGATGCCGGCCTGCTGTGAGCGCCCCCCTGTGGTCGGCGCTCATAGCAAGCCTGCAATTCAGCTACATAGCAGCGATCTGATGATCGCTGCTATGTAGCTGAGCCGATCGAGTTGTGCCAGCTTCTGCCTCCCATGGAGGCTATTGAAGCATGGCAAAAGTAAAAAAAAATGTTTTTAAAATATTTGGTATCGCCGCGTTCAGAATCGCCCGATCTATCAGTAAAAGAAAGCATTAACCTGATCGCTAAACAGCGTAGTGAGAAAAAAATTTAAACTCCGGAATTACGTTTTTTTGGTCGCCGCAACATTGCATTAAAATGCAATAACGGGCGATCAAAAGAACGTATCTGCACCAAAATGCTATCATTAAAAACGCCAGCTCGGCACGCAAACAGTAAGCCCTCACCCGACCCCAGATCATGAAAAATGGAGACGATATGGGTATCGGAAAATTGCGCCATTTTTTTTAGCAAAGTTTTGAATTTTTTTCACTACTTAGATAAAAAATGACCTAGCCATGTTTGGTGTCTATGAACTCGTAATGACCTGGAGAATCATAATCACAGGTCAGTTTTAGCATTTAGTAAACCTAGCAAAAAAGCCAAACAAAAAACAAGTGTGGGATTACACTTTTTTTTGCAATTTCACCACACTTGGAATTTTTTTCCCGGTTTCTAGTACAAGACATGGCAAAACCAATGGTGTCGTTCAAAAGTACAACTCGTCCCGCAAAAAATAAGCCTTCACATGGCCAAATTGATGGAAAAATAAAAAAGTTATGGCTCTGGGAAGGAGGGGAGCGGAAAACAAAAACGCAAAAACGAAAAAGGGCCGTGGCGTGAAGGGGTTAACCTGTAACAATGCCCCCCTTTGTATAATAATGTCCTTTATTTAATAATGTCCCCATCCTGTAATAAAGTCCAGTTGTGGTGCACCCTCTGTGACTGTAAAAATGGCTATCCCCCTGAATGTAAGTCCTCCTGTATTATTTTTATTCTGTGTTTACTCCACGCATTGTATGGCACCGGCATAACTCCTGAGCCTACTCATCATATCCCATAGTGGATGTCACCCAGGGGTTAAGACTATAAGGGCATGATGGGGTTGCAGATTCTTGACTGCTGCCCTACAGAGTGAAATAAATGCCATAAAGTTTCAGCAACCTAATTTTCTAAATGAAATTCTTGAGTCCGCACAAGGGTTAATAAAAAAAATAAGCCCTACAAGCTCTGACAATAAGTCTGATTGATCCAGCCACTCATAGACAGCCAGCATAATCCAGCCGACATGGAAAGGAAAATGTTTAATTTTCTCCCCCTATACTTTCAATTAGAGGGCTCTTTTAATCTCTGTGAAGTCGTTTTTTTTTTTTTTTTTACTGTATAAAACAAATTAAAAAATAATGAAGATGGAAAAAATTGTGCAGACATGTAGCAAGCACCTGTCCAATTCCATAGCAATAACCTATTATAGAGTGAGAATAGAGGCAGGAGACTAATAAGCCAGATAGGAGTCAAAAATGTATGAGGGCATAAAACCTTATTTAAAGCCATCATTAGCGTAGACAACATTGGAGTTTAAAAATGAAAATTTCTTGAAGTTAAAATCTGTAACTTTTTTTTTTAACTTGTTGAAAAATCCTTTGCGAAGAAGACTGAAATGAGAAAATTGTGACCACCGGCAGCCACCACTAGAGGGAGATGGTGAGCTTACCGTTTATACTCTAGACTCTATATTAAAACAGTATTCAGTGAGCTCCCTCTGGTGGTGACTTTGGGCCAGCAATTATATCATTTGGAAGAATGTTCATGAAACAGTTTTGGAACTTTGTACTATCAAAGGTTTGATTCAAATATGTTTATTGCGACCCAGTTAGAGAGAAACAAGGGTTATTTTATGCATCCATGAAAGAAATACCATTTGTTAAAATCTCTAAATGACTGACATCAAAAAAACATTATTTATGATGTAATGTGTCCTCCATTTTCTTTTTCTTTAGATGAAAACTTTATTTAAATAGTTCTCCATGGCTGTGTGTTTACTAGCCCAGTTTCAGTCCTTCTGAGCCCTTATCCACACACACGTCACTTGACAAAAGGTAAGGTTTTAATATTAGAGGTTGGGACCATCCGAATAGGGTCACCATGACATGGTGGAACGGCTTTTTACATTTGTTTAATCAAAATTATGTTAAATAAGCACCCTATGTTATTTTCATAAGGATGCTTGCTGTTTATTTATTTACTGTAGAGAATTTGCTTATTATGTTTTTAATCTTGTTTTTTTTTGGTAAATAATAAGTAGATAATGGCCCAAGAACCAGATAAGATCCATGTTTTTTCCTATTCCGAAGAAGAGAGATCCTACTGATTTTGAAAACTATCGGACTATTGCGCTCATACTTCATTCCAGCAAAATAGTACTGAAGATCCTGCCAAGATGGTAACAGCCTTACTTTGACAAAGAGCTGAGGAATAAGCAGGATTAAAAAAAGGCAAAGGAACAAGAGATGTGATTAGAGATGAGCGAACTTGTTTGGAAAATGTTTGTCTCAAATTCGGAATGAATGTAGCACATTCAGATTCATGTTCACATTCCAGAGCACTTTCCTCAAAATTTGGTCAAAGTTCGGTGAATGATTGAGTTTCCACTAATGCTTTTGTTAAGACTTTGGCTATGACAGTGGTGCTGTATGATGAGCTGTGGGGACGTGTTTGTTTGATGAGGGGAAGGAGTGGGAAGTAGAGATCAGCGAACTTGTTCAGAAAGCGTTCAGTAATTCTCAATTTTTTTAGGCCACATTTCCTAATCAAAATCGCTGGAGCTAATAATGTCATGCAGGCACCAGGCCACAATTCCAAATAATAAGTTATTTGGGCTAATAATGTTGTGCAGGCACCAGGCCACATTTCCTAATTAAAATCATTTGGGCTAATATTGTTGTACAGGCACCAGGCCACATTTCCTAATCAAAATCATTTGGGCTAATATTGTTGTGCAGGCACAAGGCCACATTTAGTAATCAAAATCATTTAGGCTAATATTGTTGTGCAGGCACTAGGCCACATTTCCTAATCAAAATCGTTTGGGCTAGTATTGTTGTGCAGGCCACATTTTCTAATGAAAATTATTTGGACTAATATTGTTGTGCAGGCACCAGGCTACATTTCCTAATCAAAATAGCTTGGGCTAATATTGTTGTACAGGCACCAGGTTACATTTCCTAACCAAAATCGTTTGGGCTAATGTTGTGCACGTACCAAGCCAAATTTCCTAATCAAAATAGTTTAGGCTAATATTGTGCAGACACCAGGCCACATTTCCTAATCAAAATCATGTGGGCTAATATTGTTGTGCAGGTACCAGGCCACATTTCCTAATCAAAATAATTTGGGCTAATATTTTGTATGCACCAGGCCACATTTCCTACTCAAAATTGTATGGGCTAATACTGTGTTGCAGTCTGGAGGCCACATTTCCTAATCAAAATCGTTTGGAAAATCATTTGGGCTAATTTTGTTGTGCAGGCACCATGCCACATTTCCTATTCAAAATCGTTTGGACTTACACTCTGGTATAAGGCCACATTTTTTAATCAAAATTGTTTGGACTAATATTGTGGTGCAGGCACGAGTCCTAATTTCCTTATCTAAATCTTTTAGGCTAATATTGTTCTGCAGGCACCAAGCCACATTTCCTAATCAAAATTGTTTGGGCTAATACTGTGCTGCAGTCAGTAGGTAAAATTTCCTATTCAAAATTATTTGAGCTAACATTGTTGTACACGCACCAGGCCACATTTCCTAATCAAAACCGTTTGGGCTAATATTGTCTTGCAGGTACCAGGCCACATTTTCTGATCAAAATTGTTTGGGCTAATATTGTAGTGCAGGCATGAGGACACATTTCCTAATCAAAATCATTTGGGTTAAGGGTACAACCAACATGAGTGGGAAAATCAAGGTCATGGTAGAAGGGTGTGTGTTCGATGTGTATGTGGGTTAGGTGGCAATGTTACTGAAAGCTCTACTGAACAAACACTGTTCAGTCCTATCCAAAGACAACTGACAACTTCTGTTACTGGATGGACTCCTTGACTACTTTTCTTTGGCAGCCACACAGTGGTACACTTTGTACATGAGAGCCAGAAAGCGCATATGCTCCACTGACTGGCAAGTGCTGCATCAAGTGGCCTCTCCTCCTCTTCTTCCACCTTAACATTACACACAATACATTCCTCAGAAGTGGCACCCCATTTACCCTTATTTCTCCCTATGTCACATGTATGCAACCTCCCAACTGACTGTGAGGAACCAAAGACAGGCGAGACTGCAGAGTTGTCAAGAGGAGGAAAGCATATTCACCGATGTCCAAAATTTTTTCCAGTTGGATCAAGGGCTGGATGAAATAGGGTCCTGGCAGAATCTAGATCCTCATCACCAGACATTAATCCCCGAAGGGTGGGGATGATCCTGATGAGACTCAGATATCTGAGGCGAAAGCACAATGTACTGTGCTGTCAGGGTAGGAAGAGGAGGATTGTTCCTATCAGGGAGGACAGTGGGAGAACAGAGAGGATGATGATAAGGTAGTATCACTTGGTGTGAACCCGGAGGCACGCAGCTGAGCAGCTATTCAGAGGAGGTGGAGGCGGAGGAAGAAGAAGAGGAGGTTACGTTGTGGCTTGCCGCAGAGAAATAGAGTGATGCAACTACAGTTGTGCTCAAAAGTTAACATACCCCGGCAGAATTTTTGCTTTCTTGGCCTTTTTTCAGAGAATATGAATGATAACACCAAAACTTTTTCACCACTCATGGCTAGTGGTTGGGTGAAGCCATTTATTGTCAAACTACTGTGTTTTCTCTTTTTAAGTTATAATGACAACCCAAAACATCCAAATGTCCCTGATCAAAAGTTTACATACCCCATTTCTTAATACCGTGTATTGCCCCCTCTAACATCAAAGACAGCTTGCAGCCCACAGCTGTCAGTTATTCCTGGCTGGCTATTAAAAATACAGGGGAACCCACGTCAATTTTTGTCAAACTTATTTATTTATAGCGCAACTGATAGGTCAATCCATGCCACTTTTTCTGGTGCCCCTAATTTGAGCTGTTTTGGCAGCTTTTGGCCCCCCCTAAAGGTGTTGTCTATGCATTTGGTTTTGCCTCCCATTGAATTCAATGGTGTTTGGCTATGTTCGGTGAACTGTTCAGCGAACATGTTCAGCGAAAATCGCGAAGTTCGGCGAACACAGCAGAACCGAGCTTAAAAGGTTTGTTTATCTCTAGTCTGGACCTAACTATTAGCAGAAAGGATTTAGATTCTGAAATGTGGACCCCTAGCTGGACCACACTATCAGCAGAAAGGATGTAAACTCTGAAACACGGCCTGGTGTCTGGAGCACACTATTAGCAGAAGTGATTTAGATTCTGAAATGTTTCCTAGTGTCTGGACCACACTATTAGCAGAAAGAATTTAGATTCTGAAATGTGGATTCCTAGCTGGATCACACTTAGTAGAAAGGATTTAGATTCTGTGATGTGGACTACTGATTGCACCACATAATTAGCACAAACTATTTAGATTCTGAAATGTGTACTCCTGAATGCACCACACTACTAGCAACAGCTATTTAGATGCTGGAAGTTCAATTTAACACAGGATCTTATCTAGTTGAACTAGCTGACAATAAACTGCCTAGCTAACTATCTGACTACTTGCAGGAGCAGCCTCTCTGCACTGTTAAACCGACATAATGGCACAATAACAACATGTCCTCTTTTTATATGGAGAGGGACATGTGACTTCGGCAGCCAATTACAGAAGCCCTTGTGTCTGGACATTGTGGATGGTTTCTGCACCCTGATTGGATGCTGGAATCTCCACACATTAATAAAAAAGAATACAGCCCGCCGCTACTCTGACATCTTGCCAATCCCTCCCCTCATCAAACACTTTCCCCCAGCTCATCATACAGCACCACTATCCTAGCCAAAGTCCTAACAAAAGCATTTGTGGAAACTCGATGATTTACCAAGTTTGGTCAAATTTTGCTGACTTTGAGGAAAAATGCTCATGAATTGGAACATGAATCCGAATGTGCAATGTTCGTGCCGAATTTGAGATTGGCAATTGTTTGAAGGGGAAGGGTACTGATGGGCTGTCCTAACATAGAATGTAAGTCCGCAAGGACAGGGTCCTCTCCCCTCTGTACCAGTCTGTCACTGTAAACTTGTTTACTGCAAACGATATCTATAACCCTGTATGTAACCCCTTCTCATGTACAGCACCATGGAAGTAATGGTGCTATATAAATAAATAATAATAATAATAATAATAAAATAGAAGGTGACCCAACAAAAGCATGACTGAATAGACTTAGCATACTGACCATTAGAGATGACCAAATTCATTCAATGCAAATTAATGAAATGAATTATTTTGTCCATTCCATGCAGCATATATAAATATGTATTTATGAGATGTATTTGTTATAGTATCCTTCTATTTTATGATTTAAAATAATGTTATATTTTGTGATAAAATTTTGTACATGCCCCTGCCTTGTTGTATGTTTGTTATCTTCCTAATCCGCAGTAAAACATATTATTAATTTTAGAATCTGATTCTAGATTTTCTGGTCGGTTTTCTCTTTTACTCTTCTTTGTTACTCATTCAAATATTTAAGATTAAAAACACTTTAAATGCTGTTGTCATCTGGTGGTGTGGAAAAATCAGAGCAAATCCAGGCTTTGTTCATTTTTATCAGAGTGAGTCTGTCAGCAGTTTCTGCTGACAGGGGAAAGCACCTGCCTGTTATGACCCCTGGTGGCACTAAAAACCCGCTCAGACTAGACGCTAGCGGCAGGGCAGCACAGCACCTCCAAGGCATAAAGGGACAGCTTATGCCAGGTGACCAGATTTGAGACCCAATAGGTGAAGTCCACAGAGGAATAAGAGAGTATGCTGGTTTTGTTGGCCAGGTATTTCTTGACCATCTTTAAAAACTTTTCTCAAAAATACCTGGTAAACAGGGCCTGGACATTGGGAGGGGGCCATAAAATTGGCCCAGGCCTTTGACAGTGTAACCCTGCCTCTGCTGTACTTGGTGTGTGTCTCCCTTGCCTCTCCTCCATGTTTGGGCAAGGAAGCTTGCCACCTGCCACTAGTGTTGCCTGATTGGAATTTTTTCAACTAATTTTCCTCAATGGCCTTCTGGTATAGCACCACTTTAGTAGACCTCTCCACCTCAGGAAGGAGTGATGCAAGGTTCTCCTTGTAACCATCCACGTAGTAATGACGGGGCAAAGCTTGTGTGGGTACTAGCCTCTGCTGCACAGGCAATCAGCTCCTATCTCTTCTCCTCAGCCTCCACCTCCTCATCGTTAAATAATCCATGCTGAGCAGATGAAATGAGGCTTGGCAGGGTAGAATCTCCCTATCTTAAGTCTTCCTCTGCAAATGTCTTTTGACTAACCTCGGCATTAATCCGTACCTCCCACTCCCGACTCCAAGACTTCTCCCGTGCTGCGCCAATCCTCTGGAATGCTCTACCACAAGATATTAGGACCATCCACAACTTGCATAGTTTTAGGCGCTCCCTCAAAACACATTTGTTCAGAGCTGCCTACCACATTAACTAATCAAGGTCATTTTATGTTTGTGTGTGTGTAGCCCTTTCACTATCTCCATCTATCCCCCACCCCCTGAAGATGTCTGGACCATCATTGTAAATACATCATTGTAAATACACACCTGTACTTTGTATCTCCCACACCTCATTGTAGATTGTAAGCTCTCACGAGCAGGGGCGGCTTATTTTGCTTTATTATTGTATTGCTAACATTGTTACCTATGATTGTTGTTTGAAACTGTTAAACTGTAAATCGCTGCGGAATATGTTGGCGCTATATAAATAAAGATTATTATTATTATTATTCCTCCATCTCCACCTGGTCCATATGCAAAGATTCAGCTTTAATTGTGAGCAGAGACTGTTTTAGTAGGCACAAAACTGGGATCGTTGGGCTGACTATAGTGTCATCACCGCTCTCCATGTTTATGGAGTTCCCAAAGTCTTGGAGAACAGCAAAATGTCAGAGATCTATGAACATTCTGTTAGGCACCAGGATTCTCCTGCTGCACGGGGTAGATCCCAAGCCTTGCCTACATCTGCAGTCTCCCATCCAGCTTTGGCCACTGCGGGTGCTGTTGAGCATAACTGTTGGTCCCAGCGTCTTGCCAAGGCTTTTGCTATTCGTCTGGTTACTGCTGGCTCTTCAGCCAAGCCTATGGTAACCAGCGGTAAGCACCATCGAGCGAATGCTCTGGAGACTAAGTCCAGAGATCACCCTTCTGAGCATGCTCGTGATGTGGTGACTTCTCATTGGTGGTTGGTCATCAGCTGCTCTGGTGATGTGGCAACTCCGGATTGGACCACGGGCAAGGTCCTGTCTGACTGGACTTGAGCTTTATGTGTGAAAGGCTCTCAGAGGCGCACGCCGGTGTGTTAGTATCAACCTCTTTACATGTCCTTGTCAGCATGTGCTCAGGGTTAGCAGTAAGCTGTTAGAATTCTGGCACCTCCGCAGAGGAGTTTGTCTGTATGGATTCAGGGCTGGTATCTAGCCATTAGAATTTTGGCACCTCCAGAGAGGAGTTGGTTGAGTGCTGTTGCTGACTGTGCAACCACTGCTTGCTACTTACCCCGATAGTGGGCAGCGATCCCCTGTGAAGTTAACAGGGATCGTTTCTAGCATCATATCTACTTCATTACTATGTGTGAGTGACATAGGTCGATTGCAGAGCATCTATTTCATTACTGTGTACGAGTGACACAGCTCTATTGCAGAGCATCTATTTCATTAATGTGTGTGAGTGACACAGCTCTATAGAAGAGCACCTATTCTGTTTCTGTGTGCGAGTGACACAGCTTTGTGTGCTCTTCACTGAGTGATGTGTAACTCAGCGCGAGCTAGCAATTGCTCGCTGTGTGTTCTGCCATTGTTCACTTTAGCTGCAGTTTTACATCTCTGCATGGTGGACTCCGGGTTGCGATTGCACTTCTTTATTAAATTTATTTAGTGCAATCCGCCAACCCTAACACACTCTTCAAGTGTTATGTGTGGAGTCAGATCAGAATACTGACGGGGGTGTTGACGCTGATATTCAACAACTGGCCTCTGCTGCTCATAAAGTCTTGCAAGCATGTGCAGTAGGGAGTTCCAGTGCATGGTCATGTTGCACACCTGTTGGAGAGCACTGCCAGAGTGGCCTCAGCTGTAGCAAATGGGTGTTAATGGGTGTTAATGTCGTGTAACTTGACAAGAAGCTCTGACAAATCTGGGTAGGTTTTTATAGAAACCGCTGAACCACTAAGTTGACCACGTCGGCCAAGCATCGTACATATGTGAACTTGCCAAGCTTCACAACTGCCATGAGGTTATGGCCATTATCTCACATGACACCAAAACCTTATTGTAAAATAGTAGGGTCTTAATCTAAAAAAAAGAAACTATAGACCACTAAAATGTAACCTTTAATAGTAATAAATAAAAAAAGCAAAATCAAAACAATCTTTGTGGTTGTCATATAAGGGTGCAAAAGGAAAAAAATGAAACACAAATAAACAGAGAAGGATAATAACTTAACTAGGCTAATCTCTTCCTAAGTTAGCCCTAGATTCACCCTTCCTACCAGCAGAGGTTGGCACTCTAGTTGTTGACGAAGTTGCACCCCCGCTCAACGTCGGTAGCCCTGAAAGCCCTAGTGCACCCTGAAAAAAACCTTAACACTAAATTATACACAAAAAACACAATTATCTCGTAATAGAATACTTGGAGGGAAAATACACAAAATCACATAGATACCCTGTTTAGATACTGGAGTTAAAATCTATAATCGCATAAATGATCGACTTTTGGGCTGCAGTCCAGATAGTAATGTACCCAGATCAACATACATATTGCACATTGCCCATATAAATTTGTGACATACACATCCTTAATCCAGTGATAAATATCACTAATCTATACATAACCAAAATATGCCACATAATAGGGATCAATATCCCATTGCATATTGCCCAAAAAGTGCAAATAGTAGCATGTACTGTATATCAATAACACATGACCAAAAAACGGCCAAAAAAAATGACAGATACCAGGGTACTATGAAACTGAACATAATTCAGATCTCCCCCATATAAATAAGTGGTCTCATTTATCAGACAGACCAACACATCAATGGGTATACAGTCAAATGATTCAAAAAAGTTTCCACATAATCGTGGTACTTATCAGCCATTGTTCAGCTCCCTCTAATCCCAACGCATTTCCCCCTTAAGTGTAAGGGTACCGTCACACATTGAAATTTTCATCGCTGCGACGGCACGATTCGTGACGTCGCAGTGTCGTATAATCATCGCTCCAGCGTCATAGACTGCGGTCACACGTTGCAATCACGGCGCTGGAGCGATGCCGAAGTCCCCGGGTAACCAGGGTAAACATCGGGTAACTAAGCGCAGGGTCGCGCTTAGTAACCCGATGTTTACCCTGGTTACCAGCGTAAACGTAAAAAAACAAACAGTACATACTCACCCGTCGGTGTCCTTCAGGTCCCTTGCCGTCTGCTTCCTGCTCTGAGTGCAGCCGTACAGTGAGAGCAGAGCGCAGCACCGCTGCGCTCTGCTCTCACTTTCCGGCCGGCACTCAGAGCAGGAAGCAGACGGCAAGGGACCTGAAGGACACCGACGGGTGAGTATGTACGGTTTGTTTTTTTACGTTTACGCTGGTAACCAGGGTAAACATCGGGTTACTAAGCGCGGCCCTGCGCTTAGTTACCCGATGTTTACCCTGGTTACAAGCGAAGACATCGCTGGATCGCTGTCACACACAACGATCCAGCGATGTCAGCGGGTGATCAAGCGACGAAAGAAAGTTCCAAACGATCTGCTACGACGCACGATTCTCAGCAGGGTGTCTGATCGCAGTAGCGTGTCAGACACAGCGATATCGTAACGATATCGCTAGAACGTCACGAATCGTAACGTCGTAGCGATGGAAATTTCAATGTGTGACGGTAACCTAAAGGTTCATCAGGGAATCGGGGTTGTTGGCTTCAGTGTCGCCTCTGGCCGTAATCATTGCTGTGTGCGGCTGAATGCCATGCTGGGAAGAGGTTTTGGAAGGGCCTGATGATCGTGCCTCAAAATGTGCAAGGACAGGTGCAGGACAGGTGGCATTTCTCTTAGTGGTCAGGCCCCTGCTGATCTTGGCATGGCATAGGATGCAAATTATCTTTTTTGTCTCAAAACTCACTTTAAACAAGTCCCAGACTGGGGAACACCTAACTCTTTGACAGAGATAATCATGAGTGTTGGTGCTCTGTGGAAGAGTTGTCCGCCTTCTCCCTCTGTTCATCCCACTGCCTCTTCCTGCCTATTTCGGTGCTGCCGATCACTCCCCATGAGCACTGCTGGCCTCGCTCTGCATGCCACCTTCCCAGGTTGAGTCAATGAATAAGTCATCCACCACCTTGTTTTCCACCACCGTACCCTGGACATCTTGACTTGGTGACTTAATAAGAACCTAACTTTTCTGCATCTGTGTCTCATCAACATCTACCCTTAGTCATAATTTACCTTTCCCCACCATCATCTTCCTATGACTTTGGCTGTTCAAAATTTTGTGCATCACTAAACAACATCTCCTCCTGTCCTTCTTAGACCATGCAGGGTGAGAGGCCACAATAAAAAAATTACATTGTAAAGAGTTCCTCAGAGTGTAATAGTGTGGGATCACTGGTCACCTGGAACTCAGCATGATATGAGAATCAGGGTGAGGATTAAGTGACCCAGACTGTTGACTGGTGAGCTGGACCATGTGGAAGACTCGGTGGTGTAGGCAAGCTTCCTGGAAGCATTATCTGCTATCTAACCGACCACCTGTTCACATTGGTGTGGCTTCAGAAGTAGTGTCCAGTGCCTCTATGCAAAGTCGGATGAAAAGATATGTGATGTGGATGGGCATGTTTCTTGTGCTCCAGCAATAGGTGTAGTCGCAACTGCCCCACTCCCATTTTGTGCCAAACAGCTGAAGGACCAGAGCAACGAGTTTCCCCCCCAATTGAATGGATTCCTCAGTGGACTGAGGCCTAGTTTTCATAGACACATGACTCCCCAAAAATTGAGGTGTCACCTATTGTGTTTGAGATGGCGGTCCACACCCACATGGATAGATGGATAGATAGAGACATGGCAGTCTCCAGGAAAACCGGGGTCTCATAAAGAGCAAAGGAATCCTTTACCCTCTCAGAAAGCCCCTGACAAAACTGGCTATGGAGCATGTGGTCATTCCATCTAGTATCCATAGACCACCTACGGAACACGAAGCAATACTTCTCCACTGGCAGGTCTTCCTGTTGGAACTGCCGTAGTTTAGACTCAATCAGGGTCATTATAGATAAGACCCAGAGCCTGAAAAGATTCTTTGACCATTTGAAGTGACTGTAAATCAGATAGGAGAGAAAATGCCCAGGCTTGAGGGTCACCCTAGAGAAGAGATATTATGATCCCCACGTGTTCCTCCTTGGTACCCAAGGAGTAAGAACATAACCTAAAATAAAGTTTCCAGACCTCCCTAAAAAAGAACATATTTATCCCAACCCCCAGAGAACCTAGCCAGCAAAATGATTTTGGGCTCCACCAGAGGTTTCCTGGGAGATGCCAGCCCTAAGCTTGGAGTCAATGGGTGCTGCAAAGCAACTGAGTGCAAGTCTGCCACCTACAGCTGAGTTGCTGTAGTTGCCTTGCCAGAGCAGCCACAGGATCCATACTGAATCGAAAAAAGGTATGGCCAGTGATAATGTCATGTACTGACAAGGGACTGTGGGAACCTACCCGATCACTTGAACCAGGGGCTATCCCTGTCCCCCGAATTAACCTGGATGGTGGAGATGTTGGGGTCATACATTGCTATGCTCCTGTCTTACCCTTATCTGTTCCTTCCCCCACAGGGAGGTTTGAGGCCGAAGGCAAACAGTAACTAGACAGACAGGAGTAAACAGACAGAGATAAAAGAAAACTACAATCATACAAATACACTCACAAAACAACACAGTGGGAAACAGAGGAGGAGTAGGAAGGAAAAAGCTTAATAAGAGAGGACATGGATAGACATTCAAATAAACTCCATCAGCAATCTCCTGAAAAAACTCCCCAACTGTCTGCTCCAAACACTGAACTTCTCCTTCAACTCCAAACCAGGTAGTGATAACTATCACTGGCAAGGTCAGAAGTAAAAATGAAGGTTCTTTATCCTGCTGGCAGCAACAAACTCAGAACAACTGATACAACCCAAGTCAGAGAACTCAAGGAGCCCAGCTAAGCAGTTTAATCCTTTCCGCACCAGAGCAAAGAAAGCCAGAACTGCTAATAGGACTGTGAAGCCGTTCTAACTATCGCAGGTGTATGTGTTACCGGATGCTGCTATCATCTGATTCCTGTGACACTGTGTTTGAATGAAGAGCATGGAATGAGTTGGCTACAGTCCTCAGAGGGATTCTCATGTCTTTTCAGGGCAATTAAAGGATTCACAAATTCACTGCAAATTGATGAGAGGAAAATAGAATTTTTAGAAAAATTCAAAAAAGTTGACTTACCCAAGCAGTAAGCGATCAGCAGATTATATGAGTATGACTAAAAGGAATAGTTAAATAAGAGAGTTCAATTAAGAAAAAGGTCCTCACAAAAAAACAAACTTTTTCCACAAAAATTGGTTACATTTTGCCAAAGTTTACAAAATTAATTATTGCCCAATTCAGCACATTATTTAAAATATTCAACAGCAAAAAAAAATTAAAAGGTCCACAAAATGGGTCTAATAAAAATAATCATACGTAATCTATAGAGACTTTGAGTGTATAAAGAAAGTCTGCAATTCAATATATATGTTATACCTTGTATGCTTCACTTATGGCATTTGCTCATGATGGATCGTTTAGACACACTGACACCTTTTTATCCCAATTTGGAAAATAATCCTTTAATTTCCTACTTGGCATCAAGTGTCTAACAGTCTGTGTAGGAGGCAGCACCATGCAGTGATCTCACAGCCGGATAGTGCATTGCTGTTAATTTTAGGTTCTATTTTTGCTAAATTTCAAGATTTACTTTAATTTGAGGCAGAGTTTAGTAATTAAAAGTTTAGTTAAAAACAAGTAAAACTTGCTACTTTAAACAGGATAATTACACAGATCTTATCATAGCCGATTATACCAATTTCAATTTGTAAATTTGTAACTTAGTTTTTCTTTCCAATTTTCCATTTTAGTGTTCTTTATTTTTTCTGTAATTGAGAATTATAACTTTTTATAGTATAAAAAATAAAAAATGGGAAATGAGCCGAGAAACGCAAATCCTAAATGTGAGAATTACCTGGGTAATGTACGATGTGGTCAGCTGTGAAAGAGGAAAGTGAATGGGAGAGTTAAATTATCAAATAGGAATAGCAGAGATACATTTTCAAAGTCAAAGAGAGAAATTTGTTCAGATTGCCGTACTTTACATCGGGGGGAGGTATTAATTAAAAGTTGCATTCGTAAAACTCCGATCTATCAAAACATAACATTAATTAACGTGATCATTAAATAGTGTAGCATGAAAAAAAAAATCTAAACTCCAGAATTTTTTTTTCTGCTGCTGTAACATATGACAAAAACATTGTATCTAACCAAAGCAGTGTCAATAAAAACATCAGCTCAGGGTGCAAAAAATGAGCCCTCACCCGGCTTGGCACCTCCCTTCTTCATTCTTCCATGTATAACTCTGAGGCTCTACTAACATTTCTCACCCGCTTCGAACCATCCACTACCACTATACAGCACTCAAAATGTTCATACAAATCATCACTTCATCACCTACTCTTTCTATTTTTTCTCCTTCTCCTAGTTGCTGGCAACATCTCCCCAACTCCGAGCCTCCCTTCACTAGTATACAATACATAACTCTCTTCCAGCTGTATATAAAACACTGCTAATCTTATTAATATTTGGGGCATGCCCTCTCCTATCTCTTTTAACTGTGCCCTCTGGAACGCAAGGTCAGCATGTGACAAACTATCTTACATTCATTATTTTTTCCTTTCTAATTCCCTTAAAGGGAACCTGTCAGCAGGATTATGCACAGTAACTACAGACAGTGTCAGGTCATCACCATTATACTGATTACAATGATACCCGGTGATGAAATCCATCTTGTGGTTGTTGTTTAATCTTTATTTTAAATTTTTGAGTTAATGATATGCTTGTGCTCCGGGGCGGCCTGTGGGTGGATCTTCATGTGACGTTCTGATTAGGTATTCACCCATATGGCTTCTGACAGGTCACTGATCCCTCACTGTCCTGCTCCCTAGTTTACATAATGAATATTATATTTATTTTTTAAATCCCCTTCTGCAGACAGGTGCCTGCGCCACAGCATGATCGCATCTATAATGTGTTTAATGTATATTTAATTATTGTTTTTGATGGTATACATAAATTTTAAAAAAATCAGGCTGAAAATGGCGGCAGCCGCACCAGCACAGTAGCATCTATCAGCGATCCAATAGCTGCTACAGCGCAGGCGCTGGCAGCTCCATCTTGCTAGAGAAAAATAAAATTGGCTCCTCCAAGATGGTGTCGCCGGCGCCTGCACAGTAGCATCTATTGGATTGCTGATAGATGCTAGGCCGGTGCCATCTTAGTTGAGACAATTTTTTTTTCTCTAGCAAGATGGCGCCGCCAGCGCCTGCACAATAGCAGCTATCTGCGATTCGATAGATGCTACTGCACAGGTGCCGGCGGTGGCACCTTGGAGGAGTCTTTTTTTATCTAGCAATATGGAGCCGCCAGCGCCTGCACAATAGCAGCTATCTGCGATCCAATAGCTGCCACAGCGCAGGCGCGAAGGCGTCATTTTCAAATTGATTTTTTATGAATTTATGGATACAATCAAAGAAAATAATTAAATACACATTATAGATGTGACCATGCTGCAACCCAGGCACTTCCTGCAGAAGGGGATTTTTTTTCAATATATATAATATTCATTATATAAAATAGGGTGCAGGTCAGTAAGAGTTTAGTGGCCATACTGATGAATACCTAATCAGAGCACCACATGAAGACCCCCACGACAGGCCGCCCCAAAGCATGAGCATATCATTAACTCAAAGCTGAAAATAAAGACTAATCAACAACCACAAGACGGATTTCATCACCGGGTATTATTTTAATCAGTCTAATGGCGCTAACCTGGCAGTGTCTGTAGGTTTCTGAGCATGATCCTGCTGACAGGTTCCCCTTAAGTAACTTTGCCGCAGTGTATCCTAGACAAATATGCTTCAGCAGAGCCTGTTGACACTTTTCTGAGGCAGCGATGCAGAGGTTACAGCTTCTGGCTGATGTGGACGACTTGCTCTGAGATAGCACATCGGGGATGAAGGATGAGGAGGAACAGGAGGGCATGAAAGGAACTGCTGTAGGAAGTGGAGGAAATCATAATAGAAGTAGGGTCAGCAATCCTCAGCATTGGGAGCATGTACTGTAGCATCCCTGGCCACAAGTGATTGACCACGTGTCGGTCGTTAAGTGGACACTGTCAGTAAGTGCATTGGTAAGGGCACAGGTGATGTTCTTGGACACGTTCTGGTACAAAGTGGTGACACCACACCAGAAAAAAAGTGTCTGCTGGGGCCAAGTACCGAGGAATGGCTGCCACCATGAGCTGGCAGAAATCCTGTGTCTTCCAGCCTAAATGGCAACATTTCCACTGCAAGTAGTCTGGAAATGAGCCCATTTAGCATTTGGGCCTGTGGGTCAGTTGCTGGAAACTTTCTTTCTCATTACAAGGCCTGGTGAAGGGACAGCTGAATGCTGGGCTGGGACAAGGATTTGTAAGTGCCTGATGATGATAAGTCAGAATGTGCAAGGATAGATGCAGGGCCGGAGGCATCCATGCCAGTGTTATGAACAGGGCATTGGAAAGCACGTAGCAGAGGGGAAGAGGCAGTGGTGTCACCCAATGGCACCAATCGTGGACCAAGGCATTAGTCCCACAGAGTCGAGTTCGTAGATGACATGTGTCTGATCATCCTGGTGGTGGTTACTTCTTAGTGGTCATGCTCCTGCTGATCTTTGCATGACATTGGTTGCAAAAGGTCATTTTGTTTGTCTCAGAACTCTCTTTAAAAAGTCCAAGACTGGGGAACAGATAGCTCTTTGATGGAGAAATTCGGGAGAGTCGGTGCTCTGCTGAACCGTTGCCCGCCTTCTGCCTCTGGTCATTCCACTGACTCTTCCTGTCTGTTTTGTGGCTGACGATCTCAGCCCTTAGTGCCGCTGGCCTCGCTCTGTATGCCAGCTTCCCAGGTTGGGTCAGTGATTTTGTCATCCACCATCTCGTCTTCCACCACCGCACTCTGGTCCTCCTGACTTTGTGACTTAATAACAACAAGACTTATCAGCAACTGTGTCTCATCATCATCTTCCTCCTCCCCCAAGCAACCCCCTTTCGTACTGCTATGGCTTCAAAGTGGTGTACCGTGCCTTCCTAAAAAAACCTATGTGTCATGTGTCATGGATGGGTGTGTTTCTTGAGGTCCAGCAACAGGCATCTGTGGGCACCATTATCAGCAATTCCACTTCTTCGTCCCTTAACACACTCCTTACACATTTTGCAATTGCTAGGCCTCTTAAATCCAAGTTTATTTTTCGTAAAAGTAAAAAAATTGGTCACCTGCAGCAATAAAAGCATTTTTTTTTTGCATTTTACTCCACTGTAATGTAACAGAAAGAATGTAAAACTGTATGGATGTCAATCAAATTCAATCCAGAAAAATGTTTCAATGCTTTTGTTCAGTTTTAGGGATCACTGAAATGTTCCCAGATGATGTAACACTGTATGGCTCAGAAATAGAAGCCTTCAGCATTTTTAAAGGCTTTATCTCAGTTTTAGAGATCACAAAAATATTCACAGACTACATAACACCATATGGGTGACATATGGAAGCCTACAACATTTTTAAAAGCTTTTTATTATTGTTAGAGGTTACAGAAATATTCACTCCATGCAGCACTGTATGGCTGAGAGATGGAAGTCTACATTTTTAAAATTTTTTCTCCATTTTAGAGATCACAAAAATGTTCACAGACCACATAACACTGTGGCTGAGGGATGGAAACCAACCAAATGTTTAAAAGCTTTTTTTAAAATCAGTTTTAGAGATCACAGAAATGTTTTCAGACCACGTAACACTGTATGGCTGAGAAATGGAAGTCCTCAAAATTTTTAAAAGCTTTTTATTAGTTTTAGAGATCACAGAAATGTTCATAGATGGCATAAAATTCTATTGCTGAGAATTGGAAGCCCACAGCATTTTTAAAAGCTTTTGTTCAGTTTTAGAGGTCACATAAATATTCTCAGGCCACATAACACTGTGTGGCTGAGGTATGGAACCCAACAAAATTTGTAAAAGCTTTATATTAGTTTTAGCGATAATAGAAATGTTCCTAGACCACATAACACTGTACAGTATGGCTGAGGTATGGAAGCCAAAAAAATTGTAAAAGCTTTTTTTAATCAGTTTTAGAGATCACAAAAATGTTTTTAGACCACTGAAAGGCTGAAAAATTGAAGCCTATAAAATTTGTAAAAGCTTTTTTATCACTTTTAGAAATCACAAAAATGTTCACAGACCACTTAACACTGTATGGCTGAGAAATAGAAGCCTTCCAATTTTAAAAGCTTTTTATTAGTTTTCAACATCACAGAAATGTTCACAGACCACGTAACAATGTATGGCTGAGAGATTGAAGCTTACAACATCTTTAAAAGCTTTTTAATAATTTTAGAGGTCACAGAATTGTTTCCAGACCACATAACACTGTATGGCTGAGAAATGGATCCCTACAAAATTTTCAAAAGATTTTGTTCAGTTTTAGAGATCAAAGAAATTGTTCACAGACCACGTAAAACTGTGTGGCTGAGAAATGTTAGCCTACAGCATTTTTTAAAAGTTTTTTATTAGTTTTAGAGATTACAGAAATGTTCCCAGATAACGTAACAATGTATAACTGAGAAATGCAACTCTACAAAATTTTTAAATGCTTTTGTTCAGTTTTAGGGTACGCGCACACGTTGCGGATTTTGCTGCGGATCCGCAGCAGATTCGAAGCTGCTTTCCCTGAGTTTACAGTACCATGTAAACCTATGGAAACAAAATCCGCAGTGCACATGCTGAGGAAAAAACGCACGGAAATGTAGCGTTGTTTATACCGCAGCATGTCAATTCTTTGTGCGGATCCCGCAGTGGTTTACACCTGCTCCATAATAGGAATCCGCAGGTGTAAAACTGCAGGTGTAATCCGCACAAAAACTGCATATAATCCGCGGTAAATCCGCGGTAAATCTGTAGGTAAAACGCAGTGCTTTTTACCTGCGGATTTCTCAAAACTGGTGGGGAAAAATCCGCAGAGGTTCCATCTATGTGTGCACATAACCTTAGGGATCACAGAAATGTTCCCAGATCACGTAACAAAGTATGCCTGAGAAATGGAGCCCTACAAAATTTTTATTCGCTTTTGTTCACTTTTAGAGATCACAGAAATGTTCCCAGACCAGGTATCACTGTATGGCTGAGAAATGGAACACCACAAACACAATTTTTAAAAGCTTTTTCTCAGTGTTAAAGATCACTGAAATGTACTCCACACTACAGAATAGTGTATGGCTGAGAAATTTAGCCCAGGTACATGTCTCAACTATTTTTGATTGTGTTATATAACACAAAAAATGACCTCAAAGCACATAATACTTGATGGATCAGAATATATTCAATTTTTTGAGCCCCTTAAAAAAAAAAAAAAAAAAAAAAAAAATGCTGCAGCTATATATTTGCCAACGAACTTCATAAGCCTAATCAGGGTCTACAGACTGAATTCTGTCACTTTCCCTGCTCCTGCAACTCTCTCTCCCTCCCTTGGCTAAATGCAGATTGTATATGTTACAAAAGATTAGTCATTAGAAAGGCTGTTAGTATGATGTCTCAGCTTCATCACTAGTATCAACACTACAGGTCTCTGATTCCTTATACTGTGCACACAGGACTAGACAAGCGCTCTCTCCCTCCAATACGAAGTGTCACACAGCTGTGCAATCGCCTCAGTATGCTGAACCAGGCAACTCCTGTCCTTCTTGAATCCTCTGATCATGTCACACGGCCACCCAATCACAGTAATACCGCAACCAAGATGGCTACAGCATTACAGTGACTCACAGGCAAGCCCCGCATGTTTATTGGCTCCATAACAGATGCTAAAGATGCAGGGCAGTGATTCAAGTTTTCTCTTGAGCACCACCCATTGCTCAAGTACATCCGAGCACCGTGATACTTGATTGATAACTGAGTTTCACCGAGCACGTTGGCTCATCCCCAGTAATTTTGAAAGAAAAATTCATACTGCTATATAATGTACCTAATGAAAAGGGAAAAAAAATTCAATTGGGTTGGAATTGAAAAGAGTCAACAATTCTGCCATATTTTTTGTTTGCCAGGGTCAGCACGGCTATCTATGGTGATTATTGTGAGGGGTCCTTATTTCATGGAATGATACAACTTTATTATTTTAGGTTATTTTCTCAGTTTTAGAGATCACAGATATGTTCATAGACCATGTAACATTGTATAGCTGGGAAATAGAAGGCTTCAAAATTTTTAAAAGATTTTTATTAGTTTTAGAGATCACAGAAATGTTCGCAGACCATGCAGCACTCTATGACTGAGAAGTGGAAGCCTTCAAATTGTTTACAAGCTTTTGTTCAGTTTTAGTGATCACAGAAATGTTCCCAGACCATGTAACACTGTATGCCTAAGAAATGGAATCCTACAAATTTTTAAATGCTTTTGTTCAATTTTAGAGATCACAGAAATGTTCCCAGACCATGTAACACTATATGGCTGAGAAATGGAACTCTACAAAATCTTTAAAAGCTTTTTCTCAGTGTTAAAGATCACTGAAATGTACTCCACACTACAGAATAGTGTATGACTTACAAATTTAACCCAGGTAAATGTTTCAACTATTTTTCGGGTGTAAAACAAATGCAAGATTACACTGGCGCTGTCCAATAGAACTGTACGTGTAAGCTGCTGGCAACCTAGCAGGTGGGATATGCGAACCTGCCCACAAGAAATATCCAAATAAAAACAAACAAATGGCTGCCGCGCTAAAAACACACATGAACATATAACGGTGCCCACCTTCACGTATCTGCGTCCTCCCGTGTCTGAAATGTAGGAGCGGCTACAGGGGCCCCTGTACATGTCCGTTTCCTACGGACAGGTGACGCCACGCCCCCCACACACCACGCTACTACACGGCGGCGCTTTCGGCCAAGGCGCACCGCTGGCTGCTGGAGTCAGTGATTTGTGAGCTATCTGGGGTGTCTAGGGAGGATGCTCCCCACCCACGAACGTAGCTCAGCCACCCGTACCACCAGCCACTCTGGGCACACACTCAGCAGAGCCGCTCCTACATTTCTGATTGTGCAGACACGGGAGGACGCGGATACGTGAAGGTGGGCACCGTTATATGTTCATGTGTGTTTTTAGCGCGGCAGCCGTTTGTTTGTTTTTATTTGGATATTTTTCGGGTGTGTTATATAACACAAAAAGGACATCAAAGCACATAATACTTGATGAATCAGAATATATTAAATTTTGTGAGCCCCCTTAAAAAAAAAGCTCCAGCTATATATTTGCCAACAGACTTCACAAGGCTAATCCCTGTCTACAGACTGGATTCTGTCACTTTCCCTGCTCCTGCAACTCTCTCCCCCTTCGTAGGCTAAATGCAGATTGTATGTGATGCAAACGATTAGCCCTTAAAAGGGCAGTTAGAATGATTGCTCAGTTTCAGCACTAGCATCAACACTACAGGTCTATGATTTGCTATGCTGTGCACACAGGACTAGACAAGCACTCTCTCCCTCCAATATGAAGTGTCACACAGCTATACAATGGCATCAGTGTGCCGAACCAGGCAACTCCTCTTTTTATAACCTCTGATCATGTTAAACGGCCAGCCAATCACAGTAATACCACAACCAAGATGGCTACGGCATTACAGTGACTCACAGGCAAGCCTTGCATGTTTATAGGCTGCATAACAGGTTCTAAAGATGCAGGGCGGGGATTTGAGTTTTCAGTTGAGCACCGCCCATTGCTCGAGCACATCTGAGCACCATGATACTCGAGTGGTAACTGAGTTTCACCGAGCACGTTGGCTCATCCCCAGTAATTTTGAATGCAACATTTATTTTACTATATAATGTTCCTAATAAAAAAGGGAAAAAATCAATTGGGTTGGAATTGAAAAGAGACAACAATTCTGCCATATTTTTTGTTTGCCGGGATCAGTACAGCCATGGTGATTATTTTGAGGGGTCCTTATTTCATGGTATGATGCAACTTTATAAATTCAAGTTATTTTCTCAGTTTTAGAGATCACAGAAATGTACTCCACTCTAACGAATAGTGCATGGCTGAGAAGTGTAGCCCTGGAAAATGTTTCAACTATTTTTGGGTGTGTTATATAACACAAAAAAAGACCTCAAAGCACATAATACTTGATGGAGCAAAATATATTCAATTTTTTTTGCCACAAAAATAGATGCAGCAATATATTTGCCAAATGACTGCACAGGTCTAATCCCTGTCTAGAGACTTGATTCTGTCATTCTCCCTGCTCCTGCAACTCTCTCTTCCTAGGCTAAATGCCGATTTTATGTGATGCAAACAGCAAAGCAAACAATTAGCCCTTAGAAGGGCTATTAGTATAACGACATAGCTTCAGTACCAGTATTAACACTACAGGCCCCTGATTGGTTATACTGTGTGCACAAAGGCCTAGGCAAGAAATCTCTCACTCGAATACGAAGTGTCACAGAGCTGTTCGATGGCATCAGTGCGCCGACCCTGGCGCCGATTGTCCTTTTATAATCCCTGATTATGCCAGCCAATCACAGTAATGCCATAACCAAGATGGCTATGGCATCACAGTGACTCACAGGCAATCCCCACATGCTTATTGGCCCTGTAACAGGCACCAAAGATGTGGTGCGTGGATTCTAATTTGAACTCGAGCATTGCTCGCTGAGTAAAGAGCACATCCGAGCACCGTGAAGGTCAAGTGGTAACCAAGTATCACTGAGCACATTCTCTCATCCCAACCTCTGAGATAACACATCGGAGATGGAGGATAAGGAGGAGGAGGAGGGGGTGAAGAAGCAGATGTGTGATGGCCAAGAAATGGAAGCCTACAACATTTTTAAAAGGTTTTTATTAGTTTTAAAGATCACAAAAATGTTCACAGACCACATAACACTGTATGCATGGAGGGGCATTCATTGGACAGTGTGCCCCTTCCTGGGGCAATGTGCTCCATTCTGGGCTTCTTCCTGGGGATAATGTGCCTTATCCTGAGCCCTTCCTGGGATAAAGTGTCTCATCCTGGGCCCTGTCCTGATGTAGTCTGCCTCTTCTTGGGGTACTGTGCCCTTTTCTGCAACCCATAAAAAATGATTCTACTCACCTTCCCCCAGTTCCCACACCATGTGGCGTTTCTTCTTTACCGGGTGCAGGAGCCAGCAGTTAACGTCAGCGTGCACACCATGGCGCATGACGTCACTGCCCCAGTCTCGAACATGCTGATGTCAGCTGCCGGCCTTTTGATTGGCCGGCAGTGTGTATTGCAATGCAGTGAGTTGTTGGGTACCCTGCACCGCTATACATTTCACTTCAGCTGAATGTGTGTCCTCGGAAACAAATACAGCTGAAATAGTCACTTTTGCTGGTGGTACTCCGGTGCATATGGCCACTGGCGATATGTCCACTTCTGATCTAGTGGATAGGTGGACCTTGAGTGAACTTGGGGACCTTTTTCAATTTTACAGTGCAATAAAAAAGTTAAAAACAACAATAGCAATACTTAATTAAGAACAAAATACATAAAAATAATCCAAAAAACATTTCATATTATTTTTTGTTTTATTTGTTATTAAAATTTGACTTGGGAATTTTACAATCCGACCGGCTTCTGAATTCCTCTCGAAAATCGAGCTCATGTCTCTTACCTTAATAACGATGAAAATGAAAAGATATGTGATAAAGCCTATCTGGTAAATCGGCTAAAATGTGCAGAACATGAGGATTGCAAGCTTATAAACAGAAATAAGGCGCTGAGAGGAAAAGTAATCAGTTTATAGTCCTTATCAAAAAGTCTCAGCAGATAACGTGATGATACCGCATCTTTGCCTGAGGACAAAAATATGGCAATTTTATTTTTTTATTTTAAGATTCTGCTGGTTTTTTTTTTACGTGTGTTTACTTGTTAGTTACTGACATAGTTATAACCATAACCAGTTGTGAAGTACTACAGAAAATGAACTCAGCCAAATGTCACCATTTTCCTAAATTGCAGTGAGAAAAATGGTGAAAAATAAAAAAGAAATACATCACTGCATACCTGCACAGCTACCAGAGCCCGCTTAATCTCGCTTCTTCTTCCCCAGTAGTGTTGAGCATTCCGATACCGAGTTCCGGTATTTTTGTGATATCGGAAATCGGAATCGGAAGTTCCTATAAGTTCCCAGGCGTGTGCGGTGTGTATGGTTCCCAGGGTCTGGAGGAGAGGAGACGCTCCTTCAGGCCCTGGGATCCATATTCATGTAAAAAATAAAGAATAAAAATAAAAAATATGGATATACTCACCCCTCCGACGGACCCTAGACCCCAGCGGTGCAACCGGCAGCCTCCGTTCCTAAGAATGCAGTGAGTGTAGGACCTGCGATGACGTCTTGTGATTGGTCGCGTGACCGCTCATGTGACTGCGACGTCATCGAAGGTCCTTCACTCACTGCATTCTTAGGAACGGAGGCAGACGCTTGCACCGGTGAGAGCCAGGGTCCGTCGGAGGGGTGAGTATATTCATATTTTTTATTTTTATTCTTTATTTTTTACATGAATATGGACCCCAGGGCCTGAAGGAGAGTTTCCTCTCCTTCAGACCCTGGAAACCATCCAGGATAGCTTCCGATATTTGTGTCCCATTGACTTGTATTGGTATCGGGTATCGCTATCGGCGATATCCGATATTTTTGGGATATCGGCCGATCCAATACCGATACTTTTGAATATCGGAAGGTATCGCTCAACACTATTCCCCAGTCTTCACATCCCGCAAGGCTTCTGGTGTTCAGTAGATCATAGACATCACAACGAAGTGGGGTGCCAGAAGCTTGACAGAGAGTGAAAATTGCGAAAGAAGAGCTACGGTGGCCATGATAGAAAAGAGGTGAGATTAATATATATTTGTCATCATATACTTATTATGCTCTAGTTTATAAAGAGACCACACACAATAAAAAAGCAAATTTGCTTCTCATCGAATAACTTCTATACAATGCAACTCGAATTTCCTGGTCAAATTCGAGAAGACTGCCTAATTCATATCTCAGCAGATTCTCTGATCTATAAATATGACTCTTCAAGGAGGAAATGAGGGAATTTTGGAACATATTCCTGCTGGGTATATTGTCAGCTGGTTCCTAGAAAAGAATGACAGGTGACTTTTAAAGTAGTATAACCATTTCTTTGGTGTAAAAGCACTCAACGAGGCACCATATGGTGCTTCTTCAAGACATGTGCTGCCATTTGGTGCTTCCTTAATGCATTTTCCATCATTTAGTGCTTGCTCAAGGCATGTTCTGCCATTTGGTGCTTCCTCAAGGAATGTGCCTTCATTTGGTGCTTCCTCAAGGCATGTTCCACCATTTGGTGGTTCATCTAAGCGTGTTTCACCATTTGGTGATTTCCCAAGATATTTGTCCCAATTTGGTGCTTCCTCAAGGTATGTACTGTAAAATATGGCTGAAAGTGTTGGTATTCTTGAAATTGAATTATTTTTCCCAGAAAATTATTGCAATAACACATTTTTTGTTATACACGTATTTATTTCCTTTGTGTATATTGGAACAACACAAAAAATAACATAATACTATAGGACATAATTTCACACAAGTCCCCAAAAATGAGCAGGAGAAAATTGTTGATACCTTTCCAAAATTGTGGGTAAACAACTTTGTTTCAAGTATGTGATGCTCGTTCAAACTCACCTGTGGCAAGTAACAGGTGTGGGCAATATGAAAATCATACCTGAAACCAGATAAAAAAGAGGAGAGATTGACTCAATCTACGCATTGTATGTCTGTGTGTTGTACAATAAGCATGGAGAACAGAAAGAGAAGAGAACTGTCTGAGGACTTGAGAATCAAAACTGTTGAAAAATAATAACAATCTCAAGGTTACAAGTCTTCAGAGATCTTGATGTTCCTTTGTCAACGGTGCGCAACATAATCAAGAAGTTTACAACCCATGGCACTGTAGCTAATCTCCCTGGATTGTGATTGAAGAGAAAAATTGTTGAAAAGTTACAAATACAATGCAGGTCAGTTCGGATGGTGGATAAGAAGCCCCAATCAAGTTCCAAAGAAATTCGATAGTGACATTTAGAATCTAAAAGTTTCTTTGTAGCCATAAAATAACTTAAAATGTAAAAAATAGTAAATAAAATCTGCATCCAATAAATAATATATACATTCTTGGCTTTGAGAATATCATTTTCATATTTTTCGTTTCATCTCGATTAATTACACTTTGATGTTGCTATCACTCACATTACGGCTTTATTCTTGCTAATTTTGGATTTTATGTTATTCTTTTGCATCTTTTATTAGCCGGGTCCCTTGGGTTGACTGCCTTATTTTTATAGACTATTGAATTGTTTTAAATGGACCGCTAAGCAGGAAACAATCACATTACTCGAGCTGAACAATAATTATCCCGACATGTTACCGCCACTAACAGACAACGAGACTGCGGAGAACAGCATCGAAAACCCACATTATAGAGACAGGCCGGAGCACGGTACTGAAAAAAAAAATTCAAAGGGTCTGTGGCATCTGTCCGCATTCTTGTCATGTAAAAGTGACATATTGATATATAATTCAATTTGTAAATTTGAAAAATATTTAACATTTTTTCTTGTCAACTTCTATTCCGTTTTCAGAACAAAAATTGCACGTATTGCCCTAATATACTTTTTCTTACAGGCTGTGCCTGGTTTCCTTTTGCGGGCTGTCATTTATTATACCTATCCAAAATATAGACTTTTTTATCCTTATAAAATAAACAAAGCAGATACAGAAGGAAAAGAAATGTAACCAGGTGACCAAGGACATTGCAGGATGCTGCAATTTAGGTTTTTTTGTAGTTGATAATAGAGACAAGCAAATCTTTTTAAATTTAAATTTACAGTTTTTCACTGCTGTGCTGTTACACACTCTCTGTAATGTTTATTCAGTGCTTTAAGACTTTTTTTCTTTGTCTCTATTCCTGAGCTGTGAGTGTCCCCCCACTATCCAGATTCACCACAAAATGCCTGCTGCATTCCCTGCTTTGGCTTTTATACTGGATATAATAGTGCCTCATGATTGGCTGTTCAATACCATATGATGTGATAGCTGCAGGGCATTATCAGAAATTTAGAGCAACGCAGGCTGGGGTCATATGAGCCTTCAATGGCTGTTGCAATCTTCTGTTTTTTATGTGTGACTGGTATAAATTGAATCACAAATTGGATAAATTCACTGGGTCCAGCAAATCTCTTAAATATCATCCTAATTCAATTCACATCACTAGTTAATAAGTTTACTTTACCATAATAGTTTTACATTTTCAAATAAGTCAATAATCAAGCCATAAGAAATATCAAACTGTGACCAGGTCATATAACCATAGTACTATACCTTACTGCAAGAACACTCTTTATAGTTAATACCCAGACACCCTCGAATCTGTGAATGAAACATCTAACCATTACCAATTTTTTTGTTAGAGCTCTGTTTATGTATTTTTTTTGGAATTCTCACAAATTAAATTGCAGTTGCTCGAACTCTGATATTTTCTTGAAATTTCGCTCAAAGTAAATTCTACTGCCATGCTTATTAAAGTTTGCACTTCTTTAAATCACAGCTTAAGGATACAGTATAATAAGACAATATAAGAACATTCTGTATGTCACGGCTAACAGCTGTGGGGGTGACGCAGATCCCACCGCTGCCACCAATATGTCACAGATGACATTGAATAGATCACATATCCCACTGCTTTTACCAGTTTGTCAGGGGAACTAAACTCTGCTGCCTTCAATAATCAGGAAAATGATGCAATTGGCTGATGAGTGAAAGATTAAGCTGCTGCTGCTTCCACTACTAGGCTGCTTATTGGGGAGCTCACAGTAAGTACTATGATATATACACCTCTGATTCCAACGCATTGAATATCCCTCGTAGTGCCACTAATAGCTCGTAATCACAAAATAACTACTAGCTGCCACCAACAATCGTTTATAAAGGCCCAATTGGACACTCCTTACAGGTAGCGCATGGCTTCAGGGGTGCGGTTTACAGAACAAGAGGAACAGAGCAATTCAACTTTATATATTTAATCCAGAGAGATAGGCAATGTTTATAAAAATATACAAGATGATAAAAAAAGGGAATAAACAATAAGGCTGCCATCACACTAGCAGTATTTGGTCAGTATTTTACATCAGTATTTGCAAGCCAAAACCAGGAGTGGGTGATAAATGCAGAAGTGGTGCATATGTTTCTATTATACTTTTCCTCTAATTGTTCCACTCCTGGTTTTGGCTTGCAAATACTGATGTAAAATACTGACCAAATACTGATAGTGTGAAGGCAGCCTAAGATATATACAATTATAAAGCTTACAATTAGAAAACTTACAGCCTGCAATGACCCTGCTGCCTCCTCACCACTACTGAAGCTACCGCCTCACCAACACCAGAGCTGTTGCAACCCTCAACCTATTGTCTCCTTCCCCATAATCCTGTAGAATGTAAGCCCGTAAGGGCAGGGTCCTTGCCCCTCTGTATCAGTCTGTCATTATTAGTTAGTTTACAGTAAGTGATCTGTAATTTGTATGCAACCCCTTCTCATGTACAGCATCATGGAATCAATGGTGTTATATACATAAATAATAATAATTATTATTATTATATAAAATAAATTGGTCAACAAAAGAAAACTACTAAGACTGGTCATGGAAGAAACACTCAGATTAGGAAAATGGACAGGACCCCCACAGCAAACTATGTCTTCCAAGGACTGACAAAGACCTAAAATTTCATTTTTACTGGCTCAATGCTATGCTCACATATGTCCCCTTGTTGACATCACGTGGGGGCTGTTTGTGGGATCTTCCCAGCCCTTCAGACATTTATGAGATCCCCCATTAACAGGATATCTTCTCCACTGAAGGTCCCAGGGGTAAGATATTGAGGTAATTTTTTATTGTGATTTTATCTTTATATGAGCGATATGAGTGAACATGTCATGTCCGCCGCTTTGCTACGATGCAGATATCCTGTTTAAGTCACCTGTCCATGGCAATCAAATAAACAAGGCAGCACTCTGGAGCGCCATAGCTTGCAAACATGAAATATGAAAATTGAACTGCATTACTGCACTAGAAATATGAAAAATTGAGACAGTCAGTTTTTTACATTTGTATTCATTAGCCTTCTGACTAAACACTCCGCCTTTTAGCCTCAGGAGTTTTTAATCACAGCAGGACCCTACCCCCCCACAGAGATATAGATTTCAGTCCAAGAGAGGAGATCATAGGTTCCCATACAGATGAAGACTTTAGTTTAAGAGAGGGTTGGCATTATGTTAGGTCCTGGAAAAGAGAATCTCCTTAACGTGGCTTCCAGTTACACAGAAATTGGCAAATTTGCGTTAAGCATTCTCAATATTTCATATTTCTAGTGCAATAATGCAGTACAATTTTCATATTTCATGTTTGCAAGCTATGGCGCTACAGTGTGCTGCCTTGTTTATTTGATTTGTATATGAGTTGGTGACTCTAGGTAAGCACCTGTTCACACCTAGTCAATGTTTGGATGTGACGGTCAGTTTTTTAAACCTGTCCATGGCAGACGATATCTGATTCATAGGAGAGTAGAGTGTCAGCCCTTTTCCTATTCTTCTCCAGTATTAATTGGTTTATTTGTTCCTAGATCTAATTAACCCCACTTCAAAAATGAGATCTTCTCCAACTATACATAGTTTTCCCTCTTCCCATATATTCAAAGGGGGGGGGGGGACTTGTCCTCTCCCTGGAGATGTCTTATGGATTATAATCTTTCCCTATGATACTGTACATAATGTGCACGTGTAATTTTTGATGTTTAAACAATATTTGGCAAACCTTTAAACTTTTGTAAGAATGTGTAGTAATAATTACATAAATATTTGTACATCCTCAGAATTGGGACCAAGTGCCATAGTTGTTAGAAAGACACCTGGAAAAGGCGCATTGTCCCTCCTTTTCTTTTACACCAAGTCTCAATGTCAGGCTGGATCTAAGGATGCCAAGAGGGTAAACAGTAGTGAGGAGCAGGCACTAAAATGCTCGAGTGCTCAGCTCTCAAAGTGAGCAGGTTGGATGGCCGGATGGGCTCGATTCGAGTAATGAGTATAAATGAAGTCAATAGTAAATTTGAGCATTTTTCCAGCAGACTCTAACAGGAGGGCAGGGGAGGCAGAACAATTAATGAAATGGATAGAAACAGTGCTCAAATGAATTAGGAACAGCATGGGAAAGACGCCTGGATGCATCTCTGACTCCCAGGTCGCTGCTGAGAGCATGGCTGCACAGTATGTAAGTGGGGGATTCTATCTGCACTGTTGTAACATGTGTCTGATTAAGAGAGAGGTTGAGGGCACAGGTGGAGGCCCTAGAGGAGGTGGAGGAGCCAGAAGCATTGGAGGAACTGTTAGACACAGAGGTTTGTCCCGCAATCCTTGGGAATTCAAATACTTGTGGAGCAGCCCCTTCCTCGACTGCAGAGGAGCCAGAAGCATTGGAGGAACTGTTAGACACAGAGGTTTGTCCCGCAAGCCTTGGGAATTCAAATACTTGTGGAGCAGCCCCATCCTCAACTGCCCCCACAGGCAACAGAGTCACACAGTCTCCAGTCAGTGAGATGTAATGTCCCTGCCCATGTTTGCTCATCCAGATGTCAGTGGTGAAATGCACCCGGGCTGGCTGCTGTGCTAAGAGAGGGTGGAGTATGGAGAACAGGACAAACTGTTGGACTGTGAGTGACGTGCAAGTGGAGATGTTATGGTGGATTGAGAAAGATTTGTTTTGCTAGGTGACACAAAAACAGCAGTCATGTCCATTTTTGTAAAAGCTGACGGGCTCTCACTCACGCCGACTGTAGGGGATAAACAGGTGGAGAGCCGGAGACCTTTGTGAGAAGACTTGGCACGGTGACAGAGGAGGAAGAAGCAGGAGATGTGTTTGATGGGATGATCGGTGGTCAGCGAGGCCCTCTATTCTGCATTTTAGAGCAGTGAGATTCCCACATTTAGGCATGTTGATTGCCCATGTGTCGGTTCATGCATGCAAATCGCGCATGTGCCGGCTCATGCATGTAGTTGTCAAATTATTGCAATTTTTGCCTCTACTGAGTTTTTATTGCAAATTTGGCAACCCTTGCCGCCCCTGCAAACTGCACACTCTTGACCGGTGCTGGCCACAGCCTGGGTTTAGAATGCTGTGCTTGTCGCAGTTTCATCACTTCGTGTCTATGTGGAAAGCAGCAATGTAACCTCCTCGTCTTCCTCTTAATCCACCTCCTCTGTTGAGCAACTCTGGTGCTTACCTATGGGTTCACACCAAGTGAGATCTACAACCTCATCATCATCCTCTTTGTTCTCACACTCCTTCTCCCATCAGGCCTTGAGGAAGAAACCTGCTTGCATTCCAAAAGTGTTGCCATGTTGTTTCTTGCTCCCGGCAATATGCCATCAATCTTTTGAAATTTTAATTGTCTCCAATAAAGAATTTCATTTTTTATGAATCATTGCCAGAAGCAGGGATTTTTTTCCACTTGCTCCTCACACTCCTGACCCTGAGAGTCTCCCTCCTCCTCTTCTTGTCCTTAATCTTTGGAGAAGACATCTGATGCCCACGGAATAGAATGCGTGAACAGCTCTGCAGAATGGCCCATCTGTGGTTCCCAAAAGTCAGTTGGGCTGTTGGAAAGTTGTGACGTGGGGATTACCAAGGGTGATTGGGGTGCCAGCTCTGAGGATTGTACTGTGTGTGATGTTAAGGTGGAGGAAGAAGAGGAGAAGCCACTTGATGCTGCGCTTGACATCCACTAGAGCACCTGCACTTTCTGGCCCTCATCTACAATGCGTAATGGTGTGTGATTGCCAAAGAAAGGGAGTGGAGTAGCCTGTCCAGTAACAAATATCAGTGGTCTTTGGAGAGGAAGAGATGGTGTTTATTCACTTGAGCTTTCATTAACATTAGCACCTAACTCACGTACACGTCGAAAACCAAGCCTCTTCCCCTTTCACCATGATATTTGTGTTTTCCCACTCATATTGTATGTAGCCGTCCCCTCTTGTAACCAGCTTTTTCACAACCTCAGGCTGACAGCTCTCAGTCACCAGTCTCTAAAAGAACAATCGCTATTTATTTTCTTAGATAGTGTGCCTGAACAACACTGTTATATCTAACAATTTTTAGGTGGAAATCTGGCCATCTGATGTCTCACTGATACACAATTTTATCACAAATGATTTGAATTAGCTAATCGGGCCTCCTGGCTGCACCCCAATATTAAGACTAACTATTTTTAAGTGGAAATCTAGCCTCCTGATTTCTCACTGAAGCACAGTTTTACCACAAACGAGTTGGCTAGCTAATTGGGCCTCCTGGCCTCACCCCAATTTTAGGCCTAAAGATTTTTAAAAGGAACCTGTCAGCAGGATTGTCCACAGTAAACTACACACAGTGTCAGGTTGGCACCATTATACTGATTCAAATGATACCTTGGGTGATGGAATCTGTCTTGTGGTTGTTCTTTAATCTTTATTTTCAGTTTGCAGTTTATGAGATTCTCGTGCCCTAAGGTGGGGTTGGTGTATGTGGTGCTCTGATTAGATATTCATAATTCAATCTGCTGACAGGTCACTGATCCCTCAGTGGTCTGCCCCCTAGTTTGCATAAAGAATACCTAACATACTGAAAAAAGAGATAAAAAACGCTTCTGCTCTGCAGCATAATTGCATGTTTAGTGTGGCAATAATACATTTTCTTGATGTTATCCAGCTAGGGTGAAAAAATAATTTTGCCAGCTTTCAGTAAAAATGCTCGTGAAACCGAACACGAATCCGAATGTGCTACATTCATGCCGAATTTGAGATTGGCAAATGTTTTCCGAACAAGTTCACTCATCTCTAATTCCTACACTACATACAGTTAACAGCAATATTTATGTTGACTAGAACAGATGTAGCCATGAAAAGAACTGTTGGTTTCAGCAGCAAGGACTGTATGGCAATATTAACCCTGTCTAGATGCCTCTAATGCAAACTTTCCCATCTCCTGCAACTCCCTACTCTTTTTCCAGGCTACAGTGAGGCAAGCATCGCATCACCGGGTATTATGTAGACCCGATAATGTGATGCGACCGGCCAATCACAGTAATGCATATAGCTAACATGCGGGGTGGGGACCTGAGCATGTTCTCAAGCACCACGAGAGACTAGGCTGAGTAATGAGCGTGCCAGTGCTGCCCGATGCTCAAACGAGTATCAAGAAGTGCCAAATACGCTCGCACATCTCTAACAAGCCCTTCTAAGATCCAATTTAGAAAACCATTTAGCCCATAAGCGGATTATACAGGTTAGGATGAGTGGAGGTGGGTAGATTTTTTAACTATAATTTTTTTAGTTAACCAAAATCGAGGCAAGAAAAATCCAGCAGCTACAAGAGAGGAGGAAGGACGTCCATGGCAGTACATTATACAGGTGAGCTTTAGGTAATTTGGCATTAGGGACAAGATCAATAGCACAATCATAAGTGTGAGGGGTAGCAGGGCCATAGTCATGGCTGACATATATTGCTCAATCAAGCCCTTGTCCCCCGTCACAAGAATACAATGTCTACTGTTCAGCATACCTTCTGCTTCACATTCTGCACCGTCAGGGTCCCATCAGGGCTGCTGAAGTTCTGCTGCTGGCATTATTACGCATAAAGAGACAGAGTCCAAGTTCAACTTAAAACAGACAACTTTACTGGTTTCTTTCCTCAGCACGTCCAGATCCATTACAGCATCAACATAAGGTTTTACACAGCTTATATCCTTCTCTTTCCCTGTGTTCTCCCTCATGTCTTCAACATGTACCCAGGTCGTGTCTTGACTGGGAATGCAGCATCTTCCCTGTCCAGCTTAACTACTTTTAGAATTCCCCTGTTCGTTTCCCACCAGACATAAGGGCATCTGCCCACGTAGTAAGCGGACATATGATGGAGCCACCTTATGCAGCTGCAATTTCCAATACTCAAGCTCTGGATTGCTGGGCTCTTTTCTTGTGAACATTGCAGGGTCACTGTGCTGTCCGGGGCTCTAAGCCCTACAGGACTGTCTTGGCTCCCTGGCCCTACTGACTAGGATCAGGAAATGCTCCTGGCTTACCCACAGTAGACTCCTCCTATGTAAACTATGTAAACTAATGTACTCCCATCTAGTGTCCACCTTGAGGTACTGCACTTACCCTAAACTACAGCACCCTATCGTACAATACACTATATACAGTTTTATACATTGCACATTAATAAAGAGGGATGGGGTACACGTCAATCCTGGTACACCCCTTACATAAGCATGATGAGGAGATAATATCTCTGACTCTTTTTCTGCGAACACATCTCCAAAGTCTTTCAGGGACCCTGGAACACCGTTCAGATTTGTCGAGGAAATTTGTACAGAACTACAGTAAGACATTTCTTATGACAATTGGGTCTCCACTTAACAATCACCTTCTCACACCAATCAATAACAGGATTGTGAATACATAGCCATGGAAGCCCCAGAACCAACCCAGCAGATAAAATGTCCAACATGTAGCAGGAAATAGACACACAGTGAAGTGTTCCCACACTAAATGTGAATTCCATTGTTACCAGCTGGACAAGATGTTGGAGTAACAGTGTCTTGTCAATAGTAAAAATTTGAATGGGTCTTTCCATCATAACTGCCCCTATCCATAATTTCAGAACCAGTCCAGAATCAATGAAATTGGCAGCTGACCCATAGTCAATGAACGCTAAGGCAGATAACTATTGATTCTTAAAAAGTTGTTAAGCGTTTAGCAATATTTTGTCTGAGGATTAATGAGGTTCCAGGGAATCTTGGTGACCTATTGGACAATCATTCAGACTTAGGTGTTTCTCATAGGCTTGCTTGAGGATGTACCAGGCAGTCCTTAAGGAAATGTCCAGGGTGACTAAAATAGAGGCAGAGTCCGAGATAGCTCTGACGTCTTCTCTCAATATCAATAAGGGTTTTGGGAAGCCCCCATGGTGCTAGGAATTTGATAAAGAAATTATAGAAAAATTGTGGAGATCAAAATGGGTAACTTTTCCCTTTGTCTATGGAGTGCTCTCCTGGAACATTAATGTTTTAAATATTTATCAATTAAAAAATTTTCAATTTTATCTTTGAGGAGCCGGAACATCACATTATTTCTTAATTGCTATTTACGTCTCATAAGGATGGAGTTCCGTGCACCTGTCATCAAGTATCGGTGAGCTGGCTATTTTTCCTTTTTGGGACTAGAAATTTGACCCTGCAGCTGGGCCTGTGAAGATACTAGCTTCTGGTACTCCCTGGCCAGATCCTGGATATGAACTGGATCCATTGGTAGGGAAAAAAAGCATATAACCAATTGTAATGTGACACTCTCTTAGAGCTCTAAAAGCTCTAAAAAGTTGCAAAACACTGCAGGTTTTTAATCTTTGTCAGAAGAATGTCTTTCAAATATGTAAGCCATAAAGCAAGCGTCTGGTCTCTTAGGGACAAGGGGATGTCCTAATCACAGAGAAGCCTTGTGGCAGGGTAATCAAACATTCCAGGGTCAAATACCAAGAGAGCACATCATAAATTAAAGGGGAAAGACAAAGATGTAGTTAGGTCACGGTCCGAAGTTAGAATACCTATATGATAGTAAATCAAAGCAAAGGGGCTAAGCAAACGGATGGTCAGAACAAGCTCCAAGATCAGGCATCAATAGAGCGACAAACAGAACATAGGAATACAAGGCAGGAAGCACTGCCAAGCAAATGCTATGACTGACAGAGATCTGGGACTTACAACTTAGCTAAGTAGCTGGGTGATTACTTAGAACAGGGAGCACCTGAAGGAAACTCAGCACCTCCCAGTCTCAGATTGGATGGCTGAGCTGTCTATCAAAATACTGACAGCTCAGCATGCTCTTGCACGAGATTGGACAACTGAGCTGTCACTCACTGCTTTCACGATACTATTAATGGAGGTTTGTTTTTAATCACGTGATGTCATAGACCTAATGAAAAAGAGAAGAATTAACAGGGCAGAAGGGCAAAATGAGCAATTGTAAGTACACAGTGCTATATAATATAATGACTGCAATATATTAAGGTGATTAAAATTTTAATGGGAGTGCTTTTTTAATTTTTTGCTGCTCTGTAGGCTTTTTTGGAGAGCCCCTGTACTTCCAACTCTAGCAGTGACACATTGACACATGTAAACATGCCAACACAAAACATCATTCAAAAAGCCTGTAGATTAAAAAGGCTGAAGACCAGAAAAGCTTTTGCCACTGGAGTAGTAGAAGACTGGAAAGGCGATAAGGGAAAATAAATTCCAGGTGATGCTGAAATTTACTTTTTAAGTTTTAAACTTTTTCTTTCTGCAATTTTCTGAAAGTTTCTGCAGTTTCATATCATTGCAATTTTGGAGCATTTTTGCTTGATGGAGCCACTACTAAAAGCATCATTGATCCATGGTTTGATTTGAATTTTTCAAATGAATTTTGGCAAAAGTTTCCCATGTTTTTCTTTTCTGGAACAGACCTAAGACAAATATAGTTAAATCAGTATATGAAACTTTGTATTGGTCGCTCTCATCCTTTAAAACGGACAATTTCTTCTCCCGTCCGTCGCATTCCATTGACTTTCTTCTTGCCAAATACAGCGACATGACCCCAATTATTCACAGATTAAATGTAAATCTTCACAGCAAATATGTTTTGGCAGACGGAAAAAGTAAACGAAAAAAGGACGACGCAGGTCATTATTGTGAAGGTGAGATATTTACATGCAGTAAGGACGTCAATGTGCAGTCTACTACTCTTGTGTAACCAGCAAGGAAATTACATTGATTAGAAAAGACATAAAAAAAGAAATATGTAATAATTACCAATCAAGGAAGGGATGACAAATGGAAAAAATTAAAAACTAAAATTGAGACTCGACACAAAGAATACATTGGTTTAATGGGTGCTGTGTAATACCTCATTTTGCCTGTGGTGGTGCTATTGGAAAATGTAACACTTTTTTACAAGAGATTACAGCTGATCACTAAGGATCCAAAATGAAAAACACTTTTGATCAGATTTTTAGTGGGGAAATTTTTCTAGAATGGATAACTTTTTATTTTCAACTTCTCGTGGTTTCAACTTTTCTTCCCTTTAGTCTCTAGATTGGGAAGTGACTGACTTAAGACTAAATAGTTTCAGCCTCCTCTGATATTGTAATAAACTGTGTAGTAGAACAGGGTCTTAAAGGGATTGTCTAGGAATTGAAAAACAGCTCCACACCTGGGAGTGATATTATTGCAGTCTACCTATTTTGAAAAGAAAAAATATAATCTGCAATACCACACAAAACCTGCACACAAATGAGAATGAAATCAGCCATGTTTTCTTTTTTCAATCTTTGACCACCCTTTTAAGAAAAAAAAAAATAGAATTTCCAAATTTTCATAAATTTGTTGAGAATATTCAATTTGCATCAAATGAATTCAATGCAAATTTAATATGTCTTTTTATGTTCTTGGGTCTCTCCAGATATGAGTATAATAAACATATAGACAAAAAAAGGTTAGGAGACTCCAAGCGACGTCATGAACCCTAATCAGTGCTGGAGGAACCAAAATGTGGATGGAACCCGTGAAAAAGCCTGAAGACCTGCTGTGAACCTGAACTGTGGGGACTGGCTGGAAAGTTGTGTGGAGAAGCTGATGGCTGGGTGAGTATTATAATATATTGATCCCCTTGCAAGTCCTTTTGAAGCCATATAAATGGCTGCTGGCCGACTCCTATTTTGTGAGATATATGCAGTGAACCACAGAAATTCTGATCCTCGAGAACCCACATTTTTGTAAAATTGGGTTTGTGAGATTCAAATTAATTTGCTCATCTCTACCTTTAAACTTAAAAATATGGATTTTTGAACATATAGTTCAGTGACAAATTAGGAAGTAGCTATCTCCTCCTCTTATGGAGGTTCCTGCAGAATGTAGCCTGGAACAAAAAGTGCACAGAAATATAAAACATTACTTTTTTAACCCATATCAATTTGCAAGTGTTATTGTTCACCCTTAGATAACTGTTGATTAATTTCCTGGAAGTACCGTTAAGGGCTCATGCACATGACTGATTTTTTCTTATGAGTAATACCATGGATATTTTCATGGATAGCATTCATACATATGATATTCTATGGTGCTGTGCACATGTCCAATTTTTTTTTCCTTGGCCTGAGTGGTCCCTAGAAAAAAAATTAGAGACATCTTCGATTTTGATCTGAGTGTTGGAAAAATCGGCAATGCAAGCCTATGGGTTGGTGAAAAAAATTGGACTACACTCAGATCAAATCCGAGAGTGGTCCAATTTTCACGGATGGTCAGGATGGAGAAGGTGGAGATTTTTTTTCTCTCGACATCCTAGAAAAACTAATGCCACCCCGATCAAACTCTGATCAGAATAAACGGACCATTTTTCACACATGTGGAGAAATCAGTCATATGAACCTACCCTTTGAAGAAGCATGGGAGACAATGTAAAGAACCGATCTTCGGAGGATCAATAAGTGCAAGACTGAAAGGTCCAAAAACCCCTAAATGAGACGGTTATCATCTTATTAGAGATGTGGCACTGGATTGGTCATAGCCACTTTCTGAACAAGGGAAAAATGTAATATAAAAAGTACAAAAATATCCACCGTAGAAATATTTGCAACTAAGTTTTGATAAGATAGGGATCAGCTGCAATCAGTGGGAGGAATCGGTAGTACATGGTCACATTTCCTACAGTTCCACCACCAGGAGAAATTAAGCACTACACATATAAATGAAATGATTAGGTGGTCCATAAAATTAATGAATGTTCTAAGTCCTCTATTCTTTTTCCATCCATCATTAACTTAGAACTACTTACGAAGGTATTAGAAAATAAGTTTCAAAAAGGAGAGAAGCCACATATGTATGAAAGGGGTTAGAGACCTTAATGTAATTTTTTATGCTAAAGGGAACACATCAGATTAGCTAAAGATTAAAATGAATTAAGGCTTGCAAGAGACGTCAAAAGCAATAAAAAAGGATTTTGGGGATATGTCAAAAGTAAAAGAAAAGCCAAAGATGCTATAGGATTTTTACAGGATGAAAATGATGAAATGGTAAGAAAGGATGTTGAGAAGGCCGAACTTTTAATTTCCTATTTTGCATCTGTTTTCTCTCAGAAAGGAAATGTAACATCAACTGATTTTCACTGTCCTATTAAATGAATAGAAGAATCCAGGATATCTATAAACAGAAAGATAGTGAGGAAACATTTAGCTAATATAAATTAATTCAAGTCTTCAGGTACAGATGAATTATACCCCAGAGTACTGAAAGAGATAGCAGAAGCAATTTTTGAACCACTCTCCAAAATCTTTGAAAATTCTTGGAGAACAGGAGAAGTCCCAGAAGACTGGAGAAGAGCAAATGTTGTTCCTATCTTCAAACAGGGGAAGAAGGTGGACCCAAGAAACTATAGGTCGGTGAGTCTAACTTCTATACCAGGAAAGATCTTTGAACAAATTATTAAACATGTACGTAAGTACCTGGATAAGAATGAACTGATTAACCACAGTCAGCATGGGTTTGTAACTAATAAGTCATGTCAGACTAACTTAATTTCCTTCTATGACAGAATCACTGACTGGGTGGATCAGGGAAATGCTGTAGATATAGTACATCTTGACTTCAGCAAAGCATTTGACAAAGTATCTCACACCATCCTTATTGAAAAAATGACTAAGTATGGAATGGACAAGGCAACTGTTAGGTGGATTCATAACTGGCTTAGTGATAGGACCCAAAGAGTGGTCGTAAATGGCTGCCCATCCAGTTGGAACAATGTCTCAAGTGGGGTGCCACAGGGTTCTGTCCTGGGCCCTGTATTGTTCAACATTCTATCAATGATTTAGATGAAGGAATTGAGGGTAAACTGATTAAATTTGCTGATGACACAAAGCTAGGAGGGATGGCTAATACTAGAGAAAAGAGAGGATTCAAAAAGATGAAAATAAACTGGAGCAGTGGGCAGCAATTAACAGAATGTTTTTTAACAAGGAAAAATGCAAAGCACTACACCTGGGCAATAAAAATGAAAAAAGCATATACAGAATGGGAGGAATAGGGCTAAGCAACAGCACATGTGAAATAGACTTGGGTATACTAATAGATCACAGACTGAACATGAGTCAACAGTGTGATGCAGCAGGAAAAAAGACAAATGTAATTCTGGGATGTATTAACAGAAGTATACAGTCTAGATCACACAAAGTCATTATTGCCCTCTACTCCTCTTTGGTCAGACCTCATCTGGAATACTGTGTCCAGTTTTGGGCACACATTTTAAAAAAGACATCAACAAACTGGAGCAAGACAAGAGCGACCAGAATGGTGACTGGTCTGTAAACCATATCCTATGAGAAACGGTTACAGGATTTAGGAATGTTTAGCTTGCAAAAAAGAAGACTGAGAGGAGACTTAATAGCTGTCTACAAATATCTGAAGGGCTGTCACAATGTACAAGGATCATCTTTATTCTCATTTGCACAAGGAAAGACTAGAATCAATGGGATGAAACTGAATGGGAGGAAACACAGATTAGATATTGGAAAAAAAACTTTTTGACAGTGAGGGTGATCAATGAGTGGAACAGGCGGCCACGAGAGGTGGCGAGTTCTACTTCCATGGAAGTTTTCAAACAGACTAGACAGACATCTGCCTGGGATGATTTAGTAAATCCTGCTTTGAGCAGGGGGTTGGACCAGATGACCCAGGAGGTCCCTTCCAACTCTACCATTCTATGATTCTATGAATCTATAACATCATGTAAAAATAATCTATGGTGTTAATCTACAGGTTAATAATGTTCTGAAGCTGCCCGTTGACTTCAATAAGATTCCAGCTACCGGGGAGAAAATTAACTTTATTCCTCCTGACAGCCATGGGCTTTCAGTCATAAGGCAGTGGCTACAGTCACCGCTCAGTGCATAATAAGCAGCGTCTAAAACCACACCCCAGCACTGACTGACAGCTGGCTCAGCATTAAAGCCGGCTGTCAGTGCTGGGGTGTTGTTTTAGACGCCATTCACTATGCAATGAGGGGTGACTGCAGTCACTGCCAAAGGAAGATTACAGCTGCCAATCACTATGTACTGAGCTGTGACACAAGCAGCACCTCCATAAATGAAAGCTTGAGGCTTGCCGGGAGGAAAAAAGTTTCTTACCGTTAGCCGGTCTCTCAATGCAGGCGCTGAGCAGCTTCAGAGCACAATTAATGTCCAGATTAACCCCATATCTGCAGTTTAATAACTTTTTTTAACAAGACAGGTTCCCTTTAAAGGGTTTTTTTTTGCCCAATGTGGTTAAAAAAAAGTATATATTTATCTTCCGATCCTCTTTTTCACTTTCGGCATGATCACGTGGCTGCAGCAGTCATATACCTGAAGAGGAGGAGTGACCTGGCCAGCAGGATGGAGGAGAATCATGGAATCGGGAAGTAAGTACATGATATTAAAGAGCCGAAAACCCCTTTAATACTGTTTGCCCAAACATCAGAAAAACCTGAACCTTCTGGGCTCTGATGTAAAATTGGTACCAGTGTTCCCATCCTCCAAGTGCCATTTTAATTCTGATGGCTTCTCATGAGTCATAGGTTCCTCTGGTTCCTCTAAGGCACCTGAACTTAGACGTGACAGAGACCTTATAGCTACAGAAAGGCAATAAAACTTTTTGCAGGCATAAACTTTTGTGCACTTCTCATTTTTTTTATCGCTTTATATTCCAGTCCACATTAATAGCTTGTAGTGCCTCTGATAAAATGCAGGCAGCAAGTCATAAAAACAGCAGGCCGCACGCAGCAACACGGACAGCAGAGGAAGATTTATACCAAGGAAATGTTTTATATAAACATGAATGCCCCTTAATGCAATTGTTTATTCGTGCGGCCAAAGTTTAAGTGTTTCTAGGGAGCTCGGCTTAACTTTAAAAGAGAAAATCCTTCCACTTGGAGCCATTGTAATGAATTGATTCTGAGCACTTAGAGCCACAGTCCAGCTGTGCAAATGAATCCTTTATGGTCAATGTACCTATCGCTTAACAAGTTATTTCCCTTTGTAAAGCTCGGCCGTAGCTGGTTGTTTTAGGATTAACATTTTGCATCATTTGTTCCCTGTTTTATACTTATCCAGATGATTTAGATTTTTTTTCCTTTTTTTTTTTTGCTCAAGTAAACTATAAAAAGATTAAAATTACGAAGTGATTTGAATTATTCCAACTTTATTTCTAAAAAATAAAAAAGACAACCTTTCAAAAAGCTTTCTCGGTTGATTAGGTCAAATATAGAATAGCTGATAATAGTGGTTTCCAATAGGCTGAGGCTGTCCGGACCAGTAGCCTTGCAAAAGATAAACAGGTTGGAGACGACCGGTATATGATCTCTACTGGTGAGGAACCAAGGTCATTAGAAGATCCAGGGATGGTTATTTTCATACATTATAAAGATTGGAAAAGGTTGCCAATTGGTGGGGGCTCAGGTCATGAGACCCCCTCCATCTATCTCTCAAACACTGCCCTGAAGTGCATAGCTCCTGCATGAGCGTGCCTATAGAGTAATGTAGGGGGAAATAGATACTCTATGGGTCCGTTCTCAGCTCTGTGAGAGTGGTATACAGGCCCAAAGGCTTACTGTTGAGCTCATACACCACTCTGTTCTCAGGCAGGAGCTGCATATGTAGCGCCCCCACTGCCGCAGGGCCGAGGGGTACCCAGTACCGGGCCACTTTGAGTCTCTGTTCTGGGGTTGTCACGGTGGCTAGACCCGGTCCACGACCCTGCCGAGGGGCGTACAGCGATAGAAGTAGATAGTGGTGGTGGTGCGGTGCAGTAAATAACGAGGACACAGGGGTGCAGTCTCTTTAACTCTTTACTGAAGATCTCTGGGTCCTCAGTCTGGAATCCGGATAACCAGGCTGCGCAAGTCCGACCGGTCCAATGGCACCTCCAGAGTTCTCTTTGCAGGTGGAAATCTGTGCCTTCCTGCTAGCGCTATGTGTTGTAGTCCTTCCCTGCAGTGCTTACGGAAAGTACCCCACAACTGTTGTGTCTGTTTCTGATGTTCCCTCACAACTCGATTAGATGATGTTCTGCTAATCCCCCGTCCCTCCCGATGTTCTGGTTGGGACGGCACCCGTATGACGGGTAGGCTCGGAGCTCTTCCGGGACCCTAGAGTCGCCCCTCTCCACAGGTTGCCCTCTATGTCTTCTTAGGTGATTTGGTGTGAGACAGCCCGCCTATGACTGACTGTCCTGCCGTTGGTTTGAAGTATTGCTTGAAGCTAGATATATAAATACTTCCTCGGCGTTCCGGCCACCGGTTGTGCGCCTCAGTAGGATGTTGCCTCGGTCTTACAGCACGACTCCTACTGGTATTCTCCTATTTGCTTCGATCTCGTTTCTCACTCAGCACAATCTATCTCGCTTCTTATCCTTTCTTTGGGCACCGCCGCTATTCTGTGCAGGCACGGTCCCGTGACGTTCTTCCTTGGAGCCAGGTCTCCATCAGGGTCCCAAACCTGACAGAGGCCCTACCGAATCTTCCCCTGCAACACCCCCTGCCACAAGGTGTTGCCTGGTTCCCATCCAGTCAGCTTTCTCTCTAACTTCCTGCCTGACCCCCAGTTTTACCAGTATGTGAGGAGTGGCCTAATGAATAGAACCCTTAGCTCCCCCTGGAGGCCCGACTGTGAAATGTATTGGTATCTGTGATGCCTGGTCAGATGAACTCCTTCAGTGCCATCAGACGTACCATGGCTCCCCTTAGTGGCGGAGCCACAGTACTGCAACGACCAGGACTCTGGGGCGCTGCACATACTTCAGAACAGTGTTAGAGAGATTGATGATGGCTTAAGAACCCAAACCCCCAATGATTGGTAGCACTTTGATAGCCTCCAGAGGAAGCCCACCAAAACGCGCGTCGGGGTTGCAATGCACGGTTCATCATCCTTTCTCTCCCACATGGATAAGCACTAGCTACTGACTGCACTATGGGCGGCACTTTATACCTATGACATGTTTACAGACTTGTCATGTCATGTACCTCTTTCTTATACGGCTTTTTCATACAACACAGTTCTTGGTTGTCACCTACTGCCATCCTTTTGAGATATATGTTCTAACCTATTTATGCTTTATGCGGCTATTTTCTGATGTGATACGTGTTACTAGATCTTATCCCCTTTATACCAAGCATGTATTCTGTTATAGGTCATTTACACCGTTACTTTGTATGTGAGTGGGTATCTAATGAAAAATTCCATTTATTATTAATATTACTGTCTCATCTCACTTTATGTTTTAGGGCTTATTGCTTCCTTCCCGTAGTCTGTTTTTCACTTTTCCTGTCTGCAGTAGTTGTATAGATGATGGGTCTGCAGTACAAACCACTTTACAGATGCCAGGGACAGACACTACAGTTGTTAAAACATTAAAAAGCCCTGCTTAACATGTTTCACTATTAATCCATAAATCATTGTAAACCTGATCAAGCCATATTAACAGCTACATAAACCTCTGCACTTCTGATGAAGCCAGGTTAATGGCGAAACATGTTGAGAGGAGTGCTTGTGTAATTCATTTTAACAATTGTGATGGCTGTTCCATGTACAAGTAAGGTGGTGTGTACTGTACTTCAGACTCACCATCAATTCAGCTACTGCAGCAATAGGAGAGTTGAGGACTATTGCTATCAATTGCACTGACTGTGAATGTTCAGTGACCTTCTAAATTTCCCTCCAAAAATCAGTCTAAAGTAAAAGAGAAGACAAGGAGGAGGAGCAGTAGCAGTATCTTCCCTTAGTATATATGTTAAGCTCAGTAGACAGTCTTTCTAATTAGAATAGTGTGGTCTTTAAAGAGGCGTGAAGAGAGAAAATATCCATTCATGGAGACCAACTATGGGATTCAACGAAAGACCCAACATTTGCATGCTACAAAGAAGGTCTCATACACATCATAGCAGCTTAAGGAGGGAATATTGTTCTGCAACAATGGTCTTCAAACCTGTAATAAGTGATAACTTAAATGGGTATTCCATAGGAAAACACTGGAAAAATGATAATGCCTCGATAAGTAGAGTCTGACCACTGAGAGCCTCCTTTCCCAGTCATCAGAATAAGAGCTTTCTAGCCCTCGTTAAAGGGTTTTCTCAGTAATACATTTTTTTACCCATCCACTGGACAGCTAATAACTGTTAGATAAGTGGAACCTAGAAATTCAGACTCCACCAATTTCCAAAATGGTGGTTGCTTATGTGCATTGACCCTCAATCTCTAGAAAACAGATGTCGAAACCCAAGCACTATGCTTGACCATCTTTGTCAGTATCGTAGACTTCCAATGGAGAGCGGGGTTCATGTGAGACCACCATTCAACTCAAAAAGGGTACATCAGACCCCTGTTCAGCGGAGGTCTCAGTAGTGAGAATGAGGAAACCAATAAATAATGAAAATTGGACAAAATGAGAACTTTCATATTGCATGCAGATAGGCATACTGCACCCCTATTATTAAGTTCATATTCCAGATTTGACCCGAGGCACCGTATTAATTTACGGAAATAACGGTGGCCCATGTGTTATGTCTGGAAAATGGGTAATCAAAAAAGGTTGAAAAATGCCAGATTAAATGAGACCTTACTGTTCACAAACACAAAAACTAGAGGAAAATGGAATCTAATTATACGAGGTGCGAAGCAAGATATCCAGCTGTTACGGTGGTTCCTCTTATCACCACTTCATCAGAAGAGATTGTGTTGTCATTCCATTTCAAACAGCTCGCAATTTCGACTTTCAACTTTCTAATCTGTTGCTCTCAAATAGCTATCCTTTGTTTGCACAGATAGGACAATTGCTTCACTAAAGGAAACAATGTTCTACAGATGAAATTTGGCCTTTTGAATGATGCATCAATGAGATATGGAAAGTCACAGAATGTCATCCATATAATACCTACAAAGAACACGTTAATAAAACAGCATAAGAAGAAAGATGAAGGCAACAAAGCGGCAGGCCGTGTGACTAATTTACAATCATCATGTGAAAACATTCACATGAGGTTTTTAATACAGAGTAGTTTCACCTTTACTCTTTAAGGAAGTGTGACAGATTGACCATAAACCCAAGTTACTGTGGATGAAAGAGGCAAACACTTACGGAGTATGTCAAATAACATTTAAAACCCACATATGCATAGCAGAATAAGAGACAAATTTACAATATTTTCATTAAAACAGACCCTAAAAACCTCTCAATGTTGATATTGAACATTTGGATAGAAGAACACCTGTTGTTGATGTTGATTTTTAGGATAGAAGATACTCTGCTGTTGATGTTAACTCATTGGGTAAACTATCCTTATATGTTGATGTTGAAGATGTGGATAGGAGACCAACCGTTGATGATACTGACTTTTTAGATAAAAGATCCACTATTGTTGATGGATACTTTTTGAGTAGACCAACCCCACATATTGATGTTGAACATTTGGATAGAAGAGCAACCATTTTTGACATTGACAATTTAGAAAAAAGATTCACCATTGTTGATGTTGACTTGTTGAGTAGACTATACCCAATACTGATGTTGAACATTTGGATAGAAGAACAACCATTGTTGTTGTTGACTTCTTGAGTAGGCTATTCCCAAATGATGATGTCGAACATTTGGATAGAGAATTTACTATTGTTGATGTTGACTTGTTGAGTAGACTATCCCCTGAAGGATCTAGATAAACTTGAGCAATGGGCAGCAACTAATAGAATGGTATTTAACAGGGAGAACTGGAAGATTCTACATCTGGGCAAGAAAAACGAAAAAAACATCTATAGAATGGGAGTAATAGAACTAAGCAACAGCACGAGTGAAAAAGACTTGGGTCTACTAATAGATCACATACTGCACATGACTGAGTCAATAGTGTGATGCAGACACAAAAAAGGCAAACACGGTTCTAGGATGTATTAAGAGAAGCATAGTGTCTAGATAATGGTTGCCTGGTTGCTACGGAATCCCAACATGTAATCAAGCTGGCTAGTAGCTGCAAATCATTCAGCTGCTGTGATGAAAACTAAATCTCCGAGCAGTCATAAATACTCGGAGGTGAGCCGAGCATGCTCGGGGAAACCTGAGCAACGAATACACTCACTCATCACTACTAACTTGGTGATACTTACTTTTTGGATAAAAGACCCACCATTGTTGATGTTAACTTCTTGGGTAGACTATTCCCAAATGATGATGTTGAACATTTAGATAAAGAATTTACCATTGTTGATGTTGATTTTTTGAGCAGACTATCCCCAAATATTGATGTTGAACATTTGGATAGATGACCGACCGTCTTTTATACTGACTTTTTGGATAGAAGACCCACCATTGTTGATGTTGACTTCTTGGATAAACTATCATCAAATTCTGATGTTGAACATTTGAATAGGAGACAAACAATTTTTTATGTTAATTCTTTGTAAAGAAAATCCATCATTGTTGATGTTGACTCTTTGGATAGACGATCCATTCGAAATGAGTGAAGCTTTAAAATTCAAATTCATCAGCTTTATTAAATTTGTCCAAAAATTAAATTTTCAGCTAACTCCTTAGCCACAAGTTGCAAATACTAATAAGGCTCCAATTTTTCAGGAAGATGTGTGTAACACTACTGAGGTCTCTTCGGACTGTATTGTATCAGTTTCAAGCTATTTAACAGAAAAACAGCCTCAGGAATGTCAAACTGAGTTGAACGTATATGGCTATAAGTAAACTGATCATAACTGTTCTACACTTCAAGATTGACCTCAGATTGGCTACTGCATTCCCTGCTCCTTCTTTTATACAGGCTAAGATAGACCCTTTTGATTTGTGCTTTACACTATTACACTATTTGATAGCTGCAATGTGATAATGGGGAGGTCCATATGGCTACACCTGACATGTCAGCCTTCTTTGACTGATTCAATGTTCTGCTTTGAGCATAATGGCAACTGGCATTTTTTTGTTTGCAATTAATGTAAATCGAATTGCAAATTGTTCGAATCTGACATGTTCATTGAAGTTCCTAAAATTTGACATGTATTTGATTTTCTCTTCGCTCATCATCATTGTTGATATTGACTTTTTGTTGGGTAAAACATCCATTGTTGTTGATATAGATTTTTGAGGTAGACTATCCCCAATAGCGATGGGTGAACCCGAACTGTAAAGTTCTGAACCCATACCAAACACATAGTGTTCGGTCACAAGGTCCTGAACACGGGTTTCCATGGGAAACTTGTGTTACAGTTCAGGTCCAGGGCCTGTAAAAGCATAAAATTAATAAAAATCATAATTATACTTATCTGTCCAGTGACGCTGTCTCCCTATCTCATGTGCTTCCGGGGCCGTTCATTAACTTCCGACAGTATTCACCGCACTCAGCAGTCTTCAGCTTTTTCCTGCAGTGTTTTTGCAGTGATGTCACCGAACGAACACTGCAGACACCAGCCGAAAATTGCTGAGCGCCAATCAGTGGAGTGAATAACTCGGAAGTTAATGAGTGGCCCCAGGAAACAGCGAGATGAGAGGACGCGTCGCTGGACTGGTAAGTATAATTATAATGTTTATTATTAATTTTATGCTTTGTTCAAAGTCCAAGCTCGGGGTTCGGACGCAAGTTCGAGTCATCTCTGGCCTCCAGCTCAAATTTTACAAAAAAACTCGGGTGAACCCACCGATCCCAATTATCAGGGGTTCGCCCATCACTAATCCCCAACTGTTAAAGTTCGAGTAAAGATCCACTGTTGCTGATGTTGACTTTTTGCGTAGAATGGCTACTAATATTAATGTTGAACTTTTGGATAAAAGAAAAACCACTGTTGACCTTGACTGTTACTTAGAAAGCAAAGTATGATATTATTGAACAAATACCTTCATAACCGCTCCCTTCTCCTAAATGGTAAAACCCTAAACTAGGACATTTAGGTTCTACCTGCAACTAGAACCACCTAGTACTGCTTGAGAAGTACAAGAATACCCATATTTACTGGAGTTTATGCAACATCTAGCCCCTGTCTCTTGGGCAAGAGACTGTGGGCCTTTCTTTACGTGGTCAGAGATCTTACACAATGCATCGCCAGATATGTGGATAAATGGGAAATCTATAGGAGCCCTGAGAACCCACCGAAGCATAGGGCAACATCCATATACTAAGTGGCTGGTGCAAGGCCGAGAGTTTCGGGAAGGTGAGAGTGGTTGCGATAGAAAGTTGCCTCTCGGAGACCCATGTGGCACTGCAGGAAGGGCAAAAGCAGATGTTCACTTTGTACGCAACCCAACTCTGGTTGACTTGGATGGTATATTTTGTTGATCCTGGTCCTGGTAAAAGACAACTCCAAATCTGTCACCTTTCTTTGGTTACATTGTCAGCTGAGATCACTATTGCTTTGCATGTGTTAACTCTTTGGCAAATTTTGAAACTGTTTCTACGTCCGACAGAGGTGAGGGTTGGGATGCAGTTGGTGTTCAGTGCTAGTTTGCCTTTTTGTTGACCCCTCTTTTTTTTGCATCGGTAAGATATATACAGAAAATTGTACGGTGAGATGTTCCGGAAACAGAATCCCTTTTAATTACAACCAGCAAATTTTCCACAATGCAAATTTCCCTTTGAATATATTTTCATAGTGCAAGTGACATTTCCAAATGTAAATGAAGCCATAAAGATATTCTGCAGAGAATTCCGCATTCACTCAGTGTCACTTTTACAGAACGGCAAAAATTCTCGGCTTAATGGTTTACAGTGTAAGAAAAAAAATGAATCACTCGTGAGGGAATCTGCAAATTTAAAGCAGATTATCGGAGAAATTCCAAATCCTATCAGCACTTTTTTTTGTCTTTGTAACCTACGGTGTTTAGGATGCATCATTTATAAGGATAAGTACTGGATGTCCTCATTAGCGGGAACCGGTGTCTGTACCTTGATTCAGAGGAGGCTTAACTACAGTAAAAATACTAATCCTATCATGCGAAACAGTCTACAAGTCACCGCGCCGGTAATAAGGTGGAAGTCAAAGGGGACTGCTCTCCATGCAAAGTGTTTATTCATGAGCTGGGAAATGACTCGAGAACTAAGAGGTGCAATACATAAAGTGAATTCTCCTAATCTTCTGCATCGTTTTACAATGTGTTATCAACTTAGCACAGAAGAAACCTCGGGTCTGGGATTCTTTACAAATGATGACCAAAATAGGCAAAATTTAAGGGGGTGATCAGCAGGGCCGAATCCAGGTTTTTGTGGGCCCCAGGTGAAAGAATCTCAGTGGACCCTCCCCCTTTAACACATACCACGATTCATGATGCACAGACAAGAAATACAGGTATAGTACAATGCCAAAGATTTCACTTCTTACATTACATGAGTGATATCTATTGTAAATTCTACAAAAACCGGCGAATAGTCGCAGCGCACAGTGCGACTGCAAACTTATTATTTTAGACCGAACAGTATAGTCCTCCATAGAGAATTATGGGCACCACATAGTCTTCCATACATTATTATGGGTGCCACATAGTTTTCCATACATTATTATGGGTGCCACATAGTCTTCCATACATTATTATGGGTGCCACATAGTCTTCCATACATTATTATGGGTGCCACGTAGTTTTCCATACATTATTATGGGTGCCACAGTCTTCTATACATTATTATGGGTGCCACATAGTCTTCCATACATTATTATGGGTGCCACGTAGTTTTCCATACATTATTATGGGTGCCACATAGTCTTCCATACATTATTATGGGTGCCACATATTCTTCCATACATTATTATGGGTGTCACATAGTCTTCCATACATTATTATGGGTGCCACGTAGTCTTCCATACATTATTATGGGTCCCACGTAGTCTTCCATACATTATTATGGATGCCACAGTCTTCTATACATTATTATGGGGGCCACATAGTCTTCCATACATTACTATGGGTGTCACATAGTCTTCCATACATTATTATGGGGGCCACATAGTCTTCCATACATTATTATGGGGGCCACATAGTCTTCCATACATTATTATGGGGGCCACATAGTCTTCCATACATTATTATGGGGGCCACATAGTCTTCCATACATTATTATGGGCACCACATAGTCCTCCAAACAGTATTATGGGCCCCATGAATTGCTACAGACAGTATATACTGGCCCCATTTATTGCACCATACAGGAATAAGCACCATTTAAATGAAGGAGAAGTGCTTCTTCTCAGTGCAGGAGAAGGAGCAATCAGACGCCATGGTCTTCTGCCTTCTCCCTGTTGCGGAAACCCCGTGACAGAATCTTTGCACCAGCAAATGTAAAACTTTGTGATGAGATTGCTGGAGACATTTTTTACAGTTGATAAAATCACTGGAGCTGTGACTGCAGCAGGAGAGGAGTGTGCTGACTTTGTGCGATGCAGTGACCGGTCCAATGTCATTATATTGTTACTAGTAAATACATGACTGCATGTAGCAGTTGCAAAGTTTAATGGAGTTCAGGGATGTAGAAGCAAGTGGCAGCTCAGAGACTCTTTTTTATTTAAAGGAAGCAGCAGAGAACCCCAACAGCACAGAGTATTTTAGTAGAAGAGTGTTCTGATTTTATGGGAAACAGTGACCTTCTTATTTATCAGCTATTAGATAGGCAGTACATGAGCATTGCTATGAATTAGCCAGTGATGCATAACCATGACACCAATCAGATGGTATCAGTTATAATGGCCATAGGAGAAGAGTGTGTTGATCTTGTAGAATGCAGTGACCTGCCAAATTGTCTCATGGTGATGCTGCATTTGTCAGGGGCATAGTCATAAGTGACAAGAAAAAAAGAAATGTGATAGTTGACAGTGTTACAAAGGGGAAGGGAGTAGTGTATTCCCTGCCTGAAGCACAGAGTATTTCAGAAGTGAAGCGTGCTGATCTTATAGATGGCAGTGACTAGTGAGGACAGGGCTGCAGATGACAATGACCTGATATAAAAAGGGGAGAAGAGACAACTAGAAGGGAATATTGTTCTTTTAGCGGCACAAACTATTTTGAGGAGTGTGCTGATTTTGCAGGAGGCAGTCACCTGTCTATTAATGTCATGGAGTTGGTGACGAACAGGATGCATGTGACAGAAGCAGGTAAATTAGGTAAAAATGCATTACCTAGTGATCAATCAGAATGAGGTAATTATGTTGGCAGCAGGAGAGGGGTGTACTGATTTTGTGGGAGGCAACGACCTGTTAAATCATACAATAGTGTTAATGAGGCCAGGGCTGCATGGGGCAGTACTAAGGAGTAGGCAGAAATGCAGAACCTTGAGACCAATCAGATGGAGGAAATGATGATCGCAGCAGGAGAGGGGTGTACTGATTTTGTGAGGGGCAGTGACCTTTTCAATCATGCGATAATGTTAGTAAGGCTAGGGCTGCATGGGGCTCTTTCAGTGTTATGGATTAGTCAGAAATGCAGAACTTTGAGGCCGGCGTCACACTAACGAGTTTTACGGATGTATGAGAGGTGCAGAAAATACGGATTGCACACGGCACAATGATTCTCTATGGCCCAGCTCCTATCTGCCGTATTTTACGGATCCGTATTATACGGTCTTGTACGGCCGTAGAAACTTGCAGCATGCTGCGTTTGTCACCGTATTGCGCAAAAAAATCACCAATGAAAGTCTATGGGGGCGAGAAAATACGGATTACACACGGACCAGCAGTGTGACCTGCAAGAAATACACAGCGGTGTTCTATGGAAAAGCCGGTAATTCAGTGCGGTGTACAGTAAAATCACACTGACAGAATAGAATAGAATAGGTAGAATAAATGTCTACACATAGAATAGCTATATATATATATATATATATATATATATATATATATACATATATATATATATATATATATATATATACTAGATTGTGGCCCGATTCTAATGCATCGGGTATCGGCGGCCTCGACCAATCAGAGAATTGGGATTTCCATTATGACATCATCGTCGCCATGCTGTCAGATAGACAGACGGAAAAACCCTTAGACAATTATATATATATATATATATATATATATATATATATATATCAGTAGGACACATATATATGTATATATTTATATTTCATACAGCGCTAGATATCATAAAAGCCGGTAATTCAATTGCCGGCTTTTGCTATCTCTTCCCAAACCCGACAGGATATGAGACATGATTACATACAGTAAACCATCTCATATCCCTTTTTTTTTTGCATATTCCACATTACTAATGTTAGTAGTGTGTATGTGCAAAATTTGCGGGCTCTAGCTGTTACATTAAAGGGTTCAATCGCGGAAAAAATTGGCGTGGGCTCCCGCGCAATTTTCTCCGCCAGAGTGGTAAAGCCAGTGACTGAGGACAGATATTAATAGCCAGGAGAGGGTCCATGGTTATTGGCCCCCCCGTGGCTAAAAACATCTGCCCCCAGACACCCCAGAAAAGGCACATTCTGGCACTTGGCCACTCTCTTCCCACTCCCGTGTAGCGGTGGGATATGGGGTAATGAAGGGTTAATGTCACCTTGCTATTGTAAGGTGACATTAAGCCAGATTAATAATGGAGAGGCGTCAATTATGTCACCTATCCATTATTAATCCAATAGTACGAAATGGTTAATAAAACACACACACACATTATTACAAAGTACTTTAATGAAATAAAGACACAGGGTGTTGTAATATTTTATTGCTCTCTCAATCCACCTGAAGACCCTTATTCTGTAAAAAAGGAAAAATAAAAAAACAACAGTATCCCATACCTTCCGGCATTCTGGCATGTCCAAATCATTTTACACCCAGGAGCTCTGCTAATGCAGTTTTGCAAGCCTGCGAGAAAGTATCGCAGTACGGATGCCATACGGATTACATACGGAGGATGCCATGCGCAAAATACGCTGACACACCCTGCCTACGGATAACATACAGATCACTATTTTGGGAACATTTCTGCATATTACGGCCGTAAAAAACGGACCGTATTTACATACGCTGAGTGTGACGCCGGCCTGAGACCCATCTGATCTAGGGAATGATGAGCGCAGCAGGAGAAGAGTGTGTTGATCTTGCAGCTGGTAGTGACCTGTCCATTTGGAAAGATGTTAATGAGGCCAGGGTTGCATGTGAAAGAGCTAATGAGGGCAGAAAAAGAGGTGAGTGTTAAAAAATAAAAGGAAATAGTGTCCTCCCCGCAGCACAGAGTATTTCAGGTTATGATTTTGTGGGCTGAAGAGAGAAAAGAAGGCGAATAGGAGGAGATGTCAGAGAGCACAGTGTACATTTCTGCAGAATTGTCTTTATTGTACATTATATGTGTTTGTCCTCAGATTAGATCTTCGCTGGTTTACCACAAATGCAAATTTTAGCAGAAGACAGATGGAAGTATTGGCCTTTAGTTGTATTATATTTTCCCTTTGTGGATTTGTGATTTGTTACTGTTCATCAATCGCTTTATTGCGTATTAAACTTTATTTTTCCAGATGGTATAACAAACATGTCAATTATCGCCAGTATTGGGTGTAATAACTGACGCTGGATATCCGGGACCGGAATATGAGGACAATTAGAAAAATGACATTCCCGAGATTTAAAGCCCATCTGACGCAGTTGTAACTTGTAATATTATAAAAATTAAATATGCAAAATAAGAAATGAGAAATGAGCATGGAACTCGGGGGTGTAAAATCTGCAAACACGAGAAAAGATTTCATGGGAAAAAAAAGTGTCACTCGGCATGAAATCACTTTGCATACAACTTTGCTACATCTAATCTTCCTTATGCAATTCCCCAGTAACATTATATCACAATAAATCCACTTGTAATACCATAACCGACCACATGGTGTGCTGTTGGTTGGCAACAGGAAAAATCTATTCAAAAATCTTTATTATTAAAGAGAAACTAAACTTCATTTCTATTTAATTATTCATTCAGCCTTTGCAAAGTTGTAAATCTTTATAATATATTCTATTATCTCATTTTGCCTCCTTCTCTACCAAACACAATAACAGGATTCTGTTGTCCTTCTTCGGATTGACCACTAGTGGCTGCTGTGGTTCACGTTGATAATTATGCTGCAATTCCCCTCCTTACCACTGGAGGCTACTTCTGGGTTCTGCAATCGCCCTTTTCTAAGATGGCAGATATTGAAGCTGTCTAGGCCTACTTAAAGCCACATGGAACACTCTCTCATTGCTTGAGTGTTGTGTCTAGTTGTTAGTTCTGTCTTATCCAGACTGGTCCCTCTCTCTTCCCCAGGTTGTTCATACAAACTCCTATTGCTACTTAAAAGGATGTCTACTACCGCTTGCTGTTCCCTGCTTGTGCTCCTCCGGCTGTTTGATTCCAACCTTGCTCCATGAGTATCAAAGCACATAATGCTGAAAGTGCTGGTTTAGCTGCCCAGTCCATGCTCTTTTAGAAGTTGCTTTGAACTGCTGCTCTAGCAAAAATCCATACTCAAACACAATTTACGAACACTCTCTCTGTTTGATCATGGGGGACGAGAGCACATAATGCTGAAAGTGCTGGTTTAGCTGCTCAGTCCATGCTCTTTTAGAAGCTGCTTTGAACTGCTGTTCTAGCAAAAATCCATACTCAAAGACTATTTATAAACACTCTCTCTTGTGACGCAAGCAAATGGAGTACAGCGAAACGCGCGTCCAGGGCTCTTAGGTGGTCTGTGGTTGGGTTCCCTCTGTACCATGGGTAAGTGCACATAATCAATATTGCCAATTGTATTTTGTATGTTCATTGGGGCGGGGATTACGCACATACGTTAGTGCCTTATGGTATTACTTCCCTGTGACATACTTTATTGACGTTATACCATGTGCATCAGTTAGGGGTGTTATTTACCCTTTCCACATCCCACCTAATGTACCATCATATCTTTTATGTACTGCCTTCCTGATTGGTATTTTTCTGCTGACAGCAGATATACTTGAATGTTTGTTTGTTCTGATTTGCTGATTAATAAATTATATTATAATGATACTTTGGACTGCTGTACTCCATTTGCTTGCGTCACAATATTTCTGGAGTTGTCCAGTAAAGTGGAGGCCCTTGGGGCATCCGGGGAGAGTTTTATACTCTCAAGTTGTATACACATGGTGGCTTTTTGATTACAGTAACATTTATAAACACTCTCTCTGTTTGATCATGGGGACGGAAGCACATAATGCTGATAGTGCTGGTTTAGCTGCCCAGTCCATGCTCTTTTAGAAGCTGCTTTGAACTGCTGTTCTAGCAAAAATACATACTCAAAGACTATTTACGAGCACTCTCTCTGTTTGATCATGGGGGACGGGAGCAGAGAAGCTCCTGAAAATTGAATTCAACCAGATTTATTCAAATTAAACCATTTGCCGTGAGAGAAGGGTGTAAAAAAAAACCCTTTTTGCTCATTGTTCTATCATTTCCTCATCTCTATTTTGGAGCTATGAATTCTGGCAATCTCATCTATTAGCCATAGGCAAAAATGGCTACAAAAAAAGTGTATCTTGCCCTCTGGAGGTCCCAACAGGTTTGTGCATTATACAAACAGCTGCTAAATTTTGCCAGACACAATGTAATGCCACATTTCCCCTGCGGAGGCGCTGTAGGGACATTATAGACTTTTTTTTTCTTATTCTGTAAAGTAATAATAACTAAGATATGCTATTATTAGGGGTCTAAATAGAATGAAAGCTAGAATGACAAAAAGGCATCCACTTTATCTCCATATGTGTACCCAATCAAGGGTCTAATCTCTGGGACCTCCAATTTCATAATTTTCATATAAAAGCACAGCAGTAATGGTTCAACACTGTGCCTCCCTTTAGTATCCCCTGAACACTGCCACTCCTGACCACCCAGCTGTTCAGGGAACTGCAGCTCACTTATTTGCCATCACTTTTTACAAGATTGCCTTTGTCCCCTATACATTAAAGCTGGCTGGTTACTCTATGAACTCACCATGTAATGATACCTTTTTTTTTTACTAAATTATGGTTTACTTGCAGTACCATTCTTGACCACAAGTTGTGCTATTACGCAATAAAATGTAGTTCCATAATAGTATTACAGCACCACCCAGTGGTTGGAGTATTTAGTGCAATAATTAATATATTCACTAAAATATGCTACAATTGGGGCACTAATCTCTCCCCCATTTCTCCTAAGTTTTGTATAGAGGGGCTGTAGTGATTGTTTAACACTGTGACTAACTTTAGTATATATTGAACAGTGCCATTCCTGACCATCCATCTGTGCAAGGAACTGCAAAAAGACTCAATTACTTGGATGAATCTGTGTTGCAATTCCCCTCAGATGGCAGGAATAGACAATGAAGTCCATTCACTCTCGAAGTCATTAAAGGGGTCACCTCCGCTAATCATACTGATGTGCCATCAATATTCTCTCACATATTCTCCCCTACAGATGGTTACTGTATGTAACAGCACATTTTTTTTACCATTTAACTAAATTATGCTCTACTTGCAATACCATTTTTGACCACAAGATGTGCTATTACGCAATAACATGCCATTCCATAATTGCATTACAGCACCACCCAGTGGTTGGAGTATTTAGTATGATAATTAATATTTTCTCTAAAAAAAATGCTATAATTGGGGGTCTAATCTCTGAGACCTCCATTTCTCATAAATGCTGTATAAAAGGGCTGCAGTGATGGTTTAAGACTGTGCCTCCTTTTGTACCCGCTGAACAGTGCCACTCCGAACCACCCAGCTGTGTGGGGAACTACAGCCAGACTCTCTTACTTGAATAGATCTGTATTGCAGCTCCCCCTGCACATCAGATGGTGGCCGACATTATACAGTGAAATCCCTTCACTCTCGGTATTGCTATAGTGGCACCCCCATTGACCATAGTGATGTTTTATTTGATATAATGCCCTTTCTCCCCAACAGATCAAATATAGTTCCAGTACAAACTCTCCAAGTAATGACAACATTTCTTTTAACTATGTTATGGTTTACTTGCAATACCACTAATGACCACAAGTTGTGCTATTACACAATAATTAATTTAATTACAGCACCATCCAGTGGTTGGAGGAATTAGTGCAATAATTAATCTGTTCAATAACATTGCAATATTTTTCTAGTGCGTTCTAGAATATCAATAACTCAGTGATACATTCTGAATCTATATACCTGCCTCATATTACTTAATTTTAAAATGTAGCTAAATTTAATTGTCTAAATATGTGAGCTTTGCACCTGAGCATATATCAGCACGGTGGGGGAGCCATTACTTTAGAGTCCTGTCCTCTTATCTAATCACTGAACATAAATTGGTTTCTTCTACCAATTATTAGTGCGAAAGAATCTAATAAATACGTCTCCGATAGGAGCTTTGTAAATATACCGTGGGCTCTGGCCGGAGAAACTTTTCCTCGCATCTCCATTTATAATGATGTATCCAGGTCACAGTAATGAACAGGGAACTAATATCATGTCAAACGGAATCCGTAGCTGTACTAATGATTTAATACAGTTATACAGTACTTTACACAAGTGCCTCCCTAATCCCTACATGTCTTATTCCAGCCTGAGCCCTGGAAACTATATGGAACCAGCTAATGAGCAGATTCATTAAAATGCAAAAAAACAAGGGACAACCTACGAGAAGGTAATGCTTTGTGATTTATGTCATAGGTGCGATAAATCATTACGGTAAGTGAAACCGCTATTATAACGTGCTTTATTTATAGGAACAAGCATGAGTTCAATATTTATCATATGCGCTTAAACTACTGCAAAATTCCATCGTGGACTGTTCCACATAGAGTAGCATGTGGTGTAGAGCCATTTTGGAAGAGGTGTACCACCGTATGTCGCTGCTCCATTCTAGAGCAATGCCATCAAGATTTTTTCTTTTTTTTTTCAGTGGTCCTCAAATTTGGTAAAATCGATCCTACCATTTTACAGCGTGTTAAACCAGTGGTGCTCTTCTCCACACACTGCTTACATCCAACCGCTGATCGGTAGGGTCGCCGGATATCGAACCACCACCCATCTTATCTTGATGACCCATCCCAAAGATGGTCATTAATGTCATTGTGGTAGATAAGCCATACAAATATTAATAATTTATATTTCTATAAAGGTGACATATTCCACAGCACTTTACAATTCAGAGGGAACTTGCACAAACAAGATATGTCATTGCTGCGTAACACATAATCACATAATTAAACATATATGAAGAGGGGTGAGGGTTCTGCTCACAATCAATGAGGAATAGAGGACACAAAAAGGTAAAAAATAAAACTGCATGTCATGTATGTATGGCCCAGCCATCAGTATAATGAATAGGGGTATTCAAATAACGCTGGAAAAACCAGTCACCAGTCAGTATTTGTACAAGTGCATGCCCTCATCATCTCCCGCCTTGACGACTGCAACATCCTTTTCTGTGGCCTCCCTGCTAACACTCTTGCACCTCTGCAGTCCATCCTTAACTCTGCTGCCCGACTAATTCATCTCTCTCCTCGCTCCTCCTCCACTTCCCCCCTCTGCAAATCTCTTCACTGGCTCCCATTCCCTCAGCGTATCCAGTTCAAATTACTAATACTGACCTACAAAGCCATCCATAACCTGTCTCCTCCATATATCTCTGAAATAATCTCCTGATATCTTCCCTCACGTAATCTCCGGTCCTCCCAAGACCTCCTTCTCTCCTCCATGCTTATTCGCTCCTCATCCAATCGCCTCCAAGACTCCTCCCGAATATCCCCCATCCTCTGGAATTCTCTGCCCCAACACGTCCGACTATCAACCACATTCAGTTCCTTCAGACGGAACCTGAAAACCCACCTCTTCAGGAAAGCACACAGCTTGCACTGACCCCACTGCCTCCTCACCAACACCGGAGATACTGCAACCCTTAACCTATTGTCTCCTTCCCCATAATCCTGTACAATGTAAGCCCGCAAGGGCAGGGTCCTCGCCCCTCTGTATCAGTCTGTCATTGTTAGTTTGTTTACTGTAAGTGATATCTGTAACTTGTATGTAACCCCTTCTCATGTACAGCAACATGGAATCAATGGTGCTATATAAGTAAATAATAATAATAATAATACAGATACAGAGTGATACTGAGTGTATGGAAGAGAGAACAGGGGATAGATAGTTAGATTAGTGAGGTGTTAAGCCAGTCTACAGAAATGTGTTTTTAGAGCATGCTTGAGATTGTAGAAACTGGAAATTAACTGGATTGTCTGCGGTAGTGCAGTCCAGAAAACTGATGCAGCATGAGAGAAGTCCCGGAGGTTGGGATTATAGAGGATGTTAGTCTTAGGTAGTGATGGGTGAGCCTCTGAAAATCGGGTCCAGTGAAAAAAAGATTGGTTCGGGTACCAGAACAGTACCCGAACCCGGACCCCATTCAGATGAATAGGGGGCCCAAGCATCCATTGTTTGTCACACTGTCATCTGCATGGCAAACACTGTCTCTGATAGGTGTTAAGATCATTAACCCTAGTCAGAGAGCTGCCGATTCCAGCACTGTCAGATAACAGCACTAGTGAGCAGCCGTGACCAGTGGTAAAAAGTTTACAGAGATGTCAGCTGATATGAGAGTACTACTCCTATGAGCCTATGCCTGCTGCCACTAATAACATTGAGAGCCGGCGGTGGCTGATAGGAGTATTCATCATCCTGCGAATGCGCTATAAATAAATAAATATAAAAATAATATAATGGGGGGTCTTTCTATTTTTGATAACCAGAATAGTAAAACTGACAGCTGTGGGCTGCAACCCTCAGCTGTCAGCTTTATCAGGGCTGGTTATCAAGAATAGTGGAGTCCCCACAATGTTTTATTTTTATTATTTAAATGAACAATTTAAAAAAAAGGCATGGGGTCCCCCATTTTTGACAGCTAACCAAGCTAAAGCAGACAGCTGCTTCCCAGGCTGTCAGGGGGCCATGGATATTAGCATCCCAGCCTAAAAATAGCAACTAGCTGCCGTCCCAGAATAGGGAAGGTAATAATTTTACGCCGGTCAAAGCCGCCAGTGTTTCTTGCACTGTCATGCAGATGACAGCGTGGGAAGCACCCAATATTTGTCATGCTGAACCCGAATGGTAACACGGACTTCCTGGAGAAGTCCGTGATTAGGGTCTGTGCCCGAACAGTAAGTGTTCGGTACGGTGCCCAAATTTTGCTTTTCGGATTCGCCCATCAATAGTTTTAGGTCATTAGCAGAACAAAGAGGACAGGTAGGATGGCAGACAGAGAGGATGAAGATGTAGGGTGATGCAGAAATGTGGAGAACTTTTAGTGTAAGAGTGATAATTTTATATTGGACTCTGTAGCAGATGGGTAACTAGTGCAATGACTGGCACAAGGTGGAGGCATCACTGTAGTAGTTGGACAGAAATATGATCCTGGCTGCTGCATTCATTACAGAATGGAGAGAAGAGAGTTTATAAAGAGGGAGACCAATTAGTAGAGAGTTGCAATAGTCCAAGCATGAATGAATCAGTAAAAGTTTTAGCAGAGTCAAATGTAAGAAAAGATCGAGTTCTAGAGATGTTTTTGAAGGCTTTTCCACTACTGATCCTGATTTCTAAATACATATTTTTAATGTAGTAAGTGATCTGAAACACCGCAATTTTCCCGAGAAACCCTCTGGTCACTTGAAGCCCATGGTCCGCAATATGATGATGTCTTATACAGGAAGTCTTGATATTCTTTTCTGGCCAGAAGTCATGGCTGACATTAAATGCTTTAGTAGCTAGATGTGTCTTCCTCATGCGCAATTGGAGTTTCTCTACTGCGTATGTACTGAGGAATCATTAGTGATAGAAAACTCCTTTAATTATGGTGAAGGCTCTATTGAGCCATAGAACACCAGTAATGAAAATTAAGGATGTGGAAGGATAGCGCAATACCATTACCTTGGAAGTCCTGGGTTTCGTGTTGAGTGTGGGTTAATCAGGTTTTGATCAAACCCTAGTGTGTATCTGTATGTGGAACGACAATGCTGAAGGTTTGAGGTGAATAACGACTTACACCTTGGGCAGCTTCAGTAGAATGAACATACTATTCACATACTAGGCACATACAGTACCGGACATAGCGCACTGGTAAATATTCCTTACTGAGTCATGGCTGCTGTAGAGCCCCTGGAAAGAACCTACACAGGAAAATATCAGTCAAGAAAATGGGATAGGGGCATCAACACCTCTTGACCCAGATAATAAGTAGTGAGGTGATGTCAAGCGGCTGCTCTAAAGGGGGATCTTTTTTGTGTTTTCTGTCTACCCCCCCCCCCGTCCGGTCTGTCTAGTCTTAGCCATCATTTGTTAGTCTTTAACTTGGTCCCTTCATCTGTTAATGGAGATATTGAATGTTAGTCTGCCCAGTGGATGTGTCTGGCTTGTCACTGTGTTAATTGTCGGTAACATGTACATTCTCCTGAGATAAAATGTTGGTTTAGAAATCCCACAGCTACATATAAAAGCTGAGCCAGAACATCACCTTCTAAATATGACACCTGTTAACAATTCTCCTCAGCAGCACGACAGATTCTCTCCACTCCCTGGAATTAATTATTCTGGCATTTTTAAGAGCATCAATAATTGGAATGAACTTTGTTCTACAAGGCGCTTGTTATCAGGAACTTTCTTTGCTGAGAAAAGTTTGAAAAACTGAAATAGGAAATAATAACCTACAAAAAAGCTTCATGTGAAATAGGACAGTATAGCCATCATCTATCTATCTATCTATCTATCTATCTATCTATCTATCTATCTATCTATCTATAGAAAGTTTGGCAGCACTACCCAAAGAAACCCGGTGCAATAAAACCTGTTAGTCTCTCGCATCAATATCCGACACTGTCGCTGCACTCGGGACCGGAGTGTTCAGCTGCATAAAAATACATGTACCGCACGCTCCGGTTCTGAGTGCCGGCGGCAGTGCCAGATATTGATGCGCGAGTTTCTCGCACTGCCCACACAAGTGTGACCCCGACCTTAAGGTAATGTCCACACCTCCAAAATAGAAAATCAGAAGAAAACAGTCAACACTAGTGTTGAGCGATACCGTCCGATACTTGAAAGTATCGGTATCGGAAAGTATCGGCCGATACCGGCAAAGTATCGGATCTGATCCGATACCGATACCCGATACCAATACAAGTGAATGGGACTCAAGTATCAGAAGGTATCCCTGATGGTTCCCAGGGTCTGAAGGAGAGGAAACTCTCCTTCAGGCCCTGGGATCCATATTAATGTGTAAAATAAAGAATTAAAATAAAAAATATTGATATATTCACCTCTCCGACGCAGCCTGGACCTTGCCGCTGTGAACTGGCAGCCTTCTTTGCTTAAAATGAGCGCGTTCAGTACCATCCATGACGTCACGGCTTCTGATTGGTCGCGTGCCGCTCATGTGACCGCCACGCGACCAATCACAAGCCGTGACGTCATCCCTCAGGTCCTAAATTCCTAGAAGGGAATTTAGGACCTGAGGGATGACGTCGCGGCTTGTGATTGGTCGCGTGGCGGTCACATGAGCGGCACGCGACCAATCAGAAGCCGTGACGTCATGGAAGGTGCTGAACGCGCTTATTTTAAGCAAAGAAGGCTGCCGGTTACTACCAGGGCGCGTCCGAGGGTGAGTATATCCCTATTTTTTATTTTAATTCTTTATTTTTTACATGGATATGGATCCCAGGGCCTGAAGGAGAGTTTTCTCTCCTTCAGACCCTGGGAACCATACACTGGGAACTTCCGATTCCGATTCCCGATACCAAAAAAGTATCGGATCTCGGTATCGGAATTCCGATACAGCAAATATCGGCCGATACCCGATACTTGCGGTATCGGAATGCTCAACACTAGTCAACACTCCAAAAATTAAAGTGAAAAACTGTGGCTAATTTTTCTAATTTACTGAGATAACATCAACATTAACAGAAATAAACACATGGAATAGATCACTCTGTGTGCAATGACTCTATATAATATATGAGTTTCACTTCTGGTAATGAAGAACTGAAATAAATTTTTTTTTTTGATGATATTCTGACTTGCTGAGAAGCACCCGTATGTAGCCCAGAAACATTTTTTCAACAATTTTTGGGTGTGTTATATAGCACAAAATAGGACCTCAAAGCGCATAGTACTTGATGGATCAAAATATATTAAATTTTTGTAAGCACCCACAAAAAAAACTGCAGCTATATATAGTACAGACCAAAAGTTTGGACACATCTTTTCATTTAAAGATTTTTCTGTATTTTCATGACTATGAAAACTGGTAAATTCACACTGAAGGCATCAAAACTATGAATTAACACATGTGGAATTATATACTTAACAAAAAAGTGTGAAACAACTGAACTTATGTCTTATATTCTAGGTTCTTCAAAGTAGCCACCTTTTGCTTTGATGACTGCTTTGCACACTCTTGGCATTCTCTTGATGAGCTTCAAGAGGTAGTCACTGGGAATGGTTTTCACTTCACAGGTGTGCCCTGTCAGGTTTAATAAATGGGATTTCTTGCCTTATAAATGGGGTTGGGACCATCAGTTGTGTTGAGCAGAAGTCTGGTGGATACACAGCTGATAGTCCTACTGAATAGACTGTTAGAATTTGTATTATGGCAAGAAAAAAGCAGCTAAGAAAAACGAGTGGCCATCATTACTTTAAGAAATGAAGGTCAGTCAGTCCGAAAAATTGGGAAAACTTTGAAAGTGTCCCCAAGTGCAGTGGCAAAAACCATCAAGCGCTACAAAGAAACTGGCTCACATGAGGACCGCCCCAGGAAAGGAAGACCAAGAGTCACCTCTGCTTCTGAGGATAAGTTTATCCGAGTCACCAGTCTCAGAAATCGCAGGTTAACAGCAGCTCAGATTAGAGACCAGGTCAATGCCACACCGAGTTCTAGCAGCAGACACATCTCTACAACAACTGTTAAGAGGAGACTTTGTGCAGCAGGCCTTCATGGTAAAATAGCTGCTAGGAAACCACTGCTAAGGACAGGCAACAAGCTGAAGAGACTTGTTGGGCTAAAGAACACAAGGAATGGACATTAGACCGGTGGAAATCTGTGCTTTGATCTGATGAGTCCAAATTTGAGATCTTTGCTTCCAACCACCGTGTCTTTGTGCGACGCAGAAAAGGTGAACGGATGGACTCTACATGCCTGGTTCCCACCGTGAAGCATGGAGGAGGAGGTGTGATGGTGTGGGGGTGCTTTGCTTGTGACACTGTTGGGGATTTATTCAAAATTGAAGGCATACTGAACCAGCATGGCTACCACAGCATCTTGCAGCGGCATGCTATTCCATCCGGTTTGCGTTTAGTTGGACCATCATTTATTTTTCAATAGGACAATGACCCCAAGCACACCTCCAGGCTGTGTAAGGGCTATTTGACCAAGAAGGAGAGTGATGGGGTGCTACGCCAGATGACCTGGCCTCCATAGTCACCAGACCTGAACTGGACCGCAGAGTGAAGGCAAAAGAGCCAATAACTGCTAAGCATCTCTGGGAACTCCTTCAAGATTGTTGGAAGACCATTCCCGGTGACCACCTCTTGAAGCTCATCAAGAGAATGCCAAGAGTGTGCAAAGCAGTCATCAAAGCAAAAGGTGGCTACTTTGAAGAACCTAGAATATAAGACATATTTTCAGTTGTTTCACATTTTTTGTAAATTATATAATTCCACATGTGTTAATACATAGTGTTGATGCCTTCAGTGTGAATGTACAGTTTTCATGGTCATGAAAATACAGAAAAATCTTTAAATGAGAAGGTATCTCCAAACTTTTGGTCTGTATTGTATTTGTCAATGGACTCCACAGACCTAATCCCTGTCTATAGACTGGATTCTGTCACTCTTCCTGCTCCAGCAACTCTCTCTCCCTCCCTAGGCTAAATGCAGATTGTATGTGTTGCAAACAATTAGCTCTTAGAAGGGCTGTTAGTATGATGGCTCAGCTTCAGCACCAGTATCAACACTACAGAGCTCTGATTCATTATACTGTGCACACTCTCTTCCTACAATACAGAGATGTGCAATGGGATCATTGTTCTGGGCTGGGTGGTGCCTGTCCTTTTATAACTAGAGATGAGCGAACCTTTCGCTTAGGCTACTTTCACACTTCTGTCGTGTAGCACAATGTGGGCAGCGGATGCAGTTTTACAATGCATCCGCTGCCCATTGTGAGTTCCGGGGAGGAGGGGGCGTTTGAACGTTGAACGTTTTTTTGTGCGTCGCAGCCGCCAAAACACGACGCATCCGTTGCACGATGGATGCGATGTGTGGCCATATGTCGCAATGCGTTGTTAATGCAAGTCTATGGAGAAAAAACACATCCTGCGGGCTACTTTGCAGGATGCGTTTTTTCTCCAAAACGACGCATTGCGACGTAGGCCATAAGACGGAAGTGTAAAAGTGCATGTAGGATAGCTGCGGAGACACCATCACGTGTTTCTCAACGCAAGCAGTGAATAGCCAGACCTTTCCCTGGAAAGGAACAACGACGGGAAGGGCAGCATCCAATAAAGGAAAACTTCCAATACAGGAAAACCACCTATGCCAAGCATGGTATCCATCCACAGACAGCTGTTTCGGGGTGTTTGCCCCTCATCAGTGTGGAGTAGGAATCTGGCAATTAGGAGCAGTGCCTAGTAAAAGGCTGTAAAGGCACAGATGATTGGCCTCGGGGAGACCAAAACATCCAACACCGTGGAGACACCATCAATAGAGTTGAGCGACTTTCATTTTTTTAAGATCGAGTCGGGTTTTGTGAAACCCGATTTTGTCCAGAGTCGAGTCGAGTGCAGTCGGCCGATTATCGCTAAAAGTCGGGGATCGACCGAAACACGAAACCCAATGCAAGTCAATGGGGAAGCATAGTCGGCAGTGAGTGGAGGCCAGGAAAACACCTACAGTGCCCATTTTAATGCCAAAAACATCCATTCTTGTTTCTGAAGCTTGTCAATCTTAATTAACTTTATAATAATAGTTGGGCATAGGGAATTGGGGGTCATTTGGCAAAAGTTGTGGGGGGAGTAGGGCTGGCTCAAGTTTTTCGTGGGCCCAGGAAATGCGGGCTACGTCACGGCGGTGTTGCAGGGAAAGGTAAGTATTTCAACGTTGCAAGTGCTGTGATCCTGAGCAAGCAGGGGGGGCCCACTCGTTTGCATTGGCACTGGCACAGGGCCCCTCAAAGTACGGCGGTGTGTTTGCATGGCGGGGGCGCCTCCCACCAGCAGCGACACTTTTGCGTACTCTGAGGGGCCCTGTGCCAGTGACGTCGCCAACGAGTATGCCCCCCCACCTGATGAAGGAACCTGCACTTTCATCTGCACCTTCCTCTCTGTCCCTGTGTAAGGTGGTATAACATGCGGGAAGGGGAACCTTACTTTCAGCAGGGTCAGATTCTGGCTGTGTAGAGTGCAAGGGGAATGTAGTGGTCTAGGTCAATGTACCAGCAGACTCATCTAGCAGTGGCTGGGCAATGGGCAGGATGAGGAGGAAACAGATATAGGGCCAAAGAATAAAGTAGGCTACATGCAGTTCAAAATTGGTAACAGGACTAAACAGGCGGCATTGCTTTGTTCAGTGGAGTAGCAAACCCAAGAGCAGCAGACACTGTTTCAAGGGCCCAACCACACTAGCAGGCCAAATGCAGTTTAATATCTGATAGTATAGGGCGAAAGCCAGAATGTGGAAGCTCAGCTTTATTCAGTTGAGGACAACACCAGGCAGGGGCAGACCCCTTTAGTAGGCCGGAACAGCCAATTGCATTTTTAAAAATGGTAATTTGGAACAGAAGGTTGAAGCACAGCTTTATTCAGTTGCAGCTTCTTGGCAATAATATAAAGAAGACGAGACAGGACAACACTCGTTGGATGCCATATCTGTGTTTTCACTGGAAAAAAAACTGTCATTTAACTACTTGTAGGAGAAAGTTTTTGTAGCTGGAGGCCACTTTTTGTATTGTACCAGTTTTTTGTTGTATGTTTGGAACTGAAGGTTGAAGCTCAGCTTTATTCAATTGAGGACAACACCAGGCAGGGGCAGACAGACACCTTTAGTAGGCCGGAACAGCCAATTGCATTTTTAAAAATGGTAATTTGGAACTGAAGGTTGAAGCTCAGCTGTATTCAGTTGAGGACAACACGAGGCAGGGGCAGACAGACACCTTTAGTAGGCCGGAACAGCCAATTGCATTTTTAAAAATGGTAATTTGGAACTGAAGGTTGAAGCTCAGCTTTATTCAGTTGAGGACAACACCAGGCAGGGGCAGACAGACACCTTTAGTAGGCCGGAACAGCCAATGGCATTTTTAAAAATGGTAATTTGGAACTGAAGGTTGAAGCTCAGCTTTATTCAGTTGAGGACAACACCAGGCAGGGGCAGACAGACACCTTTAGTAGGCCGGAACAGCCAATGGCATTTTTAAAAATGGTAATTTGGAACAGAAGGTTGAAGCACAGCTTTGTTCAGTTGAGGACAACACCAGGCAGGGGCAGACAGACACCTTTAGTAGGCCGGAACAGCCAATTTTTTTTAAAAAACAGCAGTTAGTAAGAGGCAGAAGGTAGAAGCTCAGCTTTATTCAGTTGAGGACAACACCAGGCAGGGGCAGACCCCTTTAGTAGGCCGGAACAGCCAATTGCATTTTTAAAAATGGTAACTTGGAACTGAAGGTTGAAGCTCAGCTTTATTTAGTTGAGGACAACACCAGGCAGGGGCAGACAGACACCTTTAGTAGGCCGGAACAGCCAATTGCATTTTTAAAAATGGTAATTTGGAACTGAAGGTTGAAGCTCAGCTTTATTCAGTTGAGGACAACACCAGGCAGGGGCAGACATTCACCTTTAGTAGGCCGGAACAGCCAATTGCATTTTTAAAAATGGTAATTTGGAACAGAAGGTAGAAGCTCAGCTTTATTCAGTTGAGGACAACACCAGGCAGGGGCAGACATTCACCTTTAGTAGGCCGGAACAGCCAATTGCATTTTTAAAAATGGTAATTTGGAACTGAAGGTTGAAGCTCAGCTTTATTCAGTTGAGGACAACACCAGGCAGGGGCAGACCCCTTTAGTAGGCCGGAACAGCCAATTGCATTTTTAAAAATGGTAATTTGGAACAGAAGGTTGAAGCACAGCTTTATTCAGTTGCAGCTTCTTGGCAATAATATAAAGAAGACGAGACAGGACAACACTCGTTGGATGCCATATCTGTGTTTTCACTGGAAAATAAACTGTCAGTTAACTACTTGTAGGAGAAATTTTTTGTAGCTGGAGGCCACTTTTTGTATTGTACCAGTTTTTTGTTGTATGTTTGGAACTGAAGGTTGAAGCTCAGCTTTATTCAGTTGAGGACAACACCAGGCAGGGGCAGACACCTTTAGAAGGACGGAAAAGCCAATTTTTTAAAAAACAGCAGTTAATCTGAGCCAGAAGGTAGAAGCTCAGCTTTATTCAGTTGAGGCCAACTTGAATTAGGGACTGCAGACAGACTTTGCAGGCTGTCCCTTGTGTGGACCATGCATCCAATACATTAACCCATTGAGCCACAAAGGACACGTAACCTTCCGTGGCCAGGCCTACAGGTCCATGTGCAGCGCCCCAGAGTCCTGGTCGTTGCAGTACTGTGGCTCCGCCACTATGGGGAGCCATGGTGCGTCCGATGGCACTGAAGGAGTTCATCTGATCAGGTATCACAGACACCAATACATTTCACAGCAGGGCCTCCGGGGGGAGCTAAGGGTTCTATTCATTAGGCCACTCCCCACCATAGTGGGTAAACTGGGGGTCAGGCAGGAAGTTAGAGGAGAAGGCTGACTGGATTGAACGAAGCAACACCTTGTGGCAGAGGGTGTTGTGGAGGAAGAGACAGTAGGGTCTCTGCCAGGGGTGGGATCCTGGCAGAGGCTTGGCATTGGAAAGAACGTAACGGGACCGTGCCTGCTCAGAATAGCGGCGGTGCCCCAAGAAAGGACTAGAAGCGAGATAGATTGTGCTGAGTGAGAAACGAGATCAAGCAATAGGAGAATTCCAGTAGGGGTCGTGCTGTAAGACCGGAGCAACACCCTACTGAGGCGCATTACCGGTGGCCGGAACGCCGAGGGAGTATTATAACATTCAGCTTCAAGCAATACTCTAAACAGCGGCAGGACAGTCAGTTTGAGGCGGGCTGTCTAACACATATCACCTATGAAGTCTTGGGAGGCAATTGCGGGAGAGGGGCGTCTCTAGGGTCCCGGAAGAACTCCAGGCCTATCCGACAAACGGGTGCCGTTCCAACTGTAACATCAGGAAGAGACGGGAGATTAGAAGAACATCATTTAATCGAGTTGTGAGGGAACTTAAGAAACAGACACAACGGTTGTGGGGTACTTTCCGTAAGCACAGCAGGGAAGGACTACAACACATAGCGCTAAGAAGGAAGGCACCGATTTCCACCTGTGAAGTGAACTCTGGAGGTGCCATTGGACCGGCCGGACTTGCGCAGCTTGGTGAACCGTATTCTGGACTGAGGACTCAGAGATCTCCAGTAAAGAGGTAAAGAGACTGCAACCTGGTGTCCTCGTTATTTACCGCGACCTGCACCCCACAACTGCACCGTTACAACACGACTTATTGCACCGGATGTCCCCCACTGACAGACAGGGCCACGGACCGGGTCTAGCCACCGTGACAACCCCAGGACTGAGACCCAGAGGCCCGGCTCCGGGTACCCCTCGGCCCTGCGGCGGTGTGGGGGCGCTCCACATGTGTCTGTTGTCAGGTATACCTTTGGACTGACAAATTGACAGAATGCAAGGACAATGCGGTCTTTAACATGCAGGTGGAGGGGTGGGATGGCTTTTCTCGCAAAAGAATTGTCAACTGGGTAGCTCATAGCGTGGTATATCGTAGTTCATCCTGGCTTTATTAATATTAAATTAAATTAAAAAATAGGCTCTATGCACTTTATAATTGGTTCCAGGGGTACACGGGCAGCAGTGGTCTGGTCAGTGGAGGCCTAGTGGAAGGAGGGACCGCAGACAGGCTTCGAAGGCCTAACATAATTAAATTGGGCTGGCTGTAGGCACTTTATTATTAGTTACAGGGGTACACGGGCAGCAGTGGTCTGGTCAGTGGAGGCCTAGTGGAAGGAGGGACCGCAGACAGGCTTCGAAGGCCTAACATAATTAAATTGGGCTGGCTGTAGGCACTTTATAATTGGTTCCAGGGGTACACGGGCAGCAGTGGTCTGGTCAGTGGAGGCCTAGTGGAAGGAGGGACCGCAGACAGGCTTCGAAGGCCTAACATAATTAAATTGGGCTGGCTGTAGGCACTTTATTATTAGTTACAGGGGTACACGGGCAGCAGTGGTCTGGTCAGTGGAGGCCTAGTGGAAGGAGGGACCGCAGACAGGCTTCGAAGGCCTAACATAATTAAATTGGGCTGGCTGTAGGCACTTTATTATTAGTTACAGGGGTACACGGGCAGCAGTGGTCTGGTCAACGGAGGCCGATTGTAATGAGTGTCTGCCAGTTAGTAGTCCAAAACAACAACTAAATGTGAATGTCTCGCATTAAAACAAAACAAAAACACTAAAGGGTGCAATCATTAGGTTCAGGGGTGGGATCCTCTGCGTTGTTTCAGACCTACTAATTTTGCGCAAAGTATTTACTGTGGTAAATAGAGGACACTGCCCCTGACTATGTTAAGTACCATCATACATGTCAACACAATGGTATTGTCAGTGGCAGGTATGGAAGGATGTCAGCGCATAGACTTAACATTGGTGGAAGTGTGAGAGATAACTGTGGAAGTGGTAGAGCAATGTTTGACCTGGGGGTGGGTGAACTCTCTTGTGGCCGGCGTTACAGGCCCAAGGCCCCTCATGTTACAACAGTGTGTCTGACGTTGGGTGCGCACCACCACCGCCAGAGACACTTTATTGTACTATGAGGAACCCAGTAGCAATGCCGTCGACCAAAAGCGAGTACACCCACCTCTTCAGACAAACAGCAGTCTCACGGGTGCTTGCGCCAAGTCGCGATACCACGGCCCCGTGTGGGGAGTTTGGCCATTTAGGGAGGTGTAAACATGTCGTATGCTGGACAATCAGCTGCAGCAAATTAGACATTAGAAAAGTAATTCACAGTAGTCCACAGGCAAGAGCTTTTCATAGGAAAGCTAGGTGTCGGCCGGGCAAGGTGGGGCAAAAGATTTCGAAATCCAGTTGTGGTTCATTTTAATGAATGTTAGATCGTCAACATTTTGGGTAGCCAGACGAGTCCTTTTTTCGGTTAATATTGAACCTGCAGCACTGAATACTCTTTCTGATAGGTCACTTGCTGCCGGGCAAGCAAGCTCCTGCAATGCATATTCTGCCAATTCTGGCCAGGTGTCTAATTTTGATGCCCAGTAATCAAATGGGAATGACGGTTGAGGGAGAACATCGATAAGGGATGAAAAATAGTTAGTAACCATACTGGACAAATGTTGTCTCCTGTCACTTTCAATTGATGCAGCAGTACCTGTCCTGTCTGCGGTCATAGCAAAATCACTCCACAACCTGGTCAGAAAACCCCTCTGTCCAACGCCACTTCTGATGTGTGCACCCCTAACACTCCTAGTCTGTTGCCCCCTTGAGCTCGTGTGAGAACGATCATGTGCGCTGTGTGCTGGGAATGCCTGAAGCAAACGGTCAACAAGAGTTGATTGTTTGGTTGCTAAAATTAGTTCCAAGTTCTCATGTGGCATAATATTTTGCAATTTGCCTTTATAGCGTGGATCAAGGAGGCAGGCCAACCAGTAATCGTCATCGTTCATCATTTTCGTTATGCGTGTGTCCCTTTTTAGGATACGTAAGGCATAATCCGCCATGTGGGCCAAAGTTCCAGTTGTCAAATCTCCGGTTGTGATTGGGTGAGGGGCAGTTGCAGGCAAATCTACGTCACTTGTGTCCCTCAAAAAACCAGAACCCGGCCTTGACACGCAACCAATTTCCAGTGCCCCCGGGAAAGGTTCCGCATTAAAAATATACTCATCCCCATCATCCTCCTCATCCTCCACCTCCTCTTCGCCCGCTACCTCGTCCTGTACACTGCCCTGACCAGACAATGGCTAACTGTCATCAAGGCTTTCCTCTTCCTCTGGTGCAGACGCCTGCTCCTTTATGTGCATCAAACTTTGCATCAGCAGACGCATTAGGGGGATGCTCATGCTTATTACGGCGTTGTCTGCACTAACCAGCCGTGTGCATTCCTCAAAACACTGAAGGACTTGACACATGTCTTGTATCTTCGACCACTGCACACCTGACAACTCCATGTCTGCCATCCTACTGCCTGCCCGTGTATGTGTATCCTCCCACAAAAACATAACAGCCCGCCTCTGTTGGCACAGTCTCTGAAGCATGTGCAGTGTTGAGTTCCACCTTGTTGCAACGTCTATGATTAGGCGATGCTGGGGAAGGTTCAAAGACCGCTGATAGGTCTGCATACGGCTGGCGTGTACAGGCGAACGTCGGATATGTGAGCAAAGTCCACGCACTTTGAGGAGCAGGTCGGAGAACCCAGGATAAGTTTTCAATAAGCACTGCACCACCAGGTTTAAGGTGTGAGCCAGGCAAGGAATGTGTTTCAGTTGGGAAAGGGAGATGGCAGCCATGAAATTCCTTCCGTTATCACTAACTACCTTGCCTGCCTCAAGATCTACTGTGCCCAGCCACGACTGCGTTTCTTGTTGCAAGAACTCGGACAGAACTTCCGCGGTGTGTCTGTTGTCGCCCAAACACTTCATAGCCAATACAGCCTGCTGACGCTTGCCAGTAGCTGGCCCATAATGGGACAACTGGTGTGCAACAGTGTCATCTGCCGATGGAGTGGTTGGCCGACTGCGGTCTGTGGAAGAGCTGTAGCTTCTGCAGGAGGACGAGGAGGAGGAGGAGGAGGGGGTGCGAACGCCTACAGCCAACTGTTTCCTAGACCGTGGGCTAGGCACAACTGTCCCGAAATTGATGTCCCCTGTGGACCCTGCATCCACCACATTCACCCAGTGTGCCGTGATGGACACATAACGTCCCTGGCCATGCCTACTGGTCCATGCATCTGTAGTCAGGTGCACCTTTGTACTCACAGATTGCCTGAGTGCATGGACGATGCGCTGTTTAACATGCTGGTGCAGGGCTGGGATGGCTTTTCTGGAAAAAAAGTGTCGACTGGGTAGCTCGTATCGTGGTTCAGCGTACTCCATCAGGGCTTTGAAAGCTTCGCTTTCAACTAACCGGTAGGGCATCATCTCTAACGAGATTAGTCTAGCTATGTGGGCGTTAAAACCCTGTGTACGCGGATGCGAGGATAAGTACTTCCTTTTTCTAACCAGAGTCTCATGTAGTGTGAGCTGAACTGGAGAGATGGAGATCGTGGAACTTGCGGGTGTGCCGGTGGACATGGCAGACTGAGAGACGGTTGGAGACGGTATTGTTTCCGCCGGTGCCCTAGATGCAATATTTCTGCCTACAAAACTGGTGATTCCCTGACCCTGACTGCTTTTGGCTGGCAAAGAAACCTGCACAGATACTGCCGGTGGTGCGGAAAATGGTGGCCTTACAGTGACGGAAGGGATGTTGCGTTGATGACTAGCTTCATTGGCCGAGGGTGCTACAACCTTAAGGGACGTTTGGTAGTTAGTCCAGGCTTGAAAATGCATGGTGGTTAAGTGTCTATGCATGCAACTAGTATTGAGACTTTTCAGATTCTGACCTCTGCTTAAGCTAGTAGAACATTTTTGACAGATGACTTTGCGCTGATCAATTGGATGTTGTTTAAAAAAATGCCAGACTGCACTCTTCCTAGCATCGGATCCCTTTTCAGGGATTGCAGACTGAGCTTTAACCGGATGGCAACGCTGTGCTCCAACAGGTTTTGGCTTTGACACGCGTTTTGGGCCAGATAGGGGCCCGGCAGATGGAACCTGTTGCGATGTTGATGCCTGCTGCGGCCCCTCCTCCACCTCCGCTTCTGAACTACTGCTGCCTGCACCCTGTTCCCCCAATGGCTGCCAATCGGGGTCAACAACCGGGTCATCTATTACCTCCTCTTCGAGCTCGTGTGCAACTTCGTCTGTGTCACTGTGTCGGTCTGTGGTATAGCGTTCGTGGCGGGGCAACATAGTCTCATCAGGGTCTGATTGTGGATCTGTACCCTGAGAGGGCAATGTGGTGGTCTGAGTCAAAGGAGCAGCATAGTACTCTGGCTGTGGCTGTGCATCAGTGCACTCCATGTCAGAATATACTTGTAATGGGCATGGCCTGTTAAGTGTTTCACTTTCTAAGCCAGGGACGGTATGTGTAAAGAGCTCCATGGAGTGACCCGTTGTGTCGCCTGCTGCATCCTTCTCTCTTGTTGTAGTTTTTGCTGAGGAGGACAAGGAAGCGACTTGTCCCTGACCGTGAACATCCACAAGCGACGCGCTGCTTTTACATTTACCAGTTTCGGAAGAGGAGGCAAAAGAGCTAGAGGCTGAGTCTGCAATGTAAGCCAAAACTTGCTGTTGCTGCTCCGGCTTTAAAAGCGTTTTTCCTACTCCCAGAAAAGAGAGCGTTCGAGGCCTTGTGTAGCCAGACGACGAAACTGGCTCCACAGCTCCAGACTTAGGTGGAATATTTTTATCCCCACGACCACCTGATGCTCCACTACCACTACCATCATTACCAGCTGACAATGAACGCCCACGGCCACGACCTCTTGCACCAGACTTCCTCATTGTTTTAAAAAATTAACCAAAGTAACTTTATTTGTTGCTGTCAAACAACTTACACGGTGAGCTATAACTTCAGTATGATTTCTATATCCCTTAACAGGTTGGTGAGACCACAAGGAAAATCAGGCACAATGTTACACACTCTGTTTTCTGTGGCACAAAATCACAGAGATGACACACACGCAGGACTGTCACTCAAGCACTAATGTCAATATTATTCTCCCACCTAATTTTTTTTTTTTTTTTTTTCTCAGGGAGACTTTAGAAACCAAATAAGATAAAATGTTTTTTTCAGGGACAATTTAGAAACCAAATACTAATAAAAAAAATAAAAAAATAAAATAGCCTTTCTATGGCCCACAATTAGAGAGAGAGAGGTGGCACACCCAGGAGTCAAGACTGGCACACAAGCTGAAAGGGCAATATTACTCTCCCACTGTTTTTTTATGTATTTTTTTTTTTTCACGGAGACTTTAGAAACCCAATAATATTAAAAAAACCAAAAAAATAAATAGGCTTTGTATGGCCCACTGAATGAGAGATGGCACACACAGGAGTGGCACACAAGCCCTGACTGAGGCCAATATTTTTCTCCCACTGATTGATGTAGTGTTTTTGTGTTGAGGTAGATTTTAGAACACAAATCAAGGAAAAAAATAAATAGGCTTTCTATGGCCCACTCAGTGAGAGATGGCACACTCAGGGATGGCACTGTAGCAGAAATGTCAATCTTAATCTTCCACAAAAAAAAAAAAAAAAAACACAGGGACTGTCCTACAATTACTATCTCCCTGCAGTAATCTCAGCCAGGTATGGCAGGCAGCAATAGGAGTGGACTGATGCACAAATTAAATAAAAAGTGTGGACAAACAAAAAAGATAGCTGTGCAGAAAGGAAGGAACAAGAGGATATGTGCTTTGAAAAAAGCAGTTGGTTTGCACAGTGGCGTACACACAGCAATACAGCTATCACGGAGCCTTCTAGGGCAGCCCAATGAGCTACAGCGCTGAGGGAAAAAAAAAAATGTAGCTTCCAGTGTCCCTGCACACCGAAGGTGGTGTTGGACAGTGGAAATCGCTACAGCACAAGCGGTTTGGTGGTTAGTGGACCCTGCCTAACGCTATCCCTGCTTCTGACGAAGCGGCAGCAACCTCTCCCTAAGCTCAGATCAGCAGCAGTAAGATGGCGGTCGGCGGGAACGCCCCTTTATAGCCCCTGTGACGCCGCAGACAGCAAGCCAATCACTGCAATGCCCTTCTCTAAGATGGTGGGGACCAGGACCTATGTCATCACGCTGCCCACACTCTGCGTTCACCTTCATTGGCTGAGAAATGGCACTTTTTGCGTCATTGAAACGCGACTTTGGCGCGAAAGTCGCGTACCGCATGGCCGACAAGCACAGAGGTCCGATCGGGTTTCATGAGACGCCGACTTAGCCAAAAGTCGGCGACTTTTGAAAATGAACGACCCGTTTCGCTCAACCCTAACCGACACGTGTTTCTCAACGCAGTGATCCAGAACACTGCCCCCATCCCTTATGGGAAATATGCAAATGCATGTAGGATAGCTGCGGAGACACCATCATGTGTTTCTCAACGCAAGCAGTGAATAGCCAGACCTTTCCCCGGGAAGGAACAACCACGGGAAGGGCAGCATCCAATAAAGGAAAACATCCAATACAGGAAAACCACCTATGCCAAGCATGGTATCCATCCACAGACAGCTGTTTCGGGGTGTTTTCCCCTCATCAGTGTGGAGTAGGAATATGGCTATTAGGAGCAGTGCCTAGTAAAAGGCTGTAAAGGCACAGATGATTGGCCTCGGGGAGACCAAAACATCCAACACCGCGGAGACACCATCACGTGTTTCTCAACAGAAGTGTGAAAGTAGCCTAAGATGTTCGCCGAAAACGTTCTCCGAGCGGTTTGACAAATTTACAAGACCCCATTTGATTCAATGGGAGGCCAAACCAAAAGTATGTACAACACCTTAAGGGGTGGCAAAAAGCTTTCCAAACAGCTAAAGTTGGGGCAGACACCATGAAAAGTGGCATGAATTGACCCAAAGTAGTCAGCCATGGGACATGCATGAGGTATCAGGGTCTGGCCCAGCATTTGCAGCTTTGAATTGAAGTTTCAATGAGGACCTGGTGGTAAGCAGTTAAATAGTTTTCAACCTGGATGGTGCGAAAATGCAACCGTCCAGGCTGAGAACCACAGGGGAATGAACTGCCGCTAGCGCAGCCTCAGTGACTGGAGATGACATCATGGAGGTTACCTATGGTCACTGAGACTCTGTTCCCAGCCATGCTGAACTGCAGTGAACTCGGTGACATCCCCGCTAGCACTTGAGAAAAACTTGGACAGTCGCATGTTGGCACCGTCAAGGTTGAAAACTATTTAGCTTCGGTGGAACTAGGCGAGGTCGTAAGTATGGTTTAATTAAGATTATTAAAGGAGTCTGCGTCTTTCTTTCAATTAGAGGACTTTATTCTTGCTGTGTCTTTATTTACAATACAGCTGTAGGATTAGTATATAGAATCCTCTCCATTACTAAGCCATGGGCTTGATGTCACAGGACAATACACAGGTGACATCAACCCCAAAAATATGAACCCCTCTTGCCAATGCTACAGGGCAAGTGTGAAGAGCCAGGCAAAGCACCAGAATTGGCAAAGCTGTTGTAACGAATGGAAACGGAGGCACAGATGTAGAAGTTCTCAATCGTATTTATTGAGGTTAAATGTGGAACCACTAGACCGCGGTCCAGGTGGCTGCCACATGCTGCCACCACTCACCGAATACACAGGGCGATGAGTCCCGGAGATTACTAATACTGTCTACCATTCATAAGGGTCACACACCTTAGGCTATGGATTCTTTAGAACATACCAGGTTCAACTGTTAAAGTTTTATGCTTTAATACAAAAAGGTTCAGTGCTTACAGTAAGAAAAAGGTATAAAATATGATAATAAAAAGACATACAGGTATGCAAAACAGTATAAAATAAACAGGAGAAAACTTACAGAAATATCTAACTGGTAGTCTACTTCTGCTCCCTGAGGGTAGGATGAATATAGACTTGGTGGAACACATCAGCTTCCCAGGCTGCTCTCACATGTGAACACGATTCTATGTATACAGGCCTAATTTATAGATTTAGGGTATGTGTCCACGTTCAGGATTGCATCAAGATTTGGTCAAGAGTTTCCATCAGTATTTGTAAGCCAAAACCAGGAGTGGAACAAATAGAGGAAAAGTATAATAGAAACACATGCACCACTTCTGTATTTATCACCACTCCTGGTTTTGGCTTACAAATACTGACGTAAAATCCTGACCAAATCCTGATGCAATCCTGAACGTGGACACATACCCTTACTCTGGAGGTCAGACTTCCAGACCAGCCCCTCAGGCCAACACCATAAATGCTTGTTTTTGATTGGACTGCGGCGGCTCCCCCAAAGAACACACCATTTGCTCCGAGACTCCCTGTGTAAAAGTTCCCACAGATAGACAGTGCCAGGCTGCAATTGATATCTCTCTTCCAAAGAGCTAGGAGGTGTCAAATGTTCCCTTTCTTCTTGGTTCCCAGCACGACGCCCTGGTGAGATTGGGGACAGAAGTCTGCTGTCTCAGGAAAATACATATTAACACCTGGGTGAGACCTGCAGCCTTCAGGACAGATGTTACATTTTTACTAGTCACACAATAAACCTATACATGGTTCACTGCACACACACACACATAAACATACATATTTCACCACAAATTCTTTTTTGGAGAGTTATATGCCACCATAATGTACCACAGAACACGTAACAGTATATGGATGAGTAATTGAGTACAGCACTTTTTTGGGCTTTTATTAAACAGTGAAATGTACCACAGAGCATGTAATGGTATATGGATTGGTAAGTGCATACAGAAAGATTTTTCAAAGCTTTTCTGGACTGTTGTATAACACTGAAATGTACTACAGAGTGCTTAATAATCTATGGATGACAATATAGTCAATGTCTTCACCCCCCAAAAAATGTTTTGAACTACCGCAGCTATATATTTAGCAATGTACTGCAAAGCCTTAATCCCCGCCTAGAGACAGTATTTAGCCTCTCACCCGGCTCCTGCAACTCTCTCTCCATAACTACACTAAATGCTAAATGTATCTGATACAAACAGCAAAGCTGTGTCTTCTGCTTTTTCTTGCATTGCTTGTCTGACTGCTGTCCTCCATGCCAGGCTGCCCTGGTCATCGCTGATCAATGTGCCATCCCGCAAGTTCCGCCTGCTGTGGCGTGTAGTGCTCCCTAGCACTATCTATCCATCTCTCTCTGCTTTCTCATAAACTGCAGTCTGTATGGTTTACCCTACTTTAGTAAAACAGCGTTTAATTTTTGAAACTTATTTAATCTCCTTCATTGTTGTCAGAGAGGAGAAGTTATTTCTGCTATTAGCATTTTAAACGTCGCTGGTAATGTTAAATATACAGCGTTCTATTACAATTCATTGACTCCGGCGTTATTTATCTGGTATCTGCACTGTACTGCGGCATTAAACCACTCGAGAAGACGAATACCCGGCGCTCTTACACTACGGCAGCTCCAGTAAATTGTCCTGTTTAATCAGATGGCTGCGGAGTTTACCGTGAGCGGATTATTCTGTATTCACTTCTTGAATTAGGAAGTATCGGAATTGTTGGTGTAAATGTCATTTCATTTATTGCTACATAAACTTTATTATTTTTACATTTTCCTCTGGTTTACCTCTTCAGTGTGGAGACATATTTCAGCAATCTAGAGCTGAGAAGAAACGATCTGTGGGGATTTTATCTGTGAACTGAGCTGAGATGTGATGTGAGGCACTGCAGTCATTCCAAGGGGCTGCAAGACTGCGGAAGGGCCCTGGGGAAGAAGACTATAGGGGCCACCATGACAACTTGTGTACCTGGACACGTGCAGCACTCACATACTGGACGATCACTGCACATGGAGCAATTTTACTGGAAATGCATTATACCATACATGCTGCATAAAACAAACGCGCCACTCATACACTACACATACTACACATTCTGCACCAACACCCTGGGCACATACTACATATAGTGCACCAACACCCTAGGCACATACTACATATAGGGCACCAACACCCTGGGCACATACTACATATAGGGCACCAACACCCTGGGCACATACTACATATATTGCACCAACACCCTGGGCACATACTGCACATAGTGCACCTACACCCTGGGCACATACTACATATAGTGCACCAACACCCTGGGCACATACTACATATAGTGCACCTACACCCTGGGCACATACTACATATAGGGCACCAACACCCTGGGCACATGCTACACATAGTGCACCTATACTCTGGGCACACACTACACATAGTGCACCTATACTCTAGGCACACACTACACATAGTGCACCTATACTCTGGGCACATGCTACACATAGTGCACCAACACCCTGGGCACACACTACACATAGTGCACCTATACTCTGGGCACACACCACACATAGTGCACCAACACCCTGGGCACATACTACACATAGTGCACCTATACTCTGGGCACATACTACACATAGTGCACCAACACCCTGGACACATACTAAACATAGTGCACCTATACTCTGGGCACACACTACACATAGTGCACCTATACTCTGGGCACTTACTACACATAGTGCACCTATACTCTGGGCACATACTACACATAGTGCACCAACACCCTGGGCACATACTACACATAATGCCCTTATACTCTGGGCACATACTACACATACTGCACCAACACCCTGGGCACATACTACATATAGGGCACCAACACCCTGGGCACATACTACACATAGTGCACCAACACCTTGGGCACATACTACACATAGTGCACCAACACCCTGGGCAAATACTACATATAGTGCACTAACACCTTGGGCACATACTACACATAGTGTACCTAAACTCTGGGCACATACTACACATAGTGCACCAACACCCTGGGCACATACTACACATAGTGCACCTATATTCTGGGCACATAATACCCATAGTGCACCAAGACCCTGGGCATATACTACACATAGTGCACCTATACCCTGGGCACATGCTACATATAGTGCACCTATACTCTGGGCACATACTACACATAGTGCACCTATACTCTTGACACATACTACACATAGTGCACCAAGACCCTGGGCATATACTACACATAGTGCACCTATACTCTGGGCACATACTACACACAGTGCACCTATACTCTGGACACATACTACACATAGGGCACCTATATTCTGGGCACATACTACATATAGTGCACCAACACCCTGGGCACATAATACACATAATGCCCTTATACTCTGGGCACATACTACACATAGTGCACCAAGACCCTGGGCACATAATACACATAGTGCACCTATACTCTGGGCACATACTACACACAGTGCACCTATACTCTGGACACATACTACGCATAGGGCACCTATATTCTGGGCACATACTACACATAGTGCACCTATACTCTGGGCACTTACTACATATAGTGCACCAACACCCTGGGCGCATACTACACATAATGCCCTTATACTCTGGGCACATACTACACATAGTGCACCAAGACCCTGGGCACATAATACACATAGTGCACCTATACTCTGGGCACATACTACACATAGTGCACCTATACTCTGGGCACATACTACACATAGTGCACCTATACTCTGGGTACATTCTACACATAGTGCACCTATTCTCTGGGCACATACTACCCATAGTGCACCTATACTCTGGGCACATACTACACACAGTGCACCTATACTCTGGACACATACTACACATAGGGCACCAAGACCCTGGGCACATGCTACACATAGTGCACCTATACTCTGGGCACATACTACACATAGTGCACCTATACTCTGGGCATATACTACACATAGTGCACCTATACTCTGGGTACATTCTACACATAGTGCACCTATTCTCTGGGCACATACTACACATAGTGCACCTATACTCTGGGCACATACTACACATAGTGCACCTATACTCTGGGCACATACTACACATAGTGCACCTATACTCTGGGTACATACTACACATAGTGCACCTATACTCTGGGCACATAGTACACATAGTGCACCTATACTCTGGGCACATACTACACATAGTGCACCTATACTCTGGGCATATACTACACATAGTGCACCTATACTCTGGTCACATACTACACATAGTGCCCTTACACTCTGGGCACACACTACACATAGTGCACCTATACTCTGGGCACACACTACACATAGTGCCCCTATACTCTGGGCATATACTACACATAGTGCACCTATACTCTGGGTACATTCTACACATAGTGCACCTATTCTCTGGGCACATACTACACATAGTGCACCTATACTCTGGGCACATACTACACATAGTGCACCTATACTCTGGGCATATACTACACATAGTGCACCTATACTCTGGGTACATTCTACACATAGTGCACCTATTCTCTGGGCACATACTACACATAGTGCACCTATACTCTGGGCACATACTACACATAGTGCACCTATACTCTGGGCACATACTACACATAGTGCACCTATACTCTGGGTACATACTACACATAGTGCACCTATACTCTGGGCACATAGTACACATAGTGCACCTATACTCTGGGCACATACTACACATAGTGCACCTATACTCTGGGCACATAGTACACATAGTGCACCTATACTCTGGGCACATACTACACATAGTGCACCTATACTCTGGGCATATACTACACATAGTGCACCTATACTCTGGTCACATACTACACATAGTGCCCTTACACTCTGGGCACACACTACACATAGTGCACCTATACTCTGGGCACACACTACACATAGTGCACCTATACTCTGGGCACACACTACACATAGTGCACCTATACTCTGGGCACACACTACACATAGTTCACCTATACTCTGGGCACATACTACACATAGTGCACCTATACTCTGGGCACATACTACACATAGTGCCCTTATACTCTGGTCACATACTACACATAGTGCCCTTATACTCTGGGCACATACTATACACGGTGCACTTACACCCTGGGCACATACTATACATGTGCACTTACACCCTGGGCACATACTATACATGTGCACTTACACCCTGGGCACATAGTATACTTGAAGCACTTACACCCTGGGCACATGCTGTAGAAGAAACACATCATTCACATACTAAGCACATATCGTACTTGGTGCACGCACTCTGATTATATACCAATTGTAGTGCACATAACCTTATTGCATAAAGAAAATGCACCACTCACCTTCTAGCCCCACATTGCACATGATTTTCTCAAACCGTGTACATGAACATACACAGTCATACCCTAAGGAAATAGAACAAACGCTAACAGACTGGACACGCAGCTTTCATGGTCACTCATATGCATCTTAAAGGGGCTGTCCACTACTAGGACAACCCCTTCTTAAACTTTTTTTAAAATTTGACGTAATTTGACGTGATTTGGGATCACATTTATCTGGCACTCTACGCTGAGAACTTACTTTGGGGTTTGCATCTAAATCTCCAAGTAAAGTGATTCAGATGAAACCCCCGAGGGATCCATTTGCAAAAATGAGGCAGCACAGTTACTCTGGACTCCATCTGGCCTCTATTCTGCAGTGTCCTTCTTTTCAGAAGTGCACAAAAACTGTGGCCTATGGCGCTTTTAGGCAAGCCTAAAAAGACGGGCACTGCCAGATCACAAGCCAGAATGCATCAACAACGCCTCCTGTTGTGAACTGTGTTTCTGGGCTTCCTCTGGTGGTCACTAACGGTATTGTGTTAGGCATGTCTTGTTGCAGGCCTGAGCTCCAGCTGTGTCGTTAAGCAGCGGGTGTTCCCTATTTAAGTCTCCTCCGGACTCAGTCTCTTGCCTGGCATCGTTGTATCCAGACCTATATGGTCTCCTCCGGATTCCTTTCAGTCTGTCTCATGCAAGAAAAGCTAAGTCCGTTTTGTATAATTTGGATCGTTTGCATTTTTCAGTGTCTTTGTCCAGCTTGCTTAATATTTGATTTTCTGGCTCGCTGGAAGCTCTAGGGGGCTGATATTCTCCCTCCGCACCGTCAGTCGGTGTGGGGGTTCTTGATTGTTCAGCGTGGATGTTTTTGTAGGGTTTTCTGCTGACCGCATAGTCCACTATCTATTTTCTGTCTATCTAGACTAGTGGGCCTCACTTTGCTGAATCTAGTTCATCTCTACGTTTGTGTTTTCCTCTTGCCTCACCGTTATTATTTGTTGGGGGCTTTCTATATCTTTGGGGTTCAATTTCTCTGGAGGCAAGTGAGGTCTTATTTTCCCTCTAGGGGTAGTCAGTTCTCCGGCTGGCTCGAGACGTCTAGAACCAACGTAGGCACGTTCACCGGCTGCTTCTAGTTGTGTGTGTTAGGATCAGGTATGCGGTTAGCCCAGTTTCCACCTCCCTAGAGCAGTATTTATGTTTTTGCTATCTTGCCGGAATATCAGAGATCCTCTACCACTGGGATCATAACAGTATGCCAGGCCGAAAGAAAATGTTTATTGCATCGCAGAAGCGGGATTAAAAAGAAGTTCTGAGTTTTTTTTTTTTTTTGTTGCTGCAGTTTGCCTAGCTTCTTCCATCCCCTTTTTCTCTGAGTGGCTGGAACTCTGCTGCAGATATGAATGTCCAGACTCAGACTTCTAGTGTGGATCAGCTTGCTGCTAGGGTGCAAAGCATTCAGGATTTTGTTATCCATAGCCCTATGTCTGAACCAAAAATACCTATTCCTGAGCCGTTTTTTGGAGATAGATCTAAGTTCCTGAATTTTAGGAATAATTGCAAATTGTTTCTATCTCTGAAACCTCGTTCCTCTGGTGATTCCGCTCAGCAAGTTAAGATTGTTATTTCCTTCTTGCGCGGCGACCCTCAAGATTGGGCCTTCTCTCTGGCGCCAGGAGATCCTGCATTGGTGAATGTTGATGCGTTTTTCCTGGCACTTGGTTTGCTTTATGAGGAGCCTAATCTTGAAAATCAGGCTGAAAAGATGTTGCTGGCTATCTCTCAGGGTCAGGACGAAGCTGAGGTATATTGTCAAAAATTTCGGAAATGGTCCGTGCTTACTCAATGGAATGAGTGTGCCCTGGCCGCAAATTTCAGAAATGGTCTTTCTGAAGCCATTAAAGATGTGATGGTGGGGTTTCCTATCCCTACAGGTCTGAATGATTCAATGGCTCTAGCCATTCAAATTGATCGACGTTTGCGGGAGCGCAAATCTGATAATCCTTTGGCGGTGCTGTCTGAACGGTCACCTGATTCTATGCAATGTGACAGAATTCTGACCAGAGCCGAGCGACAAAATCATAGACGTCAAAATGGGTTGTGTTTCTACTGTGGTGATTCAACACATGTTATCTCAGCATGCTCTAAACGCTTAAAAAAAATGTTAATCCTGTCGCCACTGGTACTTTTCAGCCTAAGTTTATTTTGTCTGTGACTTTAATTTGTTCATTATCTTCTTACTCAGTTATGGCTTTTGTGGATTCTGGTGCTGCTTTAAGTCTGATGGATTTGTCGCTTGCCAAGCGCTGCGGTTTTGTCCTGGAGCCTTTGGAAAATCCTATTCCTCTTAGAGGAATTGATTCTACGCCATTGGCAGAGAATAAACCTCAGTATTGGACGCAAGTGACCATGTGCATGACTCCTGTACATCAGGAGGTGATTCGTTTTCTGGTACTGCATAAAATGCATGATGTTGTCGTTTTGGGTCTGCCATGGTTACAGGCCCATAATCCAGTTTTAGATTGGAAAGTTATGACTGTGTCTAGTTGGGGGTGTCAGGGGATTCATGGCGATTCTCCATTAGTGTCTATTGCTTCTTCTACTCCTTCTGAGATCCCTGAGTTTTTGTCAGACTTTCAGGATGTATTTAATGAGGCCAGGTCCAGTGCCCTTCCTCCTCATAGGGACTGTGATTGTGCTATAGATTTGATTCCTGGTAGTAAATTTCCTAAGGGACGACTCTTTAATTTATCTGTGCCAGAGCATGCCGCGATGCGGAGTTATATAAAGGAGTCTTTGGAGAAGGGACATATTCGCCCATCCTCTTCTCCTCTTGGTGCAGGATTCTTTTTTGTGGGCAAGAAAGACGGGTCTTTGAGACCTTGTATAGATTATCGTCTTCTGAATAAGATCACGGTTAAATTTCAGTATCCTTTGCCATTGTTGTCTGATTTGTTTGCTCGGATTAAGGGATCCAGTTGGTTCACCAAGATAGATCTTCGTGGTGCGTATAACCTTGTGCGCATAAAGCAGGGAGATGAATGGAAAACGGCATTTAATACGCCCGAGGGTCATTTTGAGTACCTGGTGATGCCTTTTGGATTATCTAATGCCCCTTCTGTGTTTCAGTCCTTCATGCATGACATCTTCCGGAAATATCTGGATAAATAAATGATTGTTTATCTGGATGATATTTTGGTTTTTTCTGATGATTGGGAGTCCCATGTGAACCAGGTCAGGATGGTGTTTCAGGTTCTGCGGGAGAATGCTCTATTTGTGAAGGGCTCAAAATGTATCTTTGGGGTACAGAAGGTTTCTTTTTTGGGTTTTATTTTTTCCCCTTCTACTGTGGAGATGGACCCAGTCAAGGTCCGTGCCATTCATGACTGGACTCAGCCCACGTCTGTTAAGAGCCTGCAGAAGTTCTTGGGCTTTGCTAATTTTTACCGTCGGTTTATCGCTAATTTTTCCAGCGTGGTTAAACCTTTGACGGATATGACCAAGAAGGGTTCTGATGTTGCTAATTGGTCTCCTGCGGCCGTGGAGGCCTTTCGGGAGCTGAAGCGTCGGTTTACTTCAGCGCCAGTCTTGTGCCAGCCGGATGTCTCTCTTCCCTTCCAGGTTGAAGTTGATGCTTCTGAGATTGGTGCAGGGGCCGTTTTGTCGCAAAAAAGTTCTGATGGCTCTGTGATGAAGCCATGCGCCTTCTTTTCTAGAAAATTTTCGCCTGCTGAGCGGAACTATGATGTTGGTAATCGGGAGTTGTTGGCTATGAAGTGGGCATTTGAGGAGTGGCGACATTGGCTCGAGGGAGCTAGACATCGTGTGGTGGTCTTGACTGATCATAAAAATCTGATTTACCTCGAGTCTGCCAAGCGCCTGAATCCTAGACAGGCTCGTTGGTCATTGTTTTTCTCCCGTTTTGACTTTGTGGTCTCGTACCTGCCTGGTTCGAAGAACGTGAAGGCTGATGCACTTTCTAGGAGTTTTGTGCCTGATTCTCCGGGAGTCTCTGAGCCGGCTGGTATTCTCAGAGAGGGAGTGATTTTGTCTGCCATTTCCCCAGATTTGCGACGAGTGCTGCAGAAATTTCAGGCTGATAGGCCTGATTGTTGCCCACCAGAGAGACTGTTTGTCCCTGACAGATGGACCAGCAGAGTTATTTCTGAGGTTCATTCTTCGGTGTTGGCGGGACATCCTGGGATTTTCGGTACCAGAGATTTGGTGGCTAGGTCCTTTTGGTGGCCTTCCTTGTCGCGGGATGTGCGTTCTTTTGTGCAGTCCTGTGGGATTTGTGCTCGGGCTAAGCCTTGCTGTTCTCGTGCCAGCGGGTTGCTTTTGCCCTTGCCTATCGCAAAGAGGCCTTGGACGCACATTTCCATGGATTTCATTTCGGATCTTCCGGTATCTCGGAAGATGTCTGTCATCTGGGTGGTGTGCGATCGTTTTTCTAAAATGGTCCATTTGGTGCCCTTGCCTAAGTTGCCTTCCTCCTCTGATTTGGTTCCTTTGTTCTTTCAGAATGTGTTTCATTTGCACGGCATCCCTGAGAATATTGTGTCTGACAGAGGATCCCAGTTTGTGTCCAGATTCTGGCGATCCTTTTGTGCTAAGATGGGTATTGATTTGTCTTTTTCGTCAGCTTTTCATCCTCAGACTAATGGCCAGACCGAGCGAACTAATCAGACGTTGGAGACTTATTTGAGATGTTTTGTTTCTGCTGATCAGGACGACTGGGTTACCTTTTTGCCACTGGCCGAGTTTGCCCTTAATAATCGGGCTAGTTCTGCCACTTTGGTTTCACCCTTTTTCTGCAACTCTGGTTTTCATCCTCGTTTCTCCTCGGGCCAGGTTGAACCTTCTGACTGTCCTGGGGTTGATTCTGTGGTGGATAGGTTGCAGCGGATTTGGAACCATGTGGTGGACAATTTGAAATTGTCACAAGACAAGGCCCAGCGTTTTGCCAACCGCCGCCGTGGTGTGGGTCCCCGACTTCGTGTTGGGGATTTGGTTTGGTTGTCTTCTCGGCATGTTCCTTTGAAAGTCTCCTCTCCTAAGTTCAAGCCTCGCTTTATCGGTCCTTATAAGATTTTGGAAATCCTTAACCCGGTGTCTTTTTGCTTAGACCTTCCAGCGTCATTTGCTATTCATAATGTGTTCCATAGGTCCTTGTTGCGGCGGTACGTGGTGCCTATGGTTCCTGCTGTTGAGCCTCCTGCCCCGGTTTTGGTTGAGGGCGAGTTGGAGTACGTGGTGGAGAAGATTCTGGATTCTCGTATCTCTAGACGGAAACTCCAGTATTTAGTTAAGTGGAAAGGCTATGGTCAGGAGGATAATTCCTGGGTTGTCGCCTCTGATGTTCATGCGGCTGATTTGGTTCATGCCTTTCACGCTGCTCATCCTGATCGCCCTGGGGGTCTTGGTGAGGGTTCGGTGACCCCTCCTCAAGGGGGGGGTACTGTGTTGAACTGTGTTTCTGGGCTCCCTCTGGTGGTCACTAACGGTATTGTGTTAGGCATGTCTTGTTGCAGGCCTGAGCTCCAGCTGTGTCGTTAAGCAGCGGGTGTTCCCTATTTAAGTCTCCTCCGGACTCAGTCTCTTGCCTGGCATCGTTGTATCCAGACTTATATGGTCTCCTCCGGATTCCTTTCAGTCTGTCTCATGCAAGAAAAGCTAAGTCCGTTTTGTATAATTTGGATCGTTTGCATTTTTCAGTGTCTTTGTCCAGCTTGCTTAATATTTGATTTTCTGGCTCGCTGGAAGCTCTAGGGGGCTGATATTCTCCCTCCGCACCATCAGTCGGTGTGGGGGTTCTTGAATGTTCAGCGTGGATGTTTTTGTAGGGTTTTCTGCTGACCGCATAGTCCACTATCTATTTTCTGTCTATCTAGACTAGTGGGCCTCACTTTGCTGAATCTAGTTCATCTCTACGTTTGTGCTTTCCTCTTGCCTCACCGTTATTATTTGTTGGGGGGCTTTCTATATCTTTGGGGTTCAATTTCTCTGGAGGCAAGTGAGGTCTTATTTTCCCTCTAGGGGTAGTCAGTTCTCCGGCTGGCTCGAGACATCTAGAACCAACGTAGGCACGTTCACCGGCTGCTTCTAGTTGTGTGTGTTAGGATCAGGTATGCGGTTAGCCCAGTTTCCACCTCCCTAGAGCAGTATTTATGTTTTTGCTATCTTGCCGGAATATCAGAGGTCCTCTACCACTGGGATCATAACAGCCTCCATCTGTCTCATTATAGGGAATCTTCCATCAGAAGATCCGTCTGAATCATGGATTTCAGAGATTTACACGGACAACCCCGGTATAAGTGCTCAACGCAGAGCGCAAGATAAATGTACGTCGAGCCTTACTGTTATCATTGGGAGGCAGAATGAAAAAATGAACAATAGGTGAAGAATTGGTTTTATTTATTTTTTACGCCGTGCCTCATGCGGTATAAGTGATTAGGCGGCTTTATTCTTCGGGTCAGTGCAATTACAGAGATACCAGATTTATATCAGGTTTTTATGTTTGGCTGCTGTCACACATTAAAAGACACTTTTTATTGCAAAAATTGTTTTTGCATCACCACATTTTGAGAGTTATCATTTTTCCATATTTTCCATATTTTGGCCCACAGAGTCATGTGATGGCTTGTTTTTTGCGGGACGAGTTTACGTTTTTTCTGGTACCATTTTTGGGTACATAACATTTTTTGATTGCTTTCTATTCCAATTTTTGTGAGGCAGAATGAACAAAAAACAGCAATTCAGGAATTTCTTTTGGGGGGATTTATGCCGTTCAGTGTGTGGTAAAATAGCAATACCTTATTTACATGTATCTAGTTTTTTTATGTTTTGGCGCTTTTACACAATAAAAACTTTTTCATAGAAAAAAATAATTATTTTTGCATCGCTTTATTTTGAGAGCTATAACTTTTTTAGTTTTCTGCTGATGGTGCTGTATGATGGCCTCTTTTTTGCGGGACAAAATGACGTTTTCAGCGGTACCATGTTTATTTACCCAGGGCAGGGCATAGGTATAAAAATGAATTAATGTCATACCTAAGAAAATATGTTAACTTGGGGGTTATATCACAAAAGAAAGCGGAGAGACTGCTGCCGGAGTTCCCATCGAGACCGCATTGGTACCACATTCCCAAGATTCACAAATCGGTCATTTCTCCTCCGGGGAGGCCCATCGTGTCTGGGATAGGGTCGCTCACTGAGCCCCTGTCCCAGTACATTGATTGGCTCTTACGTCCACTATTGAAAGACATGCCGTCTTATTTGAGAGACACCAACTAATTTCTAGATAATGTGCAGCGGTTTACATGGCAACCTAGTTTCGCTTTGGCATCTATTGATGTCGAAAGCTTGTATACGAGAATTCCCCAAACTATGGGGGTCCAAGCCGTCCGCCAGATACTAAGCACAGTAGGAAGAAATTATCCATTTATAGATTTCGTATGTGAGGGACTATCATTTGTTTTATCCCACAATGCATTCACTTTCATGGACAGGTGGTACCGTCAAGAGGTCGGGACAGCGATGGGGACTCCGGCAGCGTGCACGTTCGCTAATTTATATCTAGGACTCTTTGAGGAGAGGTACATATACTCCGTAGAAAATATGTATTTGAGACATATCAAGATATATTTAAGATATGTCGACGACATATTCATCGTGTGGGATGGTCTGTGGAAATCTTTCAGGAATTTGTAACCCACCTTAATACACATAACACGAGGAATATGACGTTCACTGCCATGTTTGGAGGACAGCGGTTGGAATTTTTAGATGTACTAGTAGAGATTAAGGAGGGGTCATTGTGCACGTCGGTCCATCAGAAACCTACGGCGATGAAAATGATGATGCACTATGATAGCTTCCACCTCACACACGTAAAACGTTCACTACCTTATAGTCAGTTCCTGAGGATCAGGAGGGTCAACAATACGGAGGAAGGTTTTTTGAGACAGTCAGGGGAGCTATATGGTAGATTTCGGCAAAGAGACTTCCCAGAGGATTTATTGAATACAGCATTTGAGAAGGTAAGAAATGGTACAGTGAGAGGTACAAATACCCAGGAGGGTAGTATGTCAGTTGAAAATAATAAGAAGAAAAGAGATAAAAGATTCAATTTTTGTTTCGGATATAGTGTTATGGACCAGCAGATTCGGGCTTCTATAACAAAGAATTGGCACATCTTAGAGAGAGACAAGGATTTAGCGGAGGTGGTAGCCAGGGGCCCTTTAATAGCGAACAGGCGCAGCTCTAGATTGGGGGATAAGTTGGTGAGGAACCGTATTGAGAAAGAGGAGAACAAAAATTGGTTGGATAAGAGGGGGGCCCCCAAGGGCAATCACAGATGTGGACATTGTTCCTTCTGTGAATTCCATGTCACCAGTCGGGTCCTACATATAGGGGCAATTGAGCACCCGGTGATGGATTTCATTATCTGTAAAATGGACCATGTTGTATATATCCTTTTCTGTCCATGTAGATTTTATTACATGGGGAAAACTGTTGTGGATTCTGTTTTTGGGCTCCCTCTGGTGGTTACGGCTGGTACTGGGTGACTTTGGTGGGTTGCGGTCTCTGGTTTCCACCTGTCCATCAGTGGCTGGGTGTTTCCTATTTAACCTGGCTTTCCTGTCATTCCCTTGCCGGCTATCAATGTACTCAGATGTGCTCAGTTTGGTTCCTGCTACCTGCTCCCAGATCTCTCAGGATAAGCTAAGTTCTGTTTTTCAGTTGTTTGGTTTTTTTGTCCAGCTTGCTAATTATGACTCTATGCTAGCTGGTAGCTCTAGTGGGCTGAGGTTCTCCCCATGTGCCATGAGTTGGCACATGGGTTCTTGTAATCTCAGGATGGTTTTTGATTAGGGTTTTTTGCTGACCGCTCAGACCCCTTTTGTATCATTCTGCTTTCTAGTTATAGCGGGCCTCATTTTGCTAAATCTATTTTTCATCTCTATGTGCGTGCCTTCCTCTCATTTCACCGTCAATACATGTGGGGGGCAACTATACCTTTTGGGGTTCATTCCTCTGGAGGCAAGCTAGGTCTTTATTTCCTCTGCAGTGCTAGTTAGCTCTTAGGCTGGCGCGTGGCGTCTAGAATCAACGTAGGCACGCTCCCTGGCTATTTCTAGTTGTGTTTGTCAGGAGTAGGGCAGCGGTCAGCCCAGGTTCCATCACCCTAGAGCTCGTCCGTTATTTATGTTATTTTGCTTGTCCAGTGCGATCCCCAGCCATTGGGATCCATGACAGAAAACCATACGTCCCATGTATATTCGTTTCCAGGAGTATTACAGGTCAATCAGAACGGGCAAAGGAGTGCCAAGATTGATTACGCACGTAAGAGAGGTACATGGGGGATTTCCGGGAGTTCTCTCCTTTGCAGGCATTGAAAGGGTCCGCTTACCAGCGCGGGGCAGAAATTGGAATAAGCTCCTCCTCAGACGCGAGTCAAAGTGGATAATGCGCACTAACGCAATGGGACCGACGGGGTTCAACGATAAGTTGGACATGTTGGTTTTCCTGTAATTACCAAAAGGGGTTTAGTAGCAGCATCGTCAGACATTGGTAACGAAGGAGCATTTTTTTTTTTACTACTAATACTAATGACTCATTCGCAGGATTGAAGGTCGCTAATGGGGTAGACAGAAAATGAATAATTGTTGTTCTCGTTATTTGTGCTGGTTAGACTAGTTAATGTATAAGATTTATGGGTGCTCTACACAGTTTTAATCGTGTTTTAGTGTTTTGTTGTGATTTGTATCTCATGGCCAGGTGGGAGGAACCGGGAATGGGAGGAGAATGCCGTGGCCGGAGCATATGATCTTCCCTCCCGGCGTCCTTCCACATACAGACCCGTGGAAGCGCAGTGAGAGCGCGAAACGGCCATCGTCTTCACACTGCTCACAGGAGCTCCTTGTTTACTCTCCCGGCCATGATGTTTTAATGAACATTTAATAAAGCAAAGTCAAGCTTCAGATCGGTGAGTGCCCTCCTTCTTTTCTTATGCAATGCACCATGTTTATTTATATCTGTCTTTTTTTTGCATTTTATTCCACTTTTTGGTCAGGGGTATGATGATAAAGCATTGTTTTTTCCCTTGATTTCTTTAATTTTTGTTATGGTGTTCACTAAACGGGTTAACTAGTAGGACAAATTTGTAGGTCGGGTCATTGTGGACACGGTGATACCAAATATGTTTATTGTTGGTTTTTTTTCATTCAAATATTTATTTATAGATACAATATCTTTTGATTTTCTTATTATTTTTGATTTTTTTTAAAATATTTGTGCAATTTTTTAAAAAACATTTTTTACTTTTTTTCTAACGTTATTACTTATTAATGTTTATGCCCCAATGTGAGATTATCATTTTTTACAGGCTGATCGCAGCATCTCCATGCTGCAGAAACTGTCAGGTCTGCACGGACAGACAAACTCGCTCAACAGGCACTGGGCATGATCAGCAAGTTTGCTAGGTCTGGTAACCCAGATGTCGTCATGCCGACATCGGGTCACCATGGCAACGATCGTGACCCAAAGGCAGGGGGGCAGCCAATCACAGCATTTCAGGGGTTAAAGTGCCCAAAGCAGTCAGTAACCGCTCCTGGCACCTAGTGCCTGGAGTCAGCTGTCAGAATCAGCTGACACTCGGCGGCGATCACCTGCACACCTCCCGTGTGAACGGGCCATCGCGATGATGTAATATTCCGTCCATGGTCAAATAGGCCCAGGGCACATGGGTGGAATATTAAATCTGATGTCAGAAATTGGTTAATACATACATTAGTAGACAGGCACATCAGTATATAGTTGTTCGTAATTCTTACGCTCTTTAAAGGTCTACACTAAGTTTTGATTGTTGTGCGCCAGGTCGAGCTGGTATCATGAACTTTAGTGCCACCTATTGGAAGTAGCAATCCCATAAGTCATTATCAAGCATTTAACGAACCTTGCCAAATGACTTAATATAAAAGCCAAAACAGAATCTCTATTTACAGACACATGTTTTGGTATATTGCCCCTCCTCAGCGCAAAGCAAGAGATCTGATTTGGCTGCATTAGAGGTCTCTGACTGAGGCTGAAGGGGTAAAGGGGTAAAGTCTCTCTTTGTGGAATGGGACATGCTTGACATGCCAGTGTAAGGAGACTTATAGGCCATGCAATCCGCCTCTGGGAAATGAAATATGCAAGAGTAAGAGGACTTAAACTCTAGTGCCACCTTTTGGAAGTAGCAATAATGACCCTTTAATGAGGCTTGCCACATAACAGAGGATAAAAGTCAAACCAGAATCACAATTTGTAGTCACATGACTTGGGGTGTTTGCCACTTCTCAGTGCAACACAATACATCTTATTTGGTTGTATGAGAAACCTCTGACTGACTTTTAACGTCTCTCCTTGTGGAAAGTGACATGCTTGATATTCCAGTGTAAGGAGACTTATAGGCTATGCAATGCTTTTTGGGGAAATTAAATATGCAAACTGCTTCTTCAACGAGGAAGATTAGTCAGAATAGGACTGGTGATTATATCAACTGGGCATCAGAAGGTTGTCTCTACAACTGTCTCACCTGGCGTGAAGCAGTATCTCTCACCCCCCACGTGGAAATGAGAGGTACCGCACAACCCCTTCAAGTAGAAACCCATTTAGGTTATTAATGGTTACTAAAAGTGTGACTATAATAAAATCCCATTATCCCCCCTCCCTCTAGTTAGAAATAATTGAGTAATAAAAAAAGTTTAAGTGCCTTACGTTTTAAAACGACAGGTGCACTTTAAGACTTTACCATCCAGATAATCAGACGCATTTATGATACGCTTCTCTATTATCAGTATTTCATGTATGACAGATCAGAGATCATTGCTTTCTGCATAATTGCACACTTCTTTTCATAGGATTTATTGTACTGTATGAATGTTGCCATAATACCGACAACATAAAATCTTTAATTAGACCATTGCTGGTTACTTCAATGGGACATTGCATTATTAATGTGTGCATAATTAGGCATTGTATTTATAAATATCACATCCAATTATTTGGCCATGTGCTTGGGTTGGTAATTTTCTGGGGTTCCAAGCATATCTTTGATTTAGTCTACAGCTGGCATGGATGATTATACTCAAGCTTTGCCAATTCATTTGCTCTAGGAAATAAAGCAAGCATGTCAATGTATTATCTACGGATTCTTGAGTCTCATTGTATCCAAAGAAAATACATAGATAAAAGTCCTGGATCGTTTTCCTTCATTACGATTTTCCAGCAACGGGCAAAGTCTGAAATTCCTTAACTGTGATTTGTTTTTTAACTGGCTGATAAATTCAACCTTGGCCCCAATGCAAAATCTTCAAAATCTGTCTTGAGGTCCTCCCACCCCAAAAATCAAACGTAACATATTCAACAGTTTAAGTCTACACATGTTGAGCAAACCTCCTAAAATTACATTTTTGGCCAATTTGCTTAATTCAATGGGGCGGTGAAGTTTCAGAGGGACAGATTATTTTTTCATCAAACTAATTTGGTGCAAATTGAATTTTCCAAGACGTGATTAGAGTAGTTGCAAACTCTTAGGCTGAGGTCTAGTCAGTGATGGATGGGAAACCTGAATGGGTAGTATGCCAAAAAGGAGCTGATAAGAGGACCGAGCAGGAAGGACAGGTATTGGGAGGGCCAATGAGAGCCAAAGAGAGATCAGGTCATTGTATTTTTTGCTCAAATCAAATCTCCCCAAATTTGGATTCCTTAGAGATTGAATATTTTTGGGAATTTCACACCAAATTTGATTAGTTTAGAATCGACCAGCTCAGCTCTAGTTATGGGAAAGACCTGCTCTGGTAATTTGGTTTACAATCGGGTATGACTTGCTTCCAGTAGAGCTCCTTCTCCCTCATCCACACTGGATCTGTTTTGCTTTGGTATAATCCTTACTTTGCTTTTTGCAACCAATGCAAATTCAAGTCTCTTTTTGCTGTCTGTCTCAGGTTCTCTCCCAATTAGCAACCCTGTATGGTCACCACTTTGTATTCACAACTGGCGAACACATTAGATCTGTATCAGGTGAAGGGTGAACCTTTTTTTTTATTTCAACAGGACTGGCTGGCCATATAAATGGGGCATAACTAAAGAAGAATATAATGCTGTTTGCAGGGAATGCAGAGCAAGACTTAGAAAAGCTAAAGTCAGTAATGAAATAAGGCTTGCAAGGAGACCAAAAGCAGCAAAAAGTAATTTAGGGGTATGTCAAAAGAAAAGAAAAGTCAAAGATGATATAGGATTTTTACAGGATTAAAAGGGTTAAGTGTTCAAAAATTATGTTGAGAAGGTTGAACTTTTAAATTTCTATTTTGCATCTGTGTTCTCTAAGAAAGCTAATGTAACTTCAACTGATCTTCACTGTGCCATTGAAGGAACAAAAGAATCCACTCGATCCACAAAGAAAGAGATGGAGAGGGAACACTTAGCTAATTTACATGAATTTACAGTATGTCTCCTGGTCCAGATGAAATACATCCTAGGGTGCTGAAAGAGTTGGCAGAGAAAATTGCAGAACCATTAGCCAGAATCTTTGAATAGTCCCAGAAGATTGGAGAAGGGCAAATGTTGTCCATATCTTCAAGAAAGGAAAGAAAACGGAGTCAGGAAATTACAGGCCAGTGAGACTCACTTCTATACCAGGAATGATCTCTGAACAAATTAATAAACAGCATGTATGTAAGTACTTGGATAAGAATACAGTGATTAACCAGAGCCAGCATGGTTTTGTAGCAATCAAGTCATGCCAGACTAATGTAATTTCCTTCTATGATGGAATCACTGATTGGGTGGATCAGGGAAATGCAGTAGATATAGTATATCTCGACTTCAGCAAAGCATTTGATAAAGTATTTCATACTATCCTTATTGAAATAATGACCAAGTATGGGATTGACAAGCCTATGGTTAGGTGGATTCATAGCTGGCTCAATGATAGTACTCAAAGAGCGGTAATAAATGCTTGCACATCCAATTGCAAAAGTGTTTCAAGTGGGGTTACACAGGGCTATGTCCTGGCCCCAGTGTTGTTCAACATTTTAATAAATGATCTAGATAAGGTAACTGAAGGTAAACTGATCAAATTTGCAGATGATGCAATGCTAGGAGGCATAGCTAACACTAGAGAAGACAGAGAAAGGATTCAGAAGGATTTAGATAAGCCTGGACAATGGGCAGCAACTAATAGAATGGTATTTAACAGGGAGAAATACAAGATTCTACATCTGGACCAGAAAAATGAAAATTACATCTACAGAATAGGATGAATAAAACTAAGCAACAGCACGTGTGAAAAAGACTTGGGTTTATTAATAGACCACAGACTGCACATGAGTCAACAGTGTGATGCAGGATCAAAAAAGGCAAACATAGTTCTAGGATGTATGAAGAGAAGCATAGAGTCTAGATCACGTGAAGTAATTGTGGTGCCCCAGGGTCCTGGTCATCACAGTAGCCTTGCTTTCCTTACGGGGAGAGTGATGTTACGTTTGGAAGCGATGAAGGGTAACTCTTATCAGGTAACCACCATACACACAACATGTTCACACTCCAGGCCACAAGGGGGAGCTTTTGATCCTATTTACTAGGTGACTCCCCTATATATATTGTGGTTTGGAGGGAAAAGGAGTTGAGCTTAGATTGTGAGAGAGACAGGAGAGAGCAGACCGTCCAAGAGGGCCAGAAAGTCTGAAGGGGTTGTGTAGCCTGAAGCACTACAGCTCCTGGAAAGAGACATACAGAAAGCTGAACATTGTTCAGTGAGCGTGAAGGAGAGCGAGGCACAGGAGAGTAACATCAGGGGAGATCAGCTACAAGCAGGCTGCCTCCCTCTGAGGCGCAGATAACCAGTAGCCGTACCACCGAGGTTGTAATGACTGTACAACTCACATCAGCAGGACAGCAGAACTGCAAGTTACCTGTTTGCCTTAATACCCAGGAGGCACGGTGACACCTATAGAGCCTGGGCGTGCTAGAGTCCCTGTAAAAATGCTCTAGTCACCAGTCATATGGGTTTATGTCCTATCCTATATGGGGGACAAAGAAAAGAACTGTGAGGACCTTATCTGAAGCCATAGGCAGTAAGGGACTACAACACCATCGCGCTAGAGTAAGGCTTTTATCTCCACCTGGTAAAGGGAACTCTGGATTCGCTTCCAAACTGTTCGGACCCTGCCTGCCCTGTGATCTGGTGCCCTGGACTGTGGCTGCCTGAAGTCTTCAGTAAACCAGGTAAAGAGACTGCAAACCTGCGTCCTCGTTCTTTACTGCGCCATTCACCATCTTCCATCTACACACTGGGAGCCCTGGGGATACACTTCACCTGTGGGAAGTTATACCATCTAGCTGCCATAACATCATCCCAGAGGACCCCTTAAAGCAGCGTCGATCCCCACTGACCGAATACCGCAGGTGGCGTCATGAACATAAACTCTATTCACCAAATCCCTTTTAAAGACTTTCCCCTTTTACATGGGCGCCCAAGGCCACGGACCGGGTCGCCACCGTGACATCCCCCTGTGAACACCGGACCCGGTACTGAGTACCCCACGGCCCTGGCAGGCGGCTCATAATTATCCCTCTCTACTCCTCCTTGGTCAGACCTCATCTGGAATACTGTGTCCAGTTCTGGGCACAACATTTTAAAAAGACATTGAAAAACTGGAGCAAGTTCAGAGAAGAGTGACCAGGATGGTGAGCGGACTGCAAAGTATGTCCTACAAGGAACGGTTAAAGGATCTGAGATTGTTTAGCTTGCAAAAAGAAGTCGAAGAGGAGACTTAACAGCGGTCTACACATATCTGAGGGGCTGTCACAGTGTAGAGGAATCATCATTATTCTCATTTGCACATGGAAACACGAGAAGCGATGGAATGAAACTGAAAGGGAGAAGATGAAAGGGATTCAAGCCAATGGGTGAAAAACGCTGAAAGAAGTGACATGCTCTATGTCCAAAAAAAGCAACAAAGCACAAAATCCTGATGACACAAAAAAGCAATGTGTGTGAATAAGATTTCTGAAATCTCATAGGTTTTGCTGGTACTGTAAAATGCAGCTGAAAATTAGCATAAAAAACACCCAGTGTGAACTTCCCCTAAGACTAACAATTAATGATAAGTATTATCTCAAAAGAACAGCGCTCCACCGGGTGTATCAATCCAAAGCAGTCTTTATTTAGCCATATAGTATCAGCAACGTTTCGACCATGTGCTGGTCTTTTTCAAGCTTGAAAAAGACCAGCACATGGTCGAAACGTTGCTGATACTATATGGCTAAATAAAGACTGCTTTGGATTGATACACCCGGTGGAGCGCTGTTCTTTTGAGATAATACTGAAGCTTTACCCAGGAGGGTTCCCTGGATATGGAACGAGCGCCCAAATGAGTGAGTGCTGTCAGCCACTTTTTTATCTTGTTAACAATTAATGATAAGTCACAGAAAGACAAACCTATAAAAGCTGTTCCCGAATTGAAATCTATAGCAGTCGTCCTTCATACAGAGTATACAGATTGTACACCATTCTCCTATTGAGCAGTCATGAACTTTTCTCGTTTCATCAGGAGAATTCTGTTTTACTGCGTTTTACTCTCAGCTGTAAAATCGAGATGAATTCATGAATCATTTACAAAGGTAATTGTGGTGTAATTTATCAATGTGTACAATTTTATTCTAAAGTGGATCTGACCTTGCACTCAGTATCTATGGGGTTTTATTACTCAAGCCCTTGTTACTCTTAAATTGGATTTCATTGGCTGTAAGATCTACATTCTCTATGTATATTGGAGCAATAGATAGTTCACACGATTACATGTTCTGTTTCTTGTATTTGTCCTATTATATGCCGATAGTGGCTTTACCATATACATCTGCATTATGGATAATTCTTCTGGTAGAGATGGATACTTCTCATTCTTTTACATTGACGGAAGTTGAATGCAATGACCATTGATAGATATCATGGTGCCTTTGTAGCCCATTGTAGTAGTAGCCATATGCATGTTTCTTAGTGTTTATTCAAGGATAGTGTTTTTTCATCTTTAATGGATAGTTTTTCCCACCACAATCAACTTTTTAATTTACTTTCATTAGCAAAAGTGCCTGATTTTCCCACTTTTTGACATCATTAATGACCTCCGCTGTTCTGCTGTAATCAGGCCTTGATGACATCATGTCTACCGGTCAGCCTGAAACAGCTTCCTGTTTCAGAAAGTGTCAGTGTGAAGCAGCAAATGCGCGGGCTCGGACCAGGCTTATGAGCGGGCTCGGACCAGGCTTATGATTGCACAATCATACCCCTCAAAGAAACAGTAAATCAATAACAAAATGGGTGGCCGACTCATTTTCAACACTCTCACGGGAATGTCCTGACCTGGAGTTGTCAGATGTGGCATCAGGGACTGTATATTAAAGTGTGCAATGTTAAGCATCAATTTGGTGTATGACTGAGGCAAAGAGAAGAAACCCCTACTAGTCCCGGGAAAATTGTGACACAGTAAGAGTGGTGACTTCAGAAACTAACATCCAGAGTCTTGACAATTGGGTCAAGAGAGGCAAAGATTGAACAGGAACAGTTGATCAGTGGGATTGCTGAATATCGCACCACCGCTAATCATATATTGTTGACTATCCTAAAGATAAAAGTCAGCAGAGGGTATGTTGATCACCAGAAAATCCTTTGACCTGACCGATGCATGTGGATGAGGAACACAGCCACCCGTCAGCTGGATGCATGAATAAGTCCAAAAAGAAAAAAAACTAAGTATCTTGGATCCTTGAGATAAAAATATCCTTGTTTTTATTTGAAAATCATTTTAAAAAATCACATCAGGGTAGTCAGCAACTGGTTGACGCATTTCGGCAAGAACCTTAGTAAAAATATCTTTGATTTTATTTGAAAATCAATTCAAATCATGTAACTACTAAGGCTCTTGCCGAAACGCGTCAACCAGTTACTGAATACCCTGATGTGATTTTTTAAAATAATTTTCAAATAAAAACAAAGATATTTTTTTCTCAAGGATCCAGAATTACATTTTTATTGGACTTATCCTAAAGATAGGTCATCAATGTAAAAGGTCTGGACAGCCCCTTTAAGTGAAAAAGAGAGATTGTGCCTCATTTGTTTAAACCATCTAAAAGAAAAATTGTCTTTGTTGCTCAAAGCAACCAAACATCAGTCATCTTTCATATCTCAAATGGGTATTCTAGAAGTTGGAAGAAAAAAATAGACCAATAAACAAAATATGATTATAAATAAATTTTTGTTAGTCAACCACAATCTTTTTGTTTAGGGAGGTAATATCTATAATATATTAAAATAGTCACTGCATTACTAATCGATTAGGTGTCTGTGAGCATTTGAAGCATGAAGCTCTTCTGCTGTGACCTGGAGATAACTTGACAGTATGTTTTACAGATTATTTGAAAGCCACAGCATCTGCTCACCATTCAAAAAGACATGATGGACAGCAGTGTTACCAGTCTTTTCTTATCTCAACCCCTGGCATTTGTAGAATTAGATCAAATACACAGGGTGGACAGCGGTGGGAGCAGTGTCTTCTTACCTCAGAACCCCTGGTATGTCAAGTATTGGATCAGATATGGTGGACAGCAGTGTGAGCAGCCTCTTCTTACCTCAGAACCCCTGGTATGTCAAGTATTAGATCAGATATGGTGGACAGCAGTGTGAGCAGCCTCTTACCTCAGTACCTCTAGTATCTACAGTGTTTGATCAGACAGACAGGGTGGACAGCAGTGTGAGCATCCTCTTCTTACCTCAGAACCCCTGGTACCTCAAGTATTAGATCAGATATGGTGGACAGCAGTGTGAGCAGCCTCTTACCTCAGTACCTCTAGTGTCATGATTCCCAATGGCAGGGAATTTGTCAACATAACACGGGCTGTTGTGAATCCGCTTTTGGGCTCCCCTGGTGGTTGCTGGTGGTACTGGTGACTTGTGTGTCTTTGCTGTCTCAGTTCACCTGCTCCCATCAGTGTTTGGGAGTTTCCTATTTAGCCTTGCTCTCCAGTCATTTCCTTGCCGGTCATCATTGTAACCAGAGCCTTCGGTTGCATGTTCCTGCTACTAGTCTGCTGATCAGCTAAGTGGACTTTGTCCTTTTGTTTTGTATCTTTTGTCCAGTTTGCAGTTTTGTTATTCTCTGTAGCTGGAAGCTCTTGTGGGCTGAAATTGCCACTCCTGTGTCATGAGTTGACACAGGAGTCTTAAAGTAATTTCAGGATGGTTTTTTGATAGGGTTTTCAGTTGACCGTGAAGTCCTCTTTTGTATCCTTCTGCTATCTAGTAAGTGGACCTCTCTTTGCTAAATCTACCTTCATACTGTGTATGTCTTTTCCTCTAAACTCACCGTCATTACATGTGGGGGGCTGCTATCATCTTTTGGGGTATTTCCCTAGAGGTAAGCCAGGTCTGTTCCTTCCTCTACCAGGGGTAGTTAGTCCTCCGGCTGGCACGTGGCATCTAGGGTTAATCAGGTATGCTCCCTGGCTACTATTAGTTGTGTGGTAGATTTAGCTCACGGTCAGCTCGAGATTCCATCACCCAGAGCTCGTCCGTTATCTTTGTGTTTTGATGTTTCCCTGCCATTGGGAATCATGACAGTATGACCGGCCCGTGTTAAAGTTACTGGCAGAAGAAAGGAGAGAAAAAGAGGTCTGTAGAGTTTTTTTTTTTTTTTTTTTTCCTATGTTTGCTCCATAGTTGGATCAGTTGTATTTCAGCTCTAATTACAGCCTTTGCCTTTCTCTCCTTCTAATCCTTGAATGGCTCTGATCTCACCTGTTTAAAGATGGATCCTCAGAGCTTGGCTGCAGGTTTAAATAATCTTGCTACTAAGGTTCAAAATTTACAAGAATTTGTTATACATACTCCGATGTCTGAACCTAAGATTCCTACACCAGAGGTGTTTTCCGGAGATAGATCTCGGTTTCTGAATTTCAAATATAATTGTAAATTATTCCTTTCTCTCAGACCTCACTCCTCTGGAGATCCTGTCCAGCAGGTTAAGATTGTGATTTCTTTGCTGCGAGGTGACCCTCAAAACTGGGCATTTTCATTGACACCAGGGGATCCTGCGTTGCTCAATGTGGATGCCTTTTTTCTGGCTTTAGGCTTGCTTTATGAGGAACCTAATTTGGAGATTCAAGCTGAAAAAGCTTTGATAGCCCTATCTCAAGGGCAAGATGAAGCTGAGATATACTGCCAAAAATTTCGTAAATGGTCTGTGCTTACTCAGTGGAATGAGTGCGCCCTAGCGGCAAATTTCAGAGAGGGCCTCTCTGATGCCGTTAAGGATGTTATGGTCGGGTTCCCTGCGCCTACAGGTCTGAATGAGTCCATGACAATGGCTATTCAGATTGATCGGCGTTTGCGGGAGCGCAAGCCTGTGCACCATTTGGCGGTATCTTCTGAAAAGTCGCCAGAGAATATGCAATGTGACAGAACTCTGTCCAGAAGCGAGCGGCAGAATTACAGGCGTAAAAATGGGTTATGTTTCTATTGTGGTGATTCTGCTCATGTTATATCAGCATGCTCTAAACGCACAAAGAAGGCTGACAAGTCTATTTGCACTTTACAGTCTAAATTTATTCTGTCTGTAACCTTGATTTGTTCATTATCAGTTATTACTGTGGATGCCTATGTGGACTCTGGCGCCGCCCTGAGTCTTATGGATTGGTCCTTTGCCAGGCGCTGTGGGTTTGATTTAGAGCCACTGGAAGTCCCTATACCTCTGAAGGGTATTGATTCTACCCCTTTGGCTAGTAATAAACCACAATTCTGGACGCAAGTGACTATGCGTATGACTCCAGACCATCAGGAGGTGATTCGCTTCCTTGTGTTGTACAATTTACATGATGTTTTAGTGCTTGGATTACCATGGTTACAATCTCATAACCCAGTCCTTGACTGGAAAACAATGTCTGTGATAAGCTGGGGATGTCGGGGGGCTCATGGGGATGTACCTTTGGTTTCCATTTCGTCATCTACTCCCTCTGAGATTCCAGCATTTTTGTCTGATTATCGTGATGTTTTTGAAGAGCCTAAGATTGGTTCTCTCCCTCCCCACAGAGATTGTGATTGCGCCATAGATCTGATTCCTGGCAGTAAATTTCCAAAGGGTCGTTTGTTTAATTTATCTGTGCCTGAACATGCTGCTATGCGAGAGTATATTAAGGAGTCCCTGGAAAAGGGACATATTCGTCCTTCTTCATCTCCTTTAGGAGCTGGTTTTTTCTTTGTGTCTAAGAAGGATGGCTCTCTGAGGCCTTGTATTGATTATCGACTCCTGAATAAAATTACAGTCAAATATCAGTATCCGTTGCCTTTGTTGACTGATTTGTTTGCTCGCATAAGAGGGGCTAAGTGGTTCTCTAAGATTGATCTTCGTGGGGCGTATAATTTGGTGCGAATTAAGCAGGGGGATGAGTGGAAAACCGCATTTAATACGCCTGAGGGCCATTTTGAGTATTTAGTAATGCCTTTCGGCCTTTCAAATGCACCTTCGGTCTTTCAGTCCTTTATGCATGATATTTTCCGTGAATATTTGGATAAATTTATGATTGTGTATTTGGACGATATTTTGATTTTTTCTGATGACTGGGAGTCTCATGTTCAACAGGTCAGGAGGGTTTTTCAGGTTTTGCGGACTAGTTCTTTGTGTGTAAAGGGTTCAAAGTGTGTTTTTGAGGTTCAAAAGATTTCTTTTTTGGGGTACATTTTTTCCCCTTCTTCTGTTGAGATGGACCCTGTTAAGGTTCGGGCTATTTGTGACTGGACGCAGCCTACTTCTCTTAAGAGTCTTCAGAAATTCTTGGGCTTTGCTAATTTCTATCGTCGATTTATAACTGGGTTTTCTGGCGTTGCTAAACCTTTGACTGATTTGACTAGAAAGGGTGCTGATGTTGCCGATTGGTCCCCTGCTGCTGTGGAGGCCTTTGGGGAGCTTAAGCGCCGCTTTTCGTCTGCTCCTGTGTTGCGCCAGCCTGATGTTTCTCTTCCCTTTCAGGTTGAGGTCGATGCTTCCGAGATCGGAGCAGGGGCGGTTTTGTCGCAGAAAAGTTCCGATTGCTCAGTGATGAGACCTTGTGCGTTCTTTTCTCGTAAATTTTCGGCCGCCGAGCGAAACTATGATGTTAGTAATCGGGAGCTTTTGGCCATGAAGTGGGCGTTTGAGGAGTGGCGTCATTGGCTTGAGGGTGCCAGACATCAGGTGGTGGTTTTGACTGATCACAAGAATCTGATTTATCTGGAGTCTACCAGGCGCCTGAATCCTAGACAGGCACGCTGGTCGTTGTTTTTTTCTCGGTTTAATTTTGTGGTCTCATACTTACCGGGTTCTAAAAATGTGAAGGCAGATGCTCTTTCTAGGAGTTTTGAGCCTGACTCTCCTGGGGATTCTGAACCTGCTGGTATCCTTAAGGATGGGGTGGTTTTGTCTGCTGTCTCCCCAGACTTGCGACGTGCTTTGCAAGAATTTCAGGCAGATAGACCTGATCGTTGTCCACCTGGTAGACTGTTTGTTCCTGATGATTGGACCAGTAGAGTCATCTCGGAAGTTCATTCTTCTACTCTGGCAGGTCATCCTGGAATTTTTGGTACTAGAGATTTGGTGGCTAGGTCCTTCTGGTGGCCTTCCCTGTCTCGAGATGTGCGTGTTTTTGTGCAGTCTTGTGATGTTTGTGCTCGGGCCAAGCCTTGTTGTTCTAGGGCTAGTGGGTTATTGTTGCCCTTGCCTATTCCGAAGAGGCCTTGGACGCACATCTCTATGGACTTTATTTCTGATCTCCCTGTTTCTCAGAAGATGTCTGTCATCTGGGTGGTGTGTGACCGTTTTTCTAAAATGGTCCATTTGGTGCCATTGCCTAAGTTACCTTCCTCATCTGAATTGGTCCCTCTGTTTTTTCAAAATGTGGTTCGCCTGCATGGGATTCCGGAAAACATCGTTTCTGACAGGGGAACCCAGTTCGTGTCTAGATTTTGGCGGACATTCTGTTCCAGGTTGGGAATTGATTTGTCTTTTTTGTCTGCATTCCATCCTCAGACTAATGGCCAGACGGAGCGAGCTAATCAAACTTTGGAGACATATTTGAGGTGTTTTGTGTCTGCGGATCAGGATGACTGGGTTGCCTTTTTGCCGTTGGCAGAGTTTGCTCTTAATAATCGGGCTAGTTCTGCCACTTTGGTTTCCCCTTTCTTTTGCAATTCAGGGTTTCACCCTCGTTTTTCATCTGGTCAGGTGGAATCTTCGGATTGTCCGGGAGTTGATGCTATGGTGGATCGGTTGCATCGGATTTGGGGACAAGTGGTGGACAATTTGAAGTTGTCATAAGAGAGGACTCAGCAGTTTGCTAACCGCCAGCGTCGTGTTGGTCCTCGCCTTCGTGTTGGGGACTTGGTGTGGTTGTCTTCCCGTTTTGTCCCTATGAGGGTTCGGTGCCCCCTCCTTAAGGGGGGGGTACTGTTGTGAATCCGCTTTTGGGCTCCCCTGGTGGTTGCTGGTGGTACTGGTGACTAGGGTTGAGCGACTTTCATTTTTTTAAGATCGAGTAGGGTTTTGGGAAACCCGATTTTGTCCAGAGTCGAGTCGAGTGCAGTCGGCCGATTATCGCTAAAAGTCGGGGATCGACCGAAACACGAAACCCAATGCAAGTCAATGGGGAAGCATAGTCGGCAGTGAGTGGAGGCCAGGAAAACACCTACAGTGCCCATTTTAATGCCAAAAACATCCATTCTTGTTTCTGAAGCTTGCCAATCTTAATTAACTGTATAATAATAGTTGGGCATAGGGAATTGGGGGAAAGTTGTGGGGGGAGTAGGGCTGGCTCAAGTTTTTCGTGGGCCCAGGAAATGCGGACTACGTCACGGCGGTGTTGCAGGGAAAGGTAAGTATTTAAAAGTTGCAAGTGCTGTGATCCTGAGCAAGCAGGGGGGGGGCCCACTCGTTCGCATTGCCACTGGCACAGGGCCCCTCAAAGTACGGCGGTGTGTTTGCATGGCGGGGGCGCCTCCCACCAGCAGCGACACTTTTGCGTACTCTGAGGGGCCCTGTGCCAGTGACGTCGCCAACGAGTATGCCCCCCCACCTGATGAAGGAACCTGCACTTTCATCTGCACCTTCCTCTTTGTCCCTGTGTAAGGTGGTATAACATGCGGGAAGGGGAACCTTACTTTCAGCAGGGACAGATTCTGGCTGTGTAGAGTACAAGGGGAATGTAGTGGTCTAGGTCAATGTACCAGCAGACTCATTTAGCAGTGGCTGGGCAATGGGCAGGATGAGGAGGAAACAGATATAGGGCCAAAGAATAAAGTAGGCTACATGCAGTTCAAAATTGGTAACAGGACTAAACAGGCGGCATTGCTTTGTTCAGTGGAGTAGCAAACCCAAGAGCAGCAGACACTGTTTCAAGGGCCTAACCACACTAGTAGGCCAAATGCAGTTTAATATCTGATAGTATAGGGCGAAAGCCAGAATGTGGAAGCTCAGCTTTGTTCAGTTGAGGACAACACCAGGGAGGGGCAGACACCTTTAGTAGGCCGGAAAAGCCTATTGCATTTTTTAAAATGGTAATTTGGAGCAGAAGGTTGAAGCTCAGCTTTATTTAGATGAGGGCAACACCAGGCAGGGGCACACAGACAGACACCTTTAGTAGGCCGGAAAAGCCTATTGCATTTTTCAAAATGGTAATTTGGAGCAGAAGGTTGAAGCTCAGCTTTATTTAGTTGAGGGCAACACCAGGGAGGGGCAGAAGCCGTTAGTAGGCCCTAACCACCCTTTTTTTTTTTAAAACCACTTAATGAGAGCCGGAAGGTTGAAGCTCAGCTTTATTTAGTTGAGGACAACACCAGGGAGGGGCAGAAGCCGTTAGTAGGCCCTAACCACCATTTTTTTTTTTAAAACCACTTAATGAGAGCCGGAAGGTTGAAGCTCAGCTTTATTTAGTTGAGGACAACACCAGGGAGGGGCAGAAGCCGTTAGTAGGCCCTAACCACCATTTTTTTTTTTAAAACCACTTAATGAGAGCCGGAAGGTTGAAGCTCAGCTTTATTTAGTTGAGGACAACACCAGGGAGGGGCACACAGACAGACACCTTTAGTAGGCCGGAAAAGCCTATTGCATTTTTCAAAATGGTAATTTGGAGCAGAAGGTTGAAGCTCAGCTTTATTTAGTTGAGGGCAACACCAGGGAGGGGCAGAAGCCGTTAGTAGGCCCTAACCACCATTTTTTTTTTTTAAAACCACTTAATGAGAGCCGGAAGGTTGAAGCTCAGCTTTATTTAGTTGAGGACAACACCAGGCAGGGGCACACAGACAGACACCTTTAGTAGGCCTGAAAAGCCTATTGCATTTTTCAAAATGGTAATTTGGAGCAGAAGGTTGAAGCTCAGCTTTATTTAGTTGAGGGCAACACCAGGGAGGGGCAGAAGCCGTTAGTAGGCCCTAACCACCATTTTTTTTTTTAAAACCACATAATGAGAGCCGGAAGGTTGAAGCTCAGCTTTATTTACTTGAGGACAACACCAGGGAGGGGCAGAAGCCGTTAGTAGGCCCTAACCACCATTTTTTTTTTTTAAAACCACTTAATGAGAGCCGGAAGGTTGAAGCTCAGCTTTATTTAGTTGAGGACAACACCAGGGAGGGGCAGAAGCCGTTAGTAGGCCCTAACCACCATTTTTTTTTTTAAAACCACATAATGAGAGCCGGAAGGTTGAAGCTCAGCTTTATTTAGTTGAGGACAACACCAGGGAGGGGCACACAGACAGACACCTTTAGTAGGCCGGAAAAGCCTATTGCATTTTTCAAAATGGTAATTTGGAGCAGAAGGTTGAAGCTCAGCTTTATTTAGTTGAGGGCAACACCAGGGAGGGGCAGAAGCCGTTAGTAGGCCCTAACCACCATTTTTTTTTTTTAAAACCACTTAATGAGAGCCGGAAGGTTGAAGCTCAGCTTTATTTAGTTGAGGACAACACCAGGCAGGGGCACACAGACAGACACCTTTAGTAGGCCTGAAAAGCCTATTGCATTTTTCAAAATGGTAATTTGGAGCAGAAGGTTGAAGCTCAGCTTTATTTAGTTGAGGGCAACACCAGGGAGGGGCAGAAGCCGTTAGTAGGCCCTAACCACCATTTTTTTTTTTAAAACCACTTAATGAGAGCCGGAAGGTTGAAGCTCAGCTTTATTTAGTTGAGGACAACACCAGGGAGGGGCAGAAGCCGTTAGTAGGCCCTAACCACCATTTTTTTTTTTAAAACCACATAATGAGAGCCGGAAGGTTGAAGCTCAGCTTTATTTAGTTGAGGACAACACCAGGGAGGGGCAGAAGCCGTTAGTAGGCCCTAACCACCATTTTTTTTTTTTAAAACCACTTAATGAGAGCCGGAAGGTTGAAGCTCAGCTTTATTTAGTTGAGGACAACACCAGGGAGGGGCAGAAGCCGTTAGTAGGCCCTAACCACCATTTTTTTTTTTAAAACCACATAATGAGAGCCGGAAGGTTGAAGCTCAGCTTTATTTAGTTGAGGACAACACCAGGGAGGGGCACACAGACAGACACCTTTAGTAGGCCGGAAAAGCCTATTGCATTTTTCAAAATGGTAATTTGGAGCAGAATGTTGAAGCTCAGCTTTATTTAGTTGAGGGCAACACCAGGGAGGGGCAGAAGCCGTTAGTAGGCCCTAACCACCATTTTTTTTTTTTTAAACCACTTAATGAGAGCCGGAAGGTTGAAGCTCAGCTTTATTTAGTTGAGGACAACACCAGGCAGGGGCACACAGACAGACACCTTTAGTAGGCCGGAAAAGCCTATTGCATTTTTCAAAATGGTAATTTGGAGCAGAAGGTTGAAGCTCAGCTTTATTTAGTTGAGGGCAACACCAGGGAGGGGCAGAAGCCGTTAGTAGGCCCTAACCAAAGTTGAAGGCCAAATGCAGTTTAATTTCTGATACTATAGGCCGAAAGCCAGAAGGTGGAAGTTCCGATTTAGACAGTGGAGGACAATTTGAATTAGGGACTGCAGACAGACTTAGTAGGCTGTCCCCTGTGGACCATGCATCCACCACATTAACCCATTGCGCCGTAATGGACACGTAATCTTCCGTGGCCATGCCTACAGGTCCATGCGTCTGTTGTCAGGTGCACCTTTGTACTCACAGATTGCCAGAGTGCATGGACAATGCGGTCTTCTACATGCTGGTGGAGGGTTGGGATGGCTTTTCTCGCAAAAGAAGTGTCGACTGGTTAGCTTGTAGCGTGGTACAGCGTAGTCCATCATGGCCTTATTAATAGTAAATAAAATATATAACTAGGCTCTATGAACTTTTAAATAGGTTCCAGGGGTACACGGGCAGCATTGGTGTGGTCAGTGGAGGAGTATTGCAAGTAGGGGCTGCAGACAGGCTATCAAAGGCCTAAAATAACAAACAGTAGGCAGTCATGGCAGTTTTACATCGGTTACATGGATACACAGGCAGGCACTCCAGGCAGCATTGTGGTCAGTGGAGGAGTATTGCAAGTAGGGGCCGCAGACAGGCTATCAAAGGCCTAAAATAACAAACAATAGGCTCATGGCAGTTTTACAGCGGTTACATGGATACACGGGCAGGCAACTTGGTGGTGGTGAGTGGAGGAGTATTTAAAGTAGGGACCGCAGACAGGCTATCAAAGGCCTAAAATAACAAACAATAGGCTTATGGCAGTTTTACAGCGGTTACATGGATACACGGGCAGGCAGCTTGGTGGTCAGTGGAGGAGTATTTAAAGTAGGGACCGCAGACAGGCTATCAAAGGCCTAACATAACAAACAATAGGCTCATGGCAGTTTCACAGCGGTTACATGGATACACGGGCAGGCAGCTTGGTGGTGGTGAGTGGAGGAGTATTTAAAGTAGGGACCGCAGACAGGCTATCAAAGGCCTAAAATAACAAACAATAGGCTCATGGCAGTTTTACAGCGGTTACATGGATACACGGGCAGGCAGCTTGGTGGTCAGTGGAGGAGTATTTAAAGTAGGGACCGCAGACAGGCTTCAAAGGCCTAACATAAGAAAATGGGCTGGCTGTAGGCACTTTATAATTGGTTCCAGGGGTACACGGGCAGCAGTGGTCTGGTCAGTGGAGGAGTATTTAAAGTAGGGACCGCAGACAGGCTATCAAAGGCCTAACATAACAAACAATAGGCTCATGGCAGTTTCACAGCGGTTACATGGATACACGGGCAGGCAGCTTGGTGGTGGTGAGTGGAGGAGTATTTAAAGTAGGGACCGCAGACAGGCTTCAAAGGCCTAACATAAGAAAATGGGCTGGCTGTAGGCACTTTATAATTGGTTCCAGGGGTACACGGGCAGCAGTGGTCTGGTCAGTGGAGGAGTATTTAAAGTAGGGACCGCAGACAGGCTATCAAAGGCCTAAAATAACAAACAATAGGCTCATGGCAGCTTTACAGCGGTTACATGGATACACAGGCAGCTTGGTGGTGAGTGGAGGAGTATTTAAAGTAGGGACCGCAGACAGGCTATCAAAGGCCTAAAATAACAAACAATAGGCTCATGGCAGTTTCACAGCGGTTACATGGATACACGGGCAGGCAGCTTGGTGGTCAGTGGAGGAGTATTTAAAGTAGGGACCGCAGACAGGCTTCAAAGGCCTAACATAAGAAAATGGGCTGGCTGTAGGCACTTTATAATTGGTTCCAGGGGTACACGGGCAGCAGTGGTCTGGTCAGTGGAGGAGTATTTAAAGTAGGGACCGCAGACAGGCTATCAAAGGCCTAAAATAACAAACAATAGGCTTATGGCAGTTTTACAGCGGTTACATGGATACACGGGCAGGCAGCTTGGTGGTGGTGAGTGGAGGAGTATTTAAAGTAGGGACCGCAGACAGGCTATCAAAGGCCTAAAATAACAAACAATAGGCTTATGGCAGTTTTACAGCGGTTGCATGGATACACGGGCAGGCAGCTTGGTGGTGGTGAGTGGAGGAGTATTTAAAGTAGGGACCGCAGACAGGCTTCAAAGGCCTAACATAAGAAAATGGGCTGGCTGTAGGCACTTTATAATTGGTTCCAGGGGTACACGGGCAGCAGTGGTCTGGTCAGTGGAGGAGTATTTAAAGTAGGGACCGCAGACAGGCTATCAAAGGCCTAAAATAACAAACAATAGGCTCATGGCAGCTTTACAGCGGTTACATGGATACACAGGCAGCTTGGTGGTGAGTGGAGGAGTATTTAAAGTAGGGACCGCAGACAGGCTATCAAAGGCCTAAAATAACAAACAATAGGCTCATGGCAGCTTTACAGCGGTTACATGGATACACGGGCAGGCAGCTTGGTGGTCAGTGGAGGAGTATTTAAAGTAGGGACCGCAGACAGGCTATCAAAGGCCTAAAATAACAAACAATAGGCTCATGGCAGCTTTACAGCGGTTACATGGATACACGGGCAGGCAGCTTGGTGGTCAGTGGAGGAGTATTTAAAGTAGGGACCGCAGACAGGCTTCAAAGGCCTAACATAAGAAAATGGGCTGGCTGTAGGCACTTTATAATTGGTTCCAGGGGTACACGGGCAGCAGTGGTCTGGTCAGTGGAGGAGTATTTAAAGTAGGGACCGCAGACAGGCTATCAAAGGCCTAAAATAACAAACAATAGGCTTATGGCAGTTTTACAGCGGTTACATGGATACACGGGCAGGCAGCTTGGTGGTGGTGAGTGGAGGAGTATTTAAAGTAGGGACCGCAGACAGGCTATCAAAGGCCTAAAATAACAAACAATAGGCTTATGGCAGTTTTACAGCGGTTACATGGATACACGGGCAGGCAGCTTGGTGGTGGTGAGTGGAGGAGTATTTAAAGTAGGGACCGCAGACAGGCTTCAAAGGCCTAACATAAGAAAATGGGCTGGCTGTAGGCACTTTATAATTGGTTCCAGGGGTACACGGGCAGCAGTGGTCTGGTCAGTGGAGGAGTATTTAAAGTAGGGACCGCAGACAGGCTATCAAAGGCCTAAAATAACAAACAATAGGCTCATGGCAGCTTTACAGCGGTTACATGGATACACAGGCAGCTTGGTGGTGAGTGGAGGAGTATTTAAAGTAGGGACCGCAGACAGGCTATCAAAGGCCTAAAATAACAAACAATAGGCTCATGGCAGCTTTACAGCGGTTACATGGATACACAGGCAGCTTGGTGGTGAGTGGAGGAGTATTTAAAGTAGGGACCGCAGACAGGCTATCAAAGGCCTAAAATAACAAACAATAGGCTCATGGCAGCTTTACAGCGGTTACATGGATACACAGGCAGCTTGGTGGTGAGTGGAGGAGTATTTAAAGTAGGGACCGCAGACAGGCTATCAAAGGCCTAAAATAACAAACAATAGGCTCATGGCAGCTTTACAGCGGTTACATGGATACACAGGCAGCTTGGTGGTGAGTGGAGGAGTAGTGCAAGGAGTGTCTGTCCCAGTACTCCCAAAATATAAATAGATGTTAATGTCTCGCAAAACAACCAAAACAAAAAAAAAGGTGGCATACTTAGGTACAGGGGTGGGCTCATCTACTGAGTTTCTGACATAGTAATTTGGCAGTAACTATTTAATGGTGCCAATATAGGACACAGACACAGACTACTTTAAGTTGCATCATAGATGTCTACAAATTTGTATTGTCAGTGCCAGACATTGAATGATGTCAGCGAATAGACTAAAGATTGGTGGAGCTGTGCGACATAATTTTGCACGTGGTAGAGCACATTTTGAGCTGGGGTAGGGGGGAACTCTCTTGAGGCCGGCGGGACCGCCCCAGGGCCCCTCATGTTACAACGGTGTGTCTGACGTTGGGTGCGCACCACCACCGCCAGAGACACTACATTGTACTATGAGGGACCCAGTAGCAATGCCGTCAACCAAAAGCGAGCACACCCACCTCTTCAGACAAACAGCAGTCTCACGGGTGCTTGCGCCAAGTCGCGATACCACGGCCCCGTGTGGGGAGTTTTGCCATTTAGGGAGGTGTAAACATGTCGTATGCTGTACAATCAGCTGCAGCAAATTAGACATTAGAAAAGTAATTCACAGGCAAGAGCTTTTCATAGGAAAGCTAGGTGTCGGCCGGGCAAGGTGGGGCAAAAGATTTCGAAATCCAGTTGTGGTTCATTTTAATGAATGTTAGATCGTCAACATTTTGGGTAGCCAGACGAGTCCTTTTTTCGGTTAATATTGAACCTGCAGCACTGAATACTCTTTCTGATAGGACACTTGCTGCCGGGCAAGCAAGCTCCTGCAATGCATATTCTGCCAATTCTGGCCAGGTGTCTAATTTGGAGGCCCAGTAATCAAATGGGAATGACGGTTGAGGGAGAACATCGATAAGGGATGAAAAATAGTTAGTAACCATACTGGACAAATGTTGTCTCCTGTCACTTTCAATTGATGCAGCAGTACCTGTCCTGTCTGCGGTCATAGCAAAATCACTCCACAACCTGGTCAGAAAACCCCTCTGTCCAACGCCACTTCTGATGTGTGCACCCCTAACACTCCTAGTCTGCTGCCCCCTGGAGCTCGTGTGAGAACGATCACGTGCGCTGTGTGCTGGGAATGCCTGAAGCAAACGGTCAACAAGAGTTGATTGTTTGGTTGCTAATATTAGTTCCAAGTTCTCATGTGGCATAATATTTTGCAATTTGCCTTTATAGCGTGGATCAAGGAGGCAGGCCAACCAGTAATCGTCATCGTTCATCATTTTCGTAATGCGTGTGTCCCTTTTTAGGATACGTAAGGCATAATCCGCCATGTGGGCCAAAGTTCCAGTTGTCAAATCTCCGGTTGTGATTGGTTGAGGGGCAGTTGCAGGCAAATCTACGTCACTTGTGTCCCTCAAAAAACCAGAACCCGGCCGTGACACGCAACCAATTTCCTGTGCCCCCGGGAAAGGTTCGGCATTAAAAATATACTCATCCCCATCATCCTCCTCGTCCTCCACCTCCTCTTCGCCCGCTACCTCGTCCTGTACACTGCCCTGACCAGACAATGGCTGACTGTCATCAAGGCTTTCCTCTTCCTCTGGTGCAGACGCCTGCTCCTTTATGTGCGTCAAACTTTGCATCAGCAGACGCATTAGGGGGATGCTCATGCTTATTACGGCGTTGTCTGCACTAACCAGCCGTGTGCATTCCTCAAAACACTGAAGGACTTGACACATGTCTTGTATCTTAGACCACTGCACACCTGACAACTCCATGTCTGCCATCCTACTGCCTGCCCGTGTATCCTCCCACAAATAAATAACAGCACGCCTCTGTTCGCACAGTCTCTGAAGCATGTGCAGTGTTGAGTTCCACCTTGTTGCAACGTCTATGATTAGGCGATGCTGGGGAAGGTTCAAAGACCGCTGATAGGTCTGTGTTGTGAATTTGGATTCTGGGCTCCCCCGGTGGCCGCTTGTGGAATTGGACTTGTCATCCTCTTTCCTGTTTCACCTGGTTTCATCAGTAGTGGGTGTCGCTATTTAAGCTCATTTCTCTGGTGGTTTCTTGCCGGTCAACAATGTTATCTGATGCCTCTCAGTGCTTGTTCCTGCTTCTAGACAACTACTAGATAAGTTGGACTTTTGTCCTTGTTTTGTTTTGCCTATTTGTTCCAGTTCACAGCTGAAGTTTTGTTACTGTGTCTGGAAAGCTCTCGTTGATCAGGGATTGCTACTCTGGCGTTATGAGTTAATGCCAGAGTTTAAGGTAATCTCTGGATGGTGTTTTGTTAGTGTTTTTCTGCTGACCATGAAAGTATACTATCTGTCTTCTGCTATCTAGTAAGCGGACCTCAAATTTGCTAAGACTATTTTCCTGCTGCGTTTGTTGTTTCATCTGAACTCACCGTCATTATATGTGGGGGGCTACTGTCTTCTTTGGAATATTTCTCTAGAGGTGAGCCAGGCCTTATATTTCCCTCTGCTAGCTATTTAGGTCTTAGGCCAGAGCTGGGCATCTAGCGATAAATAGGAAATGCTACCTGGCTATTTCTAGTTGCGCGGCAGGCTTAGTTCATGGTCAGTATAGTTCCATCTTCCGAGAGCTTGTCCCTCTATAGGCTTGCTATGATCTCTGCCTGCAGAGATCATGACAGTTTGACCGGCCAGTAAAGTGTTAAAGACCCAGGTTGAGAAAGGAGAGTTATAAGAAGTCTGCTGGAATTTTTTTTTTTTTTTTTTTTTTTTTCCCTCCAGTCTGCCTTGCTGCAGTCTTTTTTCTCTCTCTCCTCCTAATCTCTGTATGGCTCTGTGTGCACCTGACAATAATGGATCTTCAGAGTGTAACTGCGGGTTTGAATAATCTCATCACGAAAGTACAAAATTTACAAGATTTTGTGGTACATGCTCCGGTATCTGAGCCGAGAATTTCTTTGCCGGAGTTCTTCACAGGGAATAGAGCTAGCTTCCAGAATTTCCGAAATAATTGTAAGCTTTATTTGTCCCTGAAGTCTCGTTCAGCTGGAGACCCTGCTCAGCAGGTTAGGATTGTGATTTCCTTGCTCAGGGGTGACCCTCAAGATTGGGCCTTCTCATTGCCAGCAGGGGATCCTGCGTTGCGCGATGTGGATGCGTTTTTTCTGGCCTTGGGCTTGCTTTATGAGGAACCTCATTTGGAACTTCAGGCAGAAAAAACTTTGATGGCACTATCTCAGGGGCAAGACGAAGCTGAAGTTTACTGCCAAAAATTCCGTAAATGGTCTGTGCTTACTCAGTGGAATGAGTGCGCCTTGGCGGCAACTTTCAGAGAAGGTCTCTCTGATGCCGTTAAGGATGTTATGGTGGGGTTCCCTGTGCCTGCAGGTCTGAATGAGTCCATGACAATGGCTATTCAGATTGATAGGCGTCTGCGGGAGCGCAAACCGGTGCACCATCTGGCGGTGTCTATGGAAAAGACGCCAGAAAGTATGCAGTGTGATAGAATTCTGTCCAGGAGCGAGCGACAGAATTTTAGACGGAAGAATGGATTGTGTTTCTATTGTGGGGATTCTACTCATGTTATATCAGCATGCTCTAGGCGTACAAAGAAGCTTGATAAGTCTGTTTCCATTGGTACCATTCAGTCTAAGTTTATTTTGTCTGTAACCCTGATTTGCTCTTTGTCATCCATTGCCACGGACGCCTATGTTGACTCTGGCGCCGCTCTGAGTCTTATGGATTGGTCCTTTGCCAATCGTTGTGGTTTTGATTTAGAGCCTTTGGAGACTCTTATTCCTCTGAAGGGGATTGACTCCACCCCATTGGCTAATAATAAACCACAATACTGGACACAAGTAACCATGCGTATCAATCCGGATCACCAGGAGATTATTCGTTTCCTGGTGCTGTATAATTTACATGACGATTTGGTACTGGGATTGCCATGGTTGCAGTCTCACAATCCAGTCTTGGACTGGAGAGCAATGTCTGTGTTGAGCTGGGGATGTAAGGGTATTCATGGGGACTTACCTTTGGTTTCTATTTCTTCGTCCATTCCCTCTGAAGTCCCTGAGTTCCTCTCTGATTATCAAGACGTCTTTGACGAACCCAAGCTTGGGTCGTTACCTCCGCACCGTGAGTGCGATTGTGCCATAGATTTGATACCGGGTTGTAAATATCCAAAGGGTCGGTTATTTAATCTGTCTGTGCCGGAACATGCTGCTATGCGGGAATATATAAAGGAGTCTTTGGAAAAGGGACATATTCGTCCATCTTCTTCTCCCTTGGGAGCTGGGTTTTTCTTTGTCTCAAAAAAAGACGGCTCTTTGAGACCATGTATTGATTATCGGCTTCTGAATAAGATAACTGTTAAGTATCAATACCCATTGCCATTGCTTACTGATTTGTTTGCTCGTATAGAGGGGGCTAAGTGGTTCTCTAAAATTGATCTTCGTGGGGCGTATAATTTGGTGCGGATCAGGCAGGGGGATGAGTGGAAGACCGCATTTAATACGCCCGAGGGCCACTTTGAGTATTTGGTCATGCCTTTTGGTCTTTCTAATGCCCCTTCAGTTTTCCAGTCTTTTATGCATGATATTTTCCGCGATTTTCTGGATAAATTTATGATAATATATCTGGATGATATTCTGATTTTTTCTGATGACTGGGACTCTCATGTCCAGCAGGTCAGGAGAGTTTTTCAGGTTCTGCGGTCTAATTCTTTATGTGTGAAGGGGTCTAAGTGCGTGTTTGGGGTCCAGAAAATTTCCTTTTTGGGGTATATTTTTTCTCCCTCTTCCATTGAGATGGATCCCGTCAAGGTGCAAGCTATTTGTGACTGGACTCAGCCCTCCTCTCTTAAGGGTCTTCAGAGATTTTTGGGCTTTGCCAACTTTTACCGCCGATTTATTGCTGGTTTTTCGGATGTCGTTAAACCACTGACTGATTTGACCAGACAAGGCGCTGATGTTGCTAATTGGTCCCCTCATGCTGTAGAGGCCTTTCAGGAGCTTAAGCGCCGTTTTGCCTCTGCCCCTGTGTTGCGTCAGCCTGATGTGAATCTGCCTTTTCAGGTTGAGGTTGACGCTTCGGAGGTCGGAGCTGGGGCAGTGTTGTCGCAGAAAGGTTCCGACTGCTCCGTCATTAGGCCTTGTGCTTTCTTTTCTCGCAAATTTTCGCCCGCAGAGCGGAATTATGATGTTGGGAATCGGGAGCTTTTGGCCATGAAATGGGCGTTTGAGGAGTGGCGCCATTGGCTCGAGGGGGCTAGGCATCAGGTGGTGGTATTGACTGACCACAAAAATTTGATTTATCTTGAGACTGCCAGGCGCCTGAATCCTAGACAGGCGCGCTGGTCTTTATTTTTTTCTCGCTTTAATTTTGTGGTGTCATACCTACCGGGTTCTAAGAATGTTAAGGCAGATGCCCTTTCTAGGAGTTTTGACCCGGACTCTCCTGGTAATTCTGAACCCACAGGTATCCTTAGGGAGGGAGTAATTTTGTCGGCCGTTTCTCCTGATCTGCGGCGGTCCTTGCAAGAGTTTCAGGCGGATAGACCGGATCGTTGTCCGCCTGATAGACTGTTTGTTCCGGATGATTGGACCAGTAGAGTCATCTCTGAGGTACATTCTTCTGCATTGGCAGGTCATCCCGGAATTTTTGGTACCAGGGATTTGGTGGCAAGATCCTTCTGGTGGCCTTCCCTGTCACGAGATGTGCGAGTCTTTGTGCAGTCATGTGACATTTGTGCTCGGGCCAAGTCTTGTAGTTCTCGGGCTAGCGGACTGCTGTTGCCCTTGCCTATTCCTAAGAGGCCTTGGACACACATCTCGATGGATTTTATTTCAGATCTGCCTGTTTCCCAGAAGATGTCTGTCATCTGGGTGGTCTGTGACCGTTTCTCTAAAATGGTCCATTTGGTTCCTCTGCCCAAGTTGCCTTCTTCTTCTGAGTTGGTTCCTCTGTTTTTTCAGAATGTTGTCCGATTGCACGGTATTCCTGAGAATATCGTTTCTGACAGAGGTACCCAATTTGTGTCTAGATTTTGGCGGGCATTCTGTGCTAGGATGGGCATAGATTTGTCTTTTTCATCTGCTTTTCACCCTCAGACTAATGGCCAGACCGAGCGGACTAATCAGACCCTGGAGACATATTTGAGGTGTTTCGTCTCTGCCGACCAGGATGATTGGGTTGCTTTTTTGCCATTGGCAGAGTTCGCCCTCAATAATCGGGCCAGCTCTTCCACCTTGGTGTCCCCGTTTTTCTGTAATTCGGGGTTTCACCCTCGATTTTCCTCCGGTCAGGTGGAATCCTCGGATTGTCCTGGAGTGGATGCGGTGGTGGAGAGATTGCATCACATCTGGGGGCAGGTTATGGACAATTTGAAGTTGTCCCAGGAGAAGACTCAGCGTTTTGCCAACCGTCATCGTCGTGTTGGTTCTCGGCTTTGTGTTGGAGATTTGGTGTGGTTGTCTTCTCGTTTTGTCCCTATGAGGGTCTCTTCTCCTAAGTTTAAACCTCGGTTCATCGGCCCTTATAGAATATTGGAGATTCTTAATCCTGTTTCTTTCCGCTTGGACCTCCCTGCGTCCTTTTCCATTCATAACGTTTTTCATCGGTCGTTATTGCGCAGGTATGAGGTACCTGTTGTGCCTTCAGTTGAGCCTCCTGCTCCGGTGTTGGTTGAGGGTGAGTTGGAGTACGTTGTGGAGAAAATTTTGGACTCTCGTGTTTCCAGACGGAGACTCCAGTATCTGGTCAACTGGAAGGGTTACGGCCAGGAGGATAATTCTTGGGTCAATGCATCTGATGTTCATGCTTCTGATCTTGTTCGTGCCTTCCATAGGGCTCATCCTGGTCGCCCTGGTGGATCTGGTGAGGGTTCGGTGCCCCCTCCTTGAGGGGGGGGTACTGTTGTGAATTTGGATTCTGGGCTCCCCCGGTGGCCGCTTGTGGAATTGGACTTGTCATCCTCTTTCCTGTTTCACCTGGTTTCATCAGTAGTGGGTGTCGCTATTTAAGCTCATTTCTCTGGTGGTTTCTTGCCGGTCAACAATGTTATCTGATGCCTCTCAGTGCTTGTTCCTGCTTCTAGACAACTACTAGATAAGTTGGACTTTTGTCCTTGTTTTGTTTTGCCTATTTGTTCCAGTTCACAGCTGAAGTTTTGTTACTGTGTCTGGAAAGCTCTCGTTGATCAGGGATTGCTACTCTGGCGTTATGAGTTAATGCCAGAGTTTAAGGTAATCTCTGGATGGTGTTTTGTTAGTGTTTTTCTGCTGACCATGAAAGTATACTATCTGTCTTCTGCTATCTAGTAAGCGGACCTCAAATTTGCTAAGACTATTTTCCTGCTGCGTTTGTTGTTTCATCTGAACTCACCGTCATTATATGTGGGGGGCTACTGTCTTCTTTGGAATATTTCTCTAGAGGTGAGCCAGGCCTTATATTTCCCTCTGCTAGCTATTTAGGTCTTAGGCCAGAGCTGGGCATCTAGCGATAAATAGGAAATGCTACCTGGCTATTTCTAGTTGCGCGGCAGGCTTAGTTCATGGTCAGTATAGTTCCATCTTCCGAGAGCTTGTCCCTCTATAGGCTTGCTATGATCTCTGCCTGCAGAGATCATGACAGGTCTGCATACGGCTGGCGTGTACAGGCGAACGTCGGATATGTGAGCAAAGTGCACGCACTTTGAGGAGCAGGTCGGAGAACCCAGGATAAGTTTTCAATAAGCACTGCACCACCAGGTTTAAGGTGTGAGCCAGGCAAGGAATGTGTTTCAGTTGGGAAAGGGAGATGGCAGCCATGAAATTCCTTCCGTTATCACTCACTACTACCTTGCCTGCCTCAAGATCTACTGTGCCCAGCCACGACTGCGTTTCTTGTTGCAAGAACTCGGACAGAACTTCCGCGGTGTGTCTGTTGTCGCCCAAGCACTTCATAGCCAATACAGCCTGCTGACGCTTGGCAGTAGCTGGCCCATAATGGGACAACTGGTGTGCAACAGTGTCATCTGCCGATGGAGTGGTTGGCAGACTGCGTTCTGTGGAAGAGCTGTAGCTTCTGCAGGAGGACGAGGAGGAGGAGGAGGAGGGGGTGCGAACGCCTACAGCCAACTGTTTCCTAGACCGTGGGCTAGGCACAACTGTCCCTAAATTGATGTCGCCTGTGGACCCTGCATCCACCACATTCACCCAGTGTGCCGTGATGGACACATAACGTCCCTGGCCATGCCTACTGGTCCATGCATCTGTAGTCAGGTGCACCTTTGTACTCACAGATTGCCTGAGTGCATGGACGATGCGCTGTTTAACATGCTGGTGCAGGGCTGGGATGGCTTTTCTGGAAAAAAAGTGTCGACTGGGTAGCTCGTATCGTGGTTCAGCGTACTCCATCAGGGCTTTGAAAGCTTCGCTTTCAACTAACCGGTAGGGCATCATCTCTAACGAGATTAGTCTAGCTATGTGGGCGTTAAAACCCTGTGTACGCGGATGCGAGGATAAGTACTTCCTTTTTCTAACCAGAGTCTCATGTAGGGTGAGCTGGACTGGAGAGCTGGAGATCGTGGAACTTTCGGGTGTGCCGGTGTACATGGCAGACTGAGAGACGGTTGGAGACGGTATTGTTTCCGCCGGTGCCCTAGATGCAATATTTCCTCCTACAAAACTGGTGATTCCCTGACCCTGACTGCTTTTGGCTGGCAAAGAAACCTGCACAGATACTGCCGGTGGTGCGGAAAATGGTGGCCTTACAGTGACGGAAGGGATGTTGCGTTGCTGACTAGCTTCATTGGCCGAGGGTGCTACAACCTTGAGGGACGTTTGGTAGTTAGTCCAGGCTTGAAAATGCATGGTGGTTAAGTGTCTATGCATGCAACTAGTATTTAGACTTTTCAGATTCTGACCTCTGCTTAAGCTAGTTGAACATTTTTGACAGATGACTTTGCGCTGATCAGTTGGATGTTGTTTAAAAAAATGCCAGACTGCACTCTTCCTAGACTCGGATCCCTTTTCAGGGATTGCAGACTGAGCTTTAACCGGATGGCAACGCTGTGCTCCAACAGGTTTTGGCTTTGACACGCGTTTTGGGCCAGATACGGGCCCGGCAGATGGAACCTGTTGCGATGTTGATGCCTGCTGCGGCCCCTCCTCCACCTCCGCTTCTGAACTACTGCCGCCTGCACCCTGTTCCCCCAATGGCTGCCAATCGGGGTCAATAACTGGGTCATCTATTACCTCCTCTTCGAGCTCGTGTGCAACTTCGTCTGTGTCACTGTGTCGGTCGGTGGTATAGCGTTCGTGGCGGGGCAACATAGTCTCATCAGGGTCTGATTGTGGATCTGTACCCTGAGAGGGCAATGTGGTGGTCTGAGTCAAAGGAGCAGCATAGTACTCTGGCTGTGGCTGTGCATCAGTGCACTCCATGTCAGAATATACTTGTAATGGGCATGGCCTGTTAAATGTTTCACTTTCTAAGCCAGGGACGGTATGTGTAAAGAGCTCCATGGAGTGACCCGTTGTGTCGCCTGCTGCATCCTTCTCTCTTGTTGTAGTTTTTGCTGAGGAGGACAAGGAAGCGACTTGTCCCTGACCGTGAACATCCACAAGCGACGCGCTGCTTTTACATTTACCAGTTTCGGAAGAGGAGGCAAAAGAGCTAGAGGCTGAGTCTGCAATGTAAGCCAAAACTTGCTGTTGCTGCTTCGCCTTTAAAAGCGGTTTTCCTACTCCCAGAAAAGAGAGCGTTCGAGGCCTTGTGTAGCCTGACGACGAAACTGGCTCCACAGCTCCAGACTTAGGTGGAATATTTTTATCCCCACGACCACCTGATGCTCCACTACCACTACCATCATTACCAGCTGACAATGAACGCCCACGACGACCTCTTGCACCAGACTTCCTCATTGTTTTAAAATCTTAACCAAAGTAACTTTATTTGTTGCTGTCAAACAACTTACACGGTGAGCTATAACTTCAGTATGATTTCAATATCCCTTAACAGGTTGGTGAGACCACAAGGAAAATCAGGCACAATGTTACACACTCTGTTTTCTGTGGCACAAAATCACAGAGATGACACACACGCAGGACTGTCACTCAAGCACTAATGTCAATATTAATCTCCCACCTAATTTATGTTTTTTTTTTTTTCAGGGAGACTTTAGAAACCAAATAATATTAAAAAAAAAAAAAAAAAAAAAAAAAAAAGGCTTTCTATGGCCCACAATTAGAGAGAGAGAGGTGGCACACCCAGGAGTCAAGACTGGCACACAAGCTGAAAGGGCAATATTACTCTCCCACTGTTTTTTTATGTATTTTTTGTTTTTTAAGGGAGACTTTAGAAACCCAATAATATTTAAAAAAAAAAATATATAGGCTTTCTATGGCCCACTGAATGAGAGGGAGAGAGGTGGCACACCCAGGAGTCAAGACTGGCACACAAGCTGAAAGGGCAATATTACTCTCCCACTGTTTTTTTAGGTTTTTTTTTTTTTTTTAAGGGAGACTTTAGAAACCCAATAATATTTAAAAAAAAAAATAAATAGGCTTTCTATGGCCCACTGAATGAGAGGGAGAGAGGTGGCACACCCAGGAGTCAAGACTGGCACACAAGCTGAAAGGGCAATATTACTCTCCCACTGTTTTTTTAGGTTTTTTTTTTTTTTCAGGGAGACTTTAGAAACCAAATAATATAAAAAAAAAAAAAAAAATAGGCTTGCTATAGCCCACTGAATGAGAGATAGCACACACAGCAGTGGCACACAAGCCCTGACTGAGGCCAATATTTTTCTCCCACTGATTGATGTAGTGTTTTTGTGTTGAGGTAGAATTTAGAACACAAATCACGGAAAAAATAAATAGGCTTTCTATGGCCCACTGAATGAAAGGGAGAGAGGTGGCACACCCAGGAGTCAAGACTGGCACACAAGCTGAAAGGGCAATATTACTCTCCCACTGTTTTTTTATGTATTTTTTGTTTTTTCAGGGAGACTTTAGAAACCCAATAATATTAAAAAAAATAAATAAATAGGCTTTCTATGGCCCACTGAATGAGAGGGAGAGAGGTGGCACACCCAGGAGTCAAGACTGGCACACAAGCTGAAAGGGCAATATTACTCTCCCACTGTTTTTTTAGTTTTTTTTTTTTTTTTCAGGGAGACTTTAGAAACCAAATAATATAAAAAAAAAAAAAAAAAAAATAGGCTTGCTATAGCCCACTGAATGAGAGATAGCACACACAGCAGTGGCACACAAGCCCTGACTGAGGCCAATATTTTTCTCCCACTGATTGATGTAGTGTTTTTGTGTTGAGGTAGAATTTAGAACACAAATCACGGAAAAAATAAATAGGCTTTCTATGGCCCACTGAATGAAAGGGAGAGAGGTGGCACACCCAGGAGTCAAGACTGGCACACAAGCTGAAAGGGCAATATTACTCTCCCACTGTTTTTTTATGTATTTTTTGTTTTTTAAGGGAGACTTTAGAAACCCAATAATATTTAAAAAAAAAAATAAATAGGCTTTCTATGGCCCACTGAATGAGAGGGAGAGAGGTGGCACACCCAGGAGTCAAGACTGGCACACAAGCTGAAAGGGCAATATTACTCTCCCACTGTTTTTTTAGGTTTTTGTTTTTTTTTCAGGGAGACTTTAGAAACCAAATAATATTAAAAAAAAAAATAAAAAAATAGGCTTGCTATAGCCCACTGAATGAGAGATAGCACACACAGCAGTGGCACACAAGCCCTGACTGAGGCCAATATTTTTCTCCCACTGATTGATGTAGTGTTTTTGTGTTGAGGTAGATTTTAGAACACAAATCACGGAAAAAATAAATAGGCTTTCTATGGCCCACTCAGTGAGAGATGGCACACACAGGGATGGCACTGTAGCAGAAATGCCAATCTTAATCTCCCACAAAAAAAAACAAAACAAAAAAAAAAACTGTCCTACAATTACTATCTCCCTGCAGTAATGTAAGCCAGGTATGGCAGGCAGCAATAGGAGTGGACTGATGCACAAATTAAATAAAAAGTGTGGACAAACAAAAAAGATAGCTGTGCAGAAAGGAAGGAACAAGAGGATATGTGCTTTGAAAAAAGCAGTTGGTTTCCACAGTGGCATACACACAGCAATACAGCTATCACGGAGCCTTCTAGGGCAGCCCAATGAGCTACAGCGCTGAGGGGAAAAAAAAAAAAAATAGCTTCCACAGTCCCTGCACACCGAAGGTGGTGTTGGACAGTGGAAATCGCTGCAGCACAAGCGGTTTGGTGGTTAGTGGACCCTGCCTAACGCTCTCCCTGCTTCTGACGAAGCGGCAGCAACCTGTCCCTAAGCTCAGATCAGCAGCAGTAAGATGGCGGTCGGCGGGAACGCCCCTTTATAGCCCCTGTGACGCCGCAGACAGCAAGCCAATCACTGCAATGCCCTTCTCTAAGATGGTGGGCACCAGGATCTATGTCATCACGCTGCCCACACTCTGCGTTCACCTTCATTGGCTGAGAAATGGCGCTTTTCGCGTCATTGAAACGCGACTTTGGCGCGAAAGTCGCGTACCGCATGGCCGACAAGCACAGGGGTCGGATCGGGTTTCATGAGACGCCGACTTAGCCAAAAGTCGGCGACTTTTGAAAATGATCGACCCGTTTCGCTCAACCCTACTGGTGACTTGTGTGTCTTTGCTGTCTCAGTTCACCTGCTCCCATCAGTGTTTGGGAGTTTCCTATTTAGCCTTGCTCTCCAGTCATTTCCTTGCCGGTCATCATTGTAACCAGAGCCTTCGGTTGCATGTTCCTGCTACTAGTCTGCTGATCAGCTAAGTGGACTTTGTCCTTTTGTTTTGTATCTTTTGTCCAGTTTGCAGTTTTGTTATTCTCTGTAGCTGGAAGCTCTTGTGGGCTGAAATTGCCACTCCTGTGTCATGAGTTGACACAGGAGTCTTAAAGTAATTTCAGGATGGTTTTTTGATAGGGTTTTCAGTTGACCGTGAAGTCCTCTTTTGTATCCTTCTGCTATCTAGTAAGTGGACCTCTCTTTGCTAAATCTACCTTCATACTGTGTATGTCTTTTCCTCTAAACTCACCGTCATTACATGTGGGGGGCTGCTATCATCTTTTGGGGTATTTCCCTAGAGGTAAGCCAGGTTTGTTCCTTCCTCTACCAGGGGTAGTTAGTCCTCCGGCTGGCGCGTGGCATCTAGGGTTAATCAGGTATGCTCCCTGGCTACTATTAGTTGTGTGGTAGATTTAGCTCACGGTCAGCTCGAGATTCCATCACCCAGAGCTCGTCCGTTATATTTGTGTTTTGATGTTTCCCTGCCATTGGGAATCATGACAACGGGCAAAAACAGGACGAGCTCTAGGGTGATGGAACCTGAGCTGACCGCGATCCTGAACCTCAACACTCAACTAACAGCAGCCGGGGGACGTTCCTGGGGGGCCCCTAGACGTCTCGCGCCAGCCGGAGATCTAGCTTCCCCTATCAGAAGAATAACAGACCTCACTTGCCTCCAGAGAAATATTCCCACAGAGATAGCAGCCTCCCACATATAATGACGGTGAAATGAGAGGAAGGCACAAACGTAGTTATGAAAACAGATTCAGCAAAATGAGGCCCGCTTAAGCTAGATAGCAGAGGATACAAAAGGTGAACTGCGCAGTCAGCTGAAAAACCCTTCAAAATACCATCCTGAAATTACTTAAACTCATGTGCCAACTCATGGTACATGAGTGGTAATTTCAGCCCACTAGAGCAACCAGCAGCAGAGAATTACATATCTGCAAGCTGGACTAAAAAACATGAAAGCAATCATGAAACAGGGAAATACAGACTTAGCTTGTCTTGAAGGCCTAGGAGCAGGTAACAGAGACACACACTGATACATTGATAGCCGGCAAGGGAATGACAGGAAAGCCAGGTTAAATAGGAAACACCCAGCCACTGATGGACAGGTGGAAACCAGAGACCGCAACCCACCAAAGTCACCCAGTACCAGTTGTAACCACCAGAGGGAGCCCAAAAACAGAATCCACAACAGTACCCCCCCCCTTGAGGAGGGGTCACCGAACCCTCACGAGAACCCCCAGGGCGATCAGGATGAGCTCTATGGAAGGCGCGGACCAAATCAGTCGCATGAACATCAGAGGCGACCACCCAGGAATTATCCTCCTGACCATAACCCTTCCACTTAACCAAATACTGGAGTTTACGTCTGGAAACACGAGAATCCAAGATCTTCTCAACAACATACTCCAATTCTCCCTCCACCAGCACCGGAGCAGGAGGCTCAACCGAAGGAACAACGGGCACATCATGCCTCCGCAATAACAACCGATGGAACACATTATGAATAGCAAACGATGCTGGGAGATCCAAACGAAAAGATACAGGGTTAAGAATCTCCAAGATCTTATAAGGACCGATGAACCGAGGCTTAATCTTGGGAGAAGAGACCTTCATAGGGACAAAACGAGAAGACAACCACACCAAGTCCCCAACACGAAGTCGGGGACCCACGCGGCGACGACGATTAGCAAACTGCTGAGCCTTCTCCTGAGACAACTTCAAATTGTCCACCACCTGATTCCAAATCTGATGTAGCCTATCCACCACCACGTCCACTCCAGGACAATCCGAAGGCTCCACCTGACCAGAGGAAAAACGAGGATGAAACCCCGAATTACAAAAGAAAGGAGAAACCAAAGTAGCAGAACTAGCCCGATTATTAAGGGCAAATTCGGCCAGTGGCAAAAAGGCAACCCAGTCATCTTGATCAGCAGAAACAAAACACCTTAAATAAGTTTCCAAGGTCTGATTAGTTCGCTCCGTCTGGCCATTCGTCTGAGGATGGAATGCAGACGAGAAAGACAAATTAATGCCCATCTTAGCACAAAACGTCCGCCAAAATCTAGACACAAACTGGGATCCCCTGTCCGAAACGATATTCTCCGGAATCCCATGCAAACGAACCACGTTCTGAAAAAACAAAGGGACCAACTCAGAGGAGGAAGGCAACTTAGGCAAGGGTACCAAATGAACCATCTTAGAAAAGCGGTCACACACAACCCAGATAACGGACATTTTCTGTGAGACAGGGAGATCTGAAATAAAATCCATGGAAATGTGCGTCCAAGGCCTCTTTGGAATAGGCAAGGATAACAACAACCCACTGGCCCGAGAACAGCAAGGCTTAGCCCGAGCACACACTTCACAAGACTTCACAAAGGTGCGCACATCCCTTGACAAGGAAGGCCACCAAAAAGACCTGGCCACCAAGTCTCTAGTACCAAATATTCCAGGATGACCAGCCAACACAGAAGAATGGACCTCGGAGATGACTCTACTGGTCCAATCATCCGGAACAAACAGTCTTTCTGGTGGACACCGATCAGGTTTATCCGCCTGAAACTCCTGCAATGCACGTCACAAGTCTGGGGAGACGGCGGACAATATTACCCCATCCCTAAGGATGCCAGTAGGCCCAGAGTCTCCAGGAGAGTCAGGCACAAAACTCCTGGAAAGAGCATCTGCCTTCACATTCTTTGAACCTGGCAAGTATGAAACCATAAAATTGAAACGAGAAAAAAACAACGACCAACGAGCCTGTCTAGGATTCAAACGCCTGGCAGACTCAAGGTAAATCAGATTTTTGTGATCAGTCAAGACCACCACACGATGTCTAGCACCCTCAAGCCAATGACGCCACTCCTCAAATGCCCACTTCATGGCCAAAAGCTCCCGATTACCCACATCATAATTGCGCTCGGCGGGCGAGAATTTTCTAGAAAAGAACGCACATGGCTTCATCACCGAGCCATCGGAACTTCTCTGTGACAAAACCGCCCCTGCTCCAATCTCGGAAGCATCAACCTCAACCTGAAAAGGAAGTGAAACATCTGGTTGACATAACACAGGAGCAGAAGAAAACCGGCGCTTAAGTTCCTGAAAGGCCTCCACAGCCGCAGGAGACCAATTAGCAACATCAGCACCCTTTTTAGTCAAATCAGTCAAAGGTTTAACAACACTGGAAAAATTAGAAATGAACCGACGATAAAAATTAGCAAAACCCAAGAACTTCTGAAGACTCTTAACAGATGTAGGTTGTGTCCAGTCACAAATCGCCTGAACCTTGACGGGATCCATCTCAATAGTAGAAGGAGAAAAAATGTACCCCAAAAAAGAAATCTTCTGGACTCCGAAGAGACATTTTGAGCCCTTCACAAACAGAGAATTGGCCCGCAGAACTTGAAACACCTTCCTGACCTGTAGAGCATGAGACTCCCAGTCATCAGAAAACACCAAAATATCATCCAAATACACAATCATAAACTTATCCAGATATTCACGGAAAATATTGTGCATAAAGGACTGAAAGACTGAAGGAGCATTAGAAAGTCCAAAAGGCATTACCAAATACTCAAAATGGCCCTCAGGCGTATTAAATGCAGTTTTCCACTCATCACCCTGCTTTATCCGCACAAGATTATACGCACCGCGAAGATCTATCTTAGTGAACCACCTAGCCCCCTTAATGCGAGCAAACAAATCAGTCAATAATGGCAATGGATACTGATATTTGACTGTAATCTTATTCAGAAGGCGATAATCTATACAAGGCCTCAGGGAACCATCTTTTTTAGCCACGAAAAAAAAACCTGCTCCCAGAGGGGACGAAGATGGACGAATATGTCCCTTTTCCAAGGACTCCTTAATATAATTCCGCATAGCAGTATGCTCTGGCACTGACAGATTAAATAAACGACCCTTAGGGAACTTACTGCCAGGAATTAATTCTATAGCACAGTCACAATCCCTATGAGGAGGGAGCGAATTGAGCTTAGGCTCCTCAAAAACATCCCGATAGTCAGACAAAAATGCAGGGACCTCAGAAGGAGTAGATGAAGCAATTGAAATCAGAGGTGCATCATCATGAACCCCCTGACATCCCCAGCTTAACACAGACATTGTTTTCCAATCCAGGACTGGATTATGAGTTTGTAACCATGGCAGACCAAGCACTAGTACATCATGTAAATTATACAGTACAAGGAAGCGAATCACCTCCTGATGAACGGGAGTCATGCGCATGGTCACTTGTGTCCAGTACTGCGGTTTATTCATAGCCAATGGTGTAGAGTCAATTCCCTTCAAAGGAATAGGAACTTCCAGAGGCTCCAGACTAAAACCGCAGCGTTTGGTAAAAGACCAATCCATAAGACTCAGGGCAGCGCCCGAATCCACATAGGCATCGACGGAAATGGATGACAGTGAACAAATCAGAGTTACAGACAAAATGAACTTAGACTGCAGAGTACTAATGGCAAAAGATTTATCAACCTTTTTTGTGCGTTTAGAGCATGCTGATATAACATGAGCTGAATCACCACAATAAAAACACAATCCATTTTTCCGCCTATAATTTTGCCGTTCACTTCTGGACTGAATTCTATCACATTGCATAGTCTCAGGTGCCTGTTCAGAAGACACCGCCAACTGGTGCACAGGTTTGCGCTCCCGTAAACGCCGATCAATCTGAATGGCCATAGTCATAGACTCATTCAGACCTGTAGGCGCAGGGAACCCCACCATAATATCCTTAATGGCCTCAGAAAGACCATCTCTGAAGTTTGCAGCCAGGGCGCACTCATTCCACTGAGTAAGCACCAACCATTTCCGAAATTTTTGACAATGTACTTCCGCTTCATCATGCCCCTGAGAGAGGGCCAATAAAGCCTTTTCAGCCTGAATCTCCAGGTTAGGTTCCTCATAGAGCAATCCCAGTGCCAGAAAAAATGCATCCACACTGAGCAATGCAGGATCCCCTGGTGCCAATGCAAATGCCCAATTCTGAGGGTCGCCCCGCAGGAAAGATATTACAATCTTGACCTGCTGAGCAGGGTCTCCAGAGGAGCGAGATTTCAAAGAAAGAAACAATTTGCAATTGTTCCTGAAATTCAGGAAGGTAGATCTATCTCCAGAAAAAAACTCTGGAATAGGAATTCTAGGTTCAGACATAGGAGTGTGAACAACAAAATCCTGTATATTTTGAACTTTTACAGCAAGATTATTCAGGCTGGAAGCCAAACTCTGGACATCCATGTTAAACAGCTAAGGTCAGAGCCATTCAAGGGTTAAGAGGAGGTAAGAAGCAGCTAGGCAGCAAAACTCTGAGGGGACAAAAAAAAAAAAAAAAAAAATTCCCTTCAACACTTCTTTTTCTCCTGCTTCAGCCCAAACAATTAACACTTTGTGGGCCGGCTATACTGTCATGATTCCCAATGGCAGGGAATTTGTCAACATAACACGGGCAAAAACAGGACGAGCTCTAGGGTGATGGAACCTGAGCTGACCGCGATCCTGAACCTCAACACTCAACTAACAGTAGCCGGGGGACGTTCCTGGGGGGCCCCTAGACGTCTCGCGCCAGCCGGAGATCTAGCTTCCCCTATCAGAAGAATAACAGACCTCACTTGCCTCCAGAGAAATATTCCCACAGAGATAGCAGCCTCCCACATATAATGATGGTGAAATGAGAGGAAGGCACAAACGTAGTTATGAAAACAGATTCAGCAAAATGAGGCCCGCTTAAGCTAGATAGCAGAGGATACAAAAGGTGAACTGCGCGGTCAGCTGAAAAACCCTTCAAAATACCATCCTGAAATTACTTAAACTCATGTGCCAACTCATGGTACATGAGTGGTAATTTCAGCCCACTAGAGCAACCAGCAGCAGAGAATTACATATCTGCAAGCTGGACTAAAAAACATGAAAGCAAACATGAAACAGGGAAATACAGACTTAGCTTGTCTTGAAGGCCTAGGAGCAGGTAACAGAGACACACACTGATACATTGATAGCCGGCAAGGGAATGATAGGAAAGCCAGGTTAAATAGGAAACACCCAGCCACTGATGGACAGGTGGAAACCAGAGACCGCAACCCACCAAAGTCACCCAGTACCAGTTGTAACCACCAGAGGGAGCCCAAAAACAGAATCCACAACACTCTAGTATCTACAGTGTTTGATCAGACAGACAGGGTGGACAGCAGTGTGAGCAGCCTCTTCTTACCTCAGCACTCCTGCTATCTCAAGTATTACATCAGATAGATAGGGTAGACAGCGGTGTAAGCAGTTTCTTCTTACCTCTGTACCTCTGATGTCCCCTGTATTATTGAGGTACTTCTCACAAAATTAGAATATCATCAAAAAGTTAATTTATTTCAGTTCTTCAATGCAAAAAGTGAAACTCATATACTATATAGAGTCATTACAGAGTGATCTATTTCATGTGTTTATTCCTGCTTAAGTTGATGATCATGGCTTAAAGCCAATGAAAACCCAAAAGTCATTATTTCAGTAAATTAGAAAAATTAAGAAAAAAAACACATGTAAAGGCTTCCTAAGCATTTAAAAAGGTCCCTTAGTCTGTTTCAGTAGCTCCACAATCATGGGGAAGACTGCTGACCTGACAGATGTGCAGAAGGCAGTCATTGACACTCTCCACAAGAAAAGTAAATTTTGCATTTAATTTGGAAATCAACATCCCAGAGTCTGGAGGAAAAGTGGAGAGGCCACAATCCAAGCTGCTGGAGGTCTAGTGTAAAGTTTCCACAATCAGTGATGGTTTGGGGAGCCATGTCATCTGCTGGTGTAGGTCCACTGTGTTTTATCAAGGCCAAAGCCAGTGCAGCCATCTACCAGGACACTTTAGAGTACTTCATGCTTCTCTCTGCTGACAAGCTTTTCGGACATGGACATTTCATTCTCCAGGAGGACTTGACACCTGTCCACACTGCTAAAAGTACCAATACATGGTTTACAAACAACAGTATCACTGTGCTTGATTGGCAGCAAACTCGCCTGACCTTAACTCCACAGAGAATCTATGGGGTATTGTCAAGAGGAAGATGAGACACCAGATCCAACAATGGAGACGAGCTGAAGGCTGCTATCAAAGCAACCTGGGCTTCCATAACCCCTCAGCAGTGCCACAGGCTGATCGCCTCCATGCCATTGATGCAGCAACTGATGCAAAAGGAGCCCGACCAAGTATTGAGTGCATTTACTGTATTTATTGTAGCGGCTCCATTTTTCATGATCTTGGGCTGGGTGAGGGCTTATTTTTTGTGCGCCGAGCTGATGTTTTTATTGATATCATTTTGGTGTACATACAATATTTTGATCGGCCATTATTGCATTTTATTGCAATGTAAAGGCAATCAAAACAATGTAATTCTGACATTTAAATTTTTTTTTTCTCGACACGCCGTTTAGCGATCGGGTTAATTCTTTTTATATATGGATCAATCGGGAGATTGTGCACATGGTGACACCAAATACATCTCTGGCAAAAATTAAGAGACCACTGCAAAATGTTCAGTTTGTCTGACTGTTCTCTTTATAGGTATATTTTTGAGTAAAATGTAAATTGTTTTTTTATTCTATAAATTTCTGACAACATGTCTCCGAAGTTCCAAGCAATAAATTTTGTATTTTTTTTTCTGAAAAGGAGAAATCGTCAATTTTTTTTAAAAAACCCAGTGCTTTTAGACCTCAAATAATGCAAAGAAAACAAGTTCATAATCATTTAGAAACTCAGGAAGAGTTCAGAAATCAATATTTTGTGGAATAACCATGATTCTTAATCACAGCTTTCATGCGTCTTGGCATGCTTTCCACCAGTCTTTCACACTGCTTCTGGCGCAAAAATGTAAGTAGTTCTTCTTTGTTTGATGGCTTGTGTCTATCCATCATCCTCTTGATTACAGTCCAGAGGTTTTCAATGGGGATCATCTCTACTACACACAGGCGATGATTTGCTCGTCTGTGTGTAGCAGAAATGCTCACTTGCTATGAGCGCAGACCACCCGGCTATGACAACCATAGTGGTCTGCTGGAGACGTGTGGTTGTCATGGTGACCCATCAGTGACCCGCGATCATGTGACAGGGTCACAGATGGGTGGGATTAGTGATGCGCTTCCAGTAAGCGCGAATTAAATGCTGCTGTCAGAAATTAGAACTAGTTAACATGCCGCGGGTGGATTGCGATTCCACCCGCGGCTGTTGCGAGCACATGTCAAGACACTGATGTGTTTTTTCTGTTTTCTCCTCTCCTTCTCCGACTCAGAACATGGAGGATGGGCCCTTGTACTCTAATGATTTACAACATTGGGGGTGGGCGCCCTGCTTTCTGTTTTTCTTCTTGCCTTTGTTCATTTTTATAATTTTTTTGCTTTTGCATGGCAGCATATTGGCAATGACACACAAGAGAGGTTATAAACAAAGAAGTATTTTCTCTGCCTAAAGCTCTATTTTTCATTATTACAGGCATAATAATCTCTATATACCATTACATCCCTATATATTTGTATATTTAGGGTAAAATAAAAGTCATTGCTATGTTCTCCTTTAAAATTACTACATTTAAAGAAGAAAAATTACAATAATAATATTTTAAAGGTTTTTTAAAGTCACACTGTCTCAATCCATTTGTATTTCCAGCATGTATGGATGGTCACATAAGTATGCAATTTGATCTTGCACCAACTCAATATTCTTGAGAAAGTAGTGGAGATGTGACCACAAGTATCCAAATTGCAGATTTGATGGCATGTGACAGCCCATTGAAAATGGAAAAACTGGGTAATCACGACAGTGTGTACATAGCGTGACTGCTGAAATCTGTCCTAAATAAAATAAATAAAAATAAATGTTAAAAATCAGCAAATCGCATTGACAAGTGATTGGTTAACGGAGTAAAAAAATTGGAGTGATTGTTTTTTCAAAATTACCTGGAATAGAGAATGGACGCCATGTCGTGTTTGGAGAGCCCCTGATGTGCCTAAACAGTGGGAACCCCCACAAGTGACCCTATTTTTGAAAACTAGGCCCATCAAGGAACTTATCTAGATGTGTTGTGACCCCTAAACCCCAGGTGTTTCACAAAAATTTATAAAGTTGAGCCGTGGAAATAAAAAATCTAATTTGTTCCACTAAATGTTATTTTAGCCCCAATTTTTTATTTTCATAAGGTTAACAGTAGAAAATGGACCCAAAAAATTGTTGACCAATTTCTCTTAATTATGCAGATACCCCATATGGGGGTGAATCTACTGTTTGGGATCATGGCAGGTCTTGGAAGGGAAGTAGTGACATTTTGGAATGCAGACTTTGATGGAATGGTCTGCCGGCATCATGTCGCGTTTGGAGAGCCCCTGATTTGCCTAAACAGTGGAAATCCTCCACAAGTGACCCTATATTGGAATTGATCTAGTGTTTCCTGGTATGTGAATTTTATAATGCAGTGGCATCTGTGAGTAGTATAGCGTGCATCAGGTTGGCATACGTGATTTATGTAATGTACATCAGATTGGTATACTTGAATTGGCTAAATCAGAATTTAATTTAGTAGTCCATACGTGGTTTAGTTTGAAGCATTCTTTTATACTCAGTTCAGGTTTGTAGGGGCAGGTGTCGCATTTACAAGTGGTGTCCTTGCATATCCACCTCCTGTAACACACTCGGCACCTCTTTGTTACCCTCATACCACGATATGGTAGTAATATGTGGTCTGGTCATGGTGTGGAGGTATTTGTTCCTTGTATGTGGTGGTAATTTATGGTCTGGTCATAGTGTGGTGGTATTTGCTCCTTGTATATGGTTTTATTCGGTAGCTATGTGGTGGTAATATATGGTCTGGTCATGGTGTGATGGTATTTGTCCCTTGTATGTGGTATTATTTGGTCACTATGTGGTGGTAACATGTGGTTTGGCAATGGTGTGGAAGTATTTGTTCCTTGTATGTGGTACTATTTGGTCGCTATGTGGTGGTAATATGTGGTCTGGTCATGATGTGGCAGTATTTGTTTCTAGCATGTGGTGTTATCCGGTCACTATGTGGTGGTAATATGTGATCCAGCCATGGTGTGATGGTCTTTGTTCCTTGCATATGGTATTATTGTTCATTTTAAAAAATGTATGTGACACATTCCCTTAAAGAAACATGACTACAAATATACCTAAAAAGAGTATTGAATATTTTAACAAATGTTTAATAGTTTAGAGTAGAGTAGGGCGGGCCAAAAAAGACTACCTAGTTGTGGTGGCAGCTAAAAAAATCTTTTGGCCAAAACGAAAGCTGCTGGCTGTGTATGTCATATTGTGTTAGATGGAAGCTGTTAATGTCTAATTGGTGAGAAAGTGGTACAGAAGTGAAGTATTTCCAAGATTGGGTGGTGAGACTGTGGAAGGTTGGAGGCAGAGCTAGGGTGGACCCAGGGCGGAGCCTCAAGGAGGAGTGGAAATTTTTCCAGTATGGGGCCCTGAATTTCCTGGTGGCAGCCCTGAGTTCAAATACAGTGAAGGAAATAATTATTTGATCCCTTGTTGATTTTGTAAGTTTGCCCATTGACAAAGACATGAACAGTCTATGATTTTAAGGGTAGGTTAATTTTAACATTGAGAGATAGAATATCAAAAATAAAATCCAGTAAATCACATTGTAAAATTATATATATATATATATATATATATATATATATATATATATATATATATATATATATATACGAGTATATGTATTATATAAGTTTATTTGCATTTTGCAGTGAGAAATAAGTATTTGATCCCCTACCAACCATTAAGAGCTCTGGCTCCTACAGACCAGATAGACGCTCCTAATCACCTCATTATCTGCATTAAAGACAGACTGTCTTACATAGCCACCTTTATAAAAGACTCCTGTCCACAGATTCAATTAATCAGTCAGACTCTAACCTCTACAACATGGGCAAGACCAAAGAGCTTTATAAGGATGTCAGGGACAAGATCATAGACCTGCACAAAGCTGGAATGGGCTATAAAACCATAAGCAAGACGCTGAGTGAGAAGGAGACAACTGTTGGTGCAATAGTAAGAAAATGAAAGAAATGCAAAATGACTGTCAATCAACATCGATCTGGGGCACCATGCAAAATCTTACCTCGTGGGGTATCCTTGAGCATGAGGAAGGTGTATGATCAGCCTAAAACTACATGGGGGAACTTGTTAATGATCTCAAGGCAGCTGGGACCACAGTCACCAAGATAACCATTGGTAACACATTGCACAATAAAGGGTTACAGTCCTGCAGTGCCCACAAGGTCCCCCTGCTCAAGAAGGCACATGTGCAGACCCATCTGAAGTTTGCCAATGAACACCTGGATGATTCTGAGAGTGATTGGGAGAAGGTGCTATGGTCAGATGAGAGAAAAATTGAGGTCTTTTGCATTAACTCAACTCGTCGTGTTTGGAGGAAGAGAAATGCTGCCTATGACCCAAAGAAGACCATTCCTGTTGTGAATTCTGCTCTTGGGCTCCCTCCGGTGGTTGTTGATGGTAGTGCAGTTGTCTTGGGGTTGTAATCCGGGCAGGTGTTTCTGCTGATTGCAGCTCTATTAGGTATTTAGGTGTGCAGGATCCATAGGATCCATGAGTCTGTGCCAGTTGTCCATTGTACTTGGAGGGATTGCATCTCTCTCTCTGGCTCCTCATGCCCTTCTGCAAATTCAGCTAAGATAAGTGTATGTTTTTTTGTCTTTGTGCACACATGCAGTGTGCTTTGCAATTCAGTGCAATTTATTGTGTTTTTGTCCAGGTTAGACTTTGTTTGGATTTTTCAGTCATGCTGGATTCTCAGGAGATGCAGATATACTTTCTATGTCTTTAGTTAGATGTGGAATATTTGTATTATCTGCTGTGAATGTTTTTAGGATTTTAATACTGACCGCTTAGAATTCTGTCCTATCCTTTTCTATTTAGCTAGAAGTGCCTCTTTTGCTAAATCCTGTTTTTCTGCCTGCATGTGTCTTTCCTCTTATACTCACAGTCAATATTTGTGGGGGGCTGCCTATCCTTTGGGGTTCTGCTCTGAGGCAAGATAGAATTCCCATTTCCATCTATAGGGGTATTTAGTCCTCCGGCTGTGTCGAGATGTCTAGGACGTGTTAGGTACATCCCACGGCTACTTCTAGTTGCGGTGTTAGATTAGGGTTTGCAGTCAGTACAGGTACCACCTACTCCTGAGAAAGTCTCTCATGCGGCTCCACGGTCACCATATCATAACACATTCCCACTGTCAAGCATGGAGGTGGAAACATTATGTTTTGAGGGTTTTTTCTCTGCTAAGGTCACAGGACTACTTCACTGCATCAATGGGAGAATGGATGGAGCCATGTGTCTTAAAATCCTGAGTGACAACCTTCTTCCCTCCTCCAGGACATTAAAAATGGGTCATGGCTGGGTCTTCCAGCAAGACAATCATCCAAAACATACAGCCAAGGCAACAAAGGAGTGGCTCAAAAAGAAGCACATTAATGTCATGGAGTGGCCTAGCCAGTCTCCAGACCTTAATCCCATAGAAAACTTATGGAGGGAGTTGAAGCTCCGAGTTGCCAGGTGACAGCCTCAAAATCTTAATGATTTAGAGATGATCTGCAAAGAGGAGTGGACCAAAATTCCTCCTGACATGTGCGCAAACCTCATCATCAACTACAAAAAAATGCCTGACTGCTGTGCTTGCCAACAAGTGTTTTGCCACCAAGTATTAAGTCTTGTTTGCCAGAGGGATCAAATACTTATTTCTCACTGCAAAATGCAAATAAATTAATATAATTTATACAATGTGATTTTCTGGATTTTATTTTTGAGATTCTATCTCTCAATGTTAAAATTAACCTACCCTTAAAATTATAGACTACACATGTCTTTTTCACTGGGCAAACCTACAAAATCAGCAAGGGATCAAATACTTATTTCCGTCACTGTAGCAGACGCTTGGGCCACCTGGTGTATATGAACTAGATTAGTGTATAATGTAACTTACTCTATTAAGCTCCTTTCTGATTTTTTTGGCTTGAAAGTCCCTTTAATCCATTCCACTAAAAAAAAGACACCTTTGTACCAGAGGCCAGCTGTGAGCTGTGCACTTATTTCACGACTCGGGGCGCCACAGTCACTAAAGGAAAAATGCATTTGCATTAACAGAGGTGAAATTACTGTCAGAAATATTTGACCCCATTTATGACTTTACTAAGTTGTCTTATGAATTCTAGCCAAGCCCAAAATTTGGTGTAGACACAGTAATTTTCTTCTGGATGTCGGCAGTCATAAAGTACGACTTTTAGGTTAAAATAAAAAACAAAATGAAAAAATATTATATTGAAGACATTGTTCAGGATGATTGATGTGACTGGAATTGCTCTGTAATTGCCTGTCAAGCGCAGGACTTCTGCGTATCACCCAAGGTGTTATGTAGAATTCTCCTAGATGTTTCCATACTTGGCATTACACGGGGTGATAATGAAATGCACAGGCAGCGGGTTATCACACAGCCATGTTCTGTACGTTCTACCTGAATGCATTTCTGTGCCCCACTGAGGCACTGCAATAAGTAATACTGTAATATGTGTCTGAGCACACAGATACAGGGAGGTGGGGATGGCGGCTGTCTCTTATCGCCTGACTGATAACGTGAGCGCACAGTAATTGTAGCGCTATCAGGTGCAGGTTCAGCTCGGCTCATGGAATCATTGATGTTTGCTTCAAATGCATCAATGTCTACTATTCGACTTCATTCTACTGTCATATGTGACAGGTACATGGAAATAAAGAAGGAGAAAAGGAAAGAAAGAAAGAAAGAAGGAAAGAGAGAAAGAAAGAAAGAAAGAAAGAAAGAAAGAAAGAAAGAAAGAAAGAAAGAAAGAAAGAAAGAGAGAAAGAAAGAAAGAAAAGAGAGAAAATGGAAAAAGAAAAGGAAGGAAGAAAAGGGAGAAAATTAAGAAAGAAAAGGAAGGAATGAAGAATGGAAGGAAAGAGAGTAAGAAAGAGCTAAGGATAGAAAGAAAGATCAAGAATAAAGGAAAGAGAGAAAAAGAAAGAGAAAAAGAATGAAATAGAGACAAAGAAATAAAATAAATAAAGAGGAAGGAAAGAAAGAGGAAAGAGAACGTAAGAATGAAATAAGAAAGAAACATGAAGGAAAGAAAAAGAAAGAAAGAAAGAAAGAAAGAAAGAAAGAAAGAAAGAAAGAAAGAAAGAAAGAAAGAAAGAAGGAAAGAAAGAAAGTGAAAGGAAAGAGAGAAGGGAGTAAAATGAGGAAAAGAAGAAAGTAAGAAAGAAGGGAAGGAAAGGGAAATAGAAAATAAGGAAGAAGAGATGGGAAAAGGGAGAAAGGAACAATGAAAGGAAAGTAAAAAGAAAAGATAAAAGTCAGAAGGGAAGGGAGGAGAAAGAAAGAAAGAGAGAAAGAAAATGAAAAAGAAAGGAAAAAAGGCTAGGAAGGAAGGAAAATGAGGAAAAGAAAGAAAGAAGAACGTAAGGAAAAGGGAGGGAAAGGGGAAATAGAAAATTGGAAGAAAGTAACAATAAAAGGAAGGAAAGAAATAAGAAAGGATAAAAGTCAGAAGGGAGGGAAGGAGAAAGAAAGAAAGAAAAAAGAGGAAGGAAAGAGAGAAAGAAGGAAAATGAGGAGGGAAAGAAAGAAGGAAGAAAGGAAGATGGGAAGGAAAGTGGAAATAGAAAATAAGGAAGAAGAAAAGGGAAAAAGGGGAGAAATTAACAATGAAAGGAAATAAGTGCATAAAAGTCAGAATCTATGGAAGGAGAAGGAGAAAGAAATAGAGAGAAATAAAGATAGGAAGAGAAAGCAGGAAGGAGAAGGAAGGAATGCGTGAAGGAAGAAAAAGGAGGAGAGAAGGAAGGAAGGAAAGAAAGGAAAGAAAGAAAGGAAAGAAAGAAAGGAAAGAAAGAAAGAAAGAAAGAAAGAAAGAAAGAAAGAAAGAAAGAAAGAAAGAAAAGAAACCATGAGAGTTGTTGTGGTGGGACAGGTATGATGCTTTATAATTTAAAATGGCAGCTGTCCAGTGTTTTGATTGATTTCCGCAAATTGAATCACAAATAATGTAGAATCTGAACTTTTGGGAAACTCATCATGAATTCAGTTTATGAATCGATTTGCTCGTCTTTAGCAGCAAAGTGTCATGTAGAAAGAATGAGCAGGAATTCACGGTCATTCTCATGCAGATTTATGAACTGAGCACACGGTGAGATTGATACTTAGGTCATTCTCACATTGTAGCCCGATCTCTCTCCCTTTTGATGTCTCTGGTTTTGAGAATATAGAATTGGGTGAATCGCTAATTCTCCAGTCTCGATGCTCATGAAAAAAGCTTTGAATTTTATTCATTCGTGTAAAAAAATAAATAAATAAAAAACCTAACCTAAGCCGTTTTCAGTGTTTTATAATAAAAAAACAAATTGTGATTGTTAGCAAAATAACAAGGAAGATGTTCTAATTACTGTAAATGCATTTTAATGGCCGGCTGGAATATTTGCTATCTGGAATTTTAGGTTTAATTATAATGAGCAACCAAAAGAAAAAAACACATAGCTGTCCAAAAATGACGTTAGCGGCCCGAGGCCAAATGGCAGACATGTCACCAATTAATAATACATTCTCAGTAAAATTGTTAAATGCAATGCATCTGCTAGACTTATCGAATCCTCTGTCTCCTGCCTTTTATAGGTTTTAGTTTTAGGTATTTTTAACTTCAAATAATTATCAGCTTTAAGTAATAAAACATAGTGCAGCCGGGAAAGCGACGCCATGAAATTATTTACAGAGGCAGAGAAGCCGAAAACATCTACTGCACAGACGGTATATAAGCAGTATATCTAGTGAATCATGTCTCCTCATCTCGGAGTCGTCATGCTTAGCATGTCAATCTCCGCAAGGAGAAATGATACTTCTTGGATATCTAGTGAACCAGAAATTTAAATTATCGCTATGTAATACCACTTCTCACCTGTAGAGGCAACCTCTTCTTCTCACTAGCATAGTTTCTTATAGTGATGGCCACATCTTTTGAATTTAAGAGTCTGATCTGGGGTCTGAATGAATTTAGGGGTCTGGTCTGGGGACTATTTTTTTTTGTCTGATTTGGATACTGATCTAATTAGAAGTCTAGTCGCGGTTCTAAATTAATTTAGGGAAACAGTCTACTTCCATAATTAATTTAACTCTGAATCAGGGTCTAGTCTTGGGATTGATTTTTCCTCTAGCTTAACAAAAGTTCTGATTAATGTGGGGATTCTGTTAAATAAATTAAAGGGTCGAGTCTAGATTATGAACTTTCTTTGTCTAGTCTGATCAATTGATCAACTTATATTGGAACTTTGACTTCCAGAAACAACTTTCCTTCATGTCCTTGGAAGAATTAGACAATGGTATCACTATTAAGGATCTTACCCAGCTACCTATAAAAAAATATATTTTTTTATCCTATCCGATCACGAGTTGAATGTATGGATAGATTTCAGGATCTTGTGGAAAGGGAACTCAGATCTCTACATGATTCCAAAAATCTTGGGACTCATAAATCCAAATGACTTTTCCTCTCTGAAATGCATTGTGTGAACTCAATCATATGAGTAATGTCGTTTTTAGAATGTCTGACAATGATGGTGCAGTTGTTGTAACGGATTCTCCTATATATCAATCTCATAATACTGCTATGCTTAAAGGGAACCTGTCACCCCCAAAATGGAAGGTGAGCTAAGCCCACCGGCATCAGGGGCTTATCTACAGCATTCTGGCGCCGGGCCTCTCTGACCTTTACATCTGATCCCTGAAGGGATCAGGAGCACTATAGGTATGAGGAGCCCTTAATTTGTCTGTAATATTTACCTGCTATTCTACTGTATATCCAATTCCTTGGCACTGCAGCACTTTATACTAGCATCTGCATGGCACTATAGCACTTTATATTCCTATTACACGGCAGTGCTTTTTATTAAGTGATCCCCTCCTTTTGGGATTCACTCAGAGTTAGTATTAGCATCATTGGGTTTTTTTTGTCAACCCATTATAAATTGCGGTATTAAGCACTGTTTGCACATGTTTTTGCACTGTTCCACATTTGACAGCATTTATTATTAATCATTATCACTTATATGCAGTATGGTTTTATTTTTACACTTGATATATTTATTGTGTTAGACATTGGTTTATTTCACATTGTTTGTCAGAGTACTATTTACACTATTTTATATATATATATTTTTCCATATACAGTTAGGTCCATATATATTTGGACAGAGACAACATTTTTCTAATTTTGGTTACAGACAATACCACAATGAATTTTAAACAAAACAATTCAGATGCAGATGAAGTTCAGACTTTCAGCTTTGATTTGAGGGTATCCACATTAAAATCGGATGAAGGGTTTAGGAGTTTCAGCTCCTTACCATGTGCCACCCTGTTTTTAAAGGGACCAAAAGTAATTGGACAATTGACTCCAAGGCTATTTCATGGGCAGGTGTGGGCAATCCCTTCGTTATGTCATTCTCAACTAAGCAGATAAAAGGCCTGGAGTTGATTTGAGGTGTGGTGCTTGCATTTGGAAGGTTTTGCTGTGAAGTAAACATGCGGTAAAGGCACTCTCCATGCAGGTGAAACAAGCCGTCCTTAAGCTGCGAAAACAGAAAAAACCCATCCGAGAAATTGCTACAATATTAGAAGTGCAAAATCTACAGTTTGGTACATCCTGAGAAAGAAAGAAAGCACTGGTGAACTCATCAATGCAAAAAGACCTGGGCGCCCACGGAAGACAACAGTGGTGGATGATCGCAGAATAATCTCCATGGTGAAGAGAAACCCCTTCACAACAGCCAACCAAGTGAACAACACTCTCCAGGAGGTCGGCGTATCAATATCCAAATCTACCATAAAGAGAAGACTGCATGAAAGTAAATACAGAGGGTTCACTGCACGGTGCAAGCCACTCATAAGCATCAAGAAGAAAAAGGCTAAAAAACATCTAAAAAAGCCAGCACAGTTCTGGAAGAACATTCTGTGGACAGATGAAACAAAGATCAACCTCTACCAGAATGATGGAAAGAGAAAAGTATGGCGAAGGCGTGGTACAGCTCATGATCCAAAGCATACCACATCATCTGTAAAACACGGCGGAGGCAGTGTGATGGCTTGGGCGTGCATGGCTGCCAGTGGCGCTGGGTCACTAGTGTTTATTGATGATGTGACACAGGAATGAACTCTGAGGTCTTCAGAACCGCCATACTGTGTGCTCAGATCCAGCCAAATGCAGCCAAACTGATTGGTCGTTGTTTCATACTACAGATGGACAATGACCCAAAACATAAAGCCAAAGCAACCCAGGAGTTTATTAATGCAAAGAAGTGGAATATTCTGGAATGGCCAAGTCAGTCACCTGATCTCAACCCAATTGAGCAGCATTTCACTTGTTATAGACTAAACTTCAGACAGAAAGGCCACAAACAAACAGCAACTGAAAACCACCGCTGTGAAGGCCGAGCATCAAAAAGGAGGAAACACAGCGTCTGGTGATGGCCATGAGTTCAAGACTTCAGGCAGTCATTGCCAACAAAGGGTTTTCAGCCAAGTACTAGAAATGAACATTTTATTTAAAATTATTGAATCTGTCCAATTACTTTTGGTCCCTTTAAAAACAGGGTGGCACATATTAAGGAGCTGAAACTCCTAAACCCTTCATCCAATTTTAATGTGGATACCCTCAAATGAAAGCTGAAAGTCTGAACTTCAACTGCATCTGAATTGTTTTGTTTAAAATTCATTGTGGTAATGTTTATAACCAAAATTGGAAAAATGTTGTCTCTGTCCAAATATATATGGACCTAACTGTATATTATATTTTTTTATATACCTTTTTTATATATATACATTTTCTAGCATGGTATTTTGGTATATTTATTACTAAATATTGGGCTCGCTCTGTATCTTTATTCCATGTACTGTTTTTATCCTTTTTTATGTACAAAAAATTATTTTAATAAATAATATTATTTTTCAATAAAGTAAAACAAATTTAGTAAAATATTGTCTTTTATTGCACTTTTTTGTGGAGGATTTTATGTCAGTTAGTGCATGACAATCTTAATTGTATATACAATTGGTTTCTTTTCTGAGTGTTCTTGTGTACACTGTATAGTGACAGAAAGCTGCTAATTAGAGGTGGGGGAGGGGTTGCACTAGGAGGCATGAGACACCTAGTCCTGTAGTGATATTCTGCTGATAAAACACTGATTGTATTAAAACAGCAAACCACAGCTCAGTAAGTGCAGTCAGCTTTTTTCTCCACTTATGAGCCACTTCTTTGTCTGTCCCCTGCATCCTGAACTCATTACAAACTTATCATATATATTCATCATGCTCAAGACAAGCAAGACTAGCACAGAGCACAGGGAGGAGTCAGCTCTTACCTCCTAATATACTCTATGTAATGGATGAGAGAGAAGCAGAGTGAGTGGCAGAGAAACTCATCATGCAGCTTCTAGCTACTGAAGCTTATCCCAGAGAAGAATTCACATGTACACTGCTTAGTATAATTTTCTCTATGCCTCTGCTGCTTCTATCTGTGTGGCATCAAAAAAGGAAAAGAACTTGAATCCCTCATGTCTGTATATGCTGTGTATGGAAGACATCATGTTCTCCACCCACTAGCTCAGAGATAACTGAAAACTGCAGATGAGAGCCTGCTGAAGAGAAGCTAGTGTTGCATAGTGTTGTATATTCTGAAAAAGTTATGTGAAAGTATTAGAGCTGAGCGGATTTTTTGAATTAGCTCTCTCCCAATTAAAAAAAATAAAATTGGATTAATGACAAATACATTTAGACGAATCTCGATACTCGAAGTTTGTAATTGTTTGGGGGAGAAAAGAGAGAAAAATTCTCTAACCATAAGAGCTTGCACTCATCAGGAGAGAGAGAGAGGACCCCACTGACCATAACAGCTTACACTGTACAAGAGAGAGAGAGGACCTCACTGACCACAAGAGCTGACACTCTACAGGAGAGAGAGAGAGGACCTCACTGACCATAAGAGCTTACACTGTACAAGAGAGAGAGAGAGGACCCCACTGACCACAAGAGCTTACACTCTACAGGAGAGAGAGAGAGGACCCCACTGACCATAAGAGCTTACACTCTACAGGAGAGAGAGAGAGGACCTCACTGACCATAAGAGCTTACACTCTACAGGAGAGAGAGAGAGGACCCCACTGACCATAAGAGCTTACACTCTACAGGAGAGAGAGAGAGGACCCCACTGACCATAAGAGCTTACACTCTACAGGAGAGAGAGAGAGGACCTCACTGACCATAAGAGCTTACACTCTACAGGAGAGAGAGGACCCCACTGACCATAAGAGCTTGCGCTCTGCAGGATATATAGATTTACCCAGTGACTGTAGATGGAAAATGACTCTCCTGTACAAACTGTGCTGCACTATTAACTGCTGATTTGTGATTCCCCATTTCACACCACCAACTGTTTATCTACCTGGAAAAATTGTACCATATTTCATAGTGAATACTGTACCTAACAAAAATGTATACTGGGGAGGGACTAAACTTTTCCGTGATGTTCTAGGGATAAGTTGAACGATAGAGTCAAGTGGTGGACTCCATGATCTTCATTATTTATTTGTTTTTTTTACCTTGAAAAGGTGCCAGCCTGGCGCTAAAATGCGTTGGTTAATAAAAACCTTAATTTTATACCATTGAGGACTCTTCATTTCCTTAAATGCAGCTCATGTACAGTGATCTCTCCTCTAAAATGAATTGCAATCTGGAAGAATTTCTCCTCCAGCCAAAGGGCTGCAGGCTCTTATTAGTGTTATGTCCATACACAACCACCTCGGTTGAGCCCTACCATGACTCCCATGCTCTCTCATTTCTCTTGTAGTATTGCCTATTGTGTTCTTCTGTCTCAGATAGGAACTTCATTAGAGAAAGGTAACTTCAAAACACAGAGAGACAGAAGAGTCTGGGAATATAAACTGATGACGACCTTTGACTGTCTTAGTGGTGGAATGAATGTGTCGCATGGATTTATGTCTTTTTACATCAACTAAGGAACTAAGGAACTTGCCCCTCAGACTATAAGGGGTCATCACAACAGAGACCCCAATCAGGACAATAAAACATTCCTTATCTAAGAACTGGCCCAACATTTATGGACATAACTGTTTATCACTCATGGTAATTCTGCTTCATGCCACCTGTCTTATCCATGTTTTGTTTTTTTTTGTTCTGTGCTATGTTGTGCATAAATATGTGATTCTTCAGAATTTGTTTTAGTCTTTGCCTGATGAAGAGACCTGAGTAGTCTCGAAAGCTTGCAATTTGTTACCATCTTTTCAGTTAGCCATTAAAAGGTATCAACCACTGAGGACTCTCAATTCTAAACATTTTTCTATCTACTGGCTAACACGGTACCAAGATATATATCTTTCCTGTACTGCAGTGCTGAAACTAATAGAAAATGGAAGTGGTAGTGTCAGTCTGAAAATCACAATCCACAGATACAAGTGATAGGGAGGTGCTGGACCTGGATAGTCAGTGTGACTGTGAATTGATTAATCTGATATTTTGCAGTAACATAACCTTAATAAAAATGTAATTATTCTGGATGCACTGCAAACAAGGAGGGCAGATTAACACCCTTCTGTAATAATTTTGTTACTTAAGAAAAATCCTGAATTCAAGTATTGTGTGTCAGAAAAAGTAAGCTTCCTGCCTTGAGAGACTGACAAGCTGTCAGATATATTTTTTTGCATTTCTTTTGCCTTCTTTCATTTTTTGTTTTTGTTTTTTGTTGTGCCAGCTGCTGCTGTTGATGCTGCTGTTGATTCTGCTGTTGCTGTTGGACCAGGTGTTTGATGAGCTCCTCCATGTCTGACATCATTTCCTGGCTTGTGGCCGTCTTCACCCAGGACATGCAGTTTGTCCACAGCTTCCTGGGCAAATTACCCTCATTCTCTATCAACTGTGATAGATCGGCTCACTCGGCTGCACACGGAAGTAGACAAAGGGACACTGTCTACTTACATTTTCCACTGATTTATTATATACCTGTGGCATAAACCATTGCGAAGTTAAAATAAACATGACCCTTCAGGCAAAACAAAACAAAATGGTATACAGTCTCTGCAGCTGCGGGGATCGACCTGATCAGGATATAACAACTGGGTTCAGTACTGTTTAACACAAACACTTCTCTGGAGCTTCTGGCTCCAGACACACTGAACACCGAATTACTCAGAAGGCTCTACTTGCCTTCTAAACCCCACCTTAGGGAGGAGATATGGTAAAATGCCTCCCACCGACTCTCCAGCTGTTCAATAAAAACCCTAGCCCTTAAATTGGCCGATTAGCCCCTCTCAGCACTTAGTGTGCTGGAGCAATCTTCTAGGTTTCAGACCACTGAAGCTAACAGCCTCAGTGAAACATATCTTCACTCCACTCACTGTCACTATATGTGTGCATATATATATATATATATATATATATATATATATATACATATACTGTATATATATATATATATATATATATATATATATATATATATATATATATAATATGTGTGCATCAATGATAAATGATATTTCAGAAGTTTCCATCGTTTCGCTTTTCCCTAACTAAAAACATGAGACACATTGGCTTACAAGAAAGAAATTGATAAAGCGAGCGTGGAAACCGACGCCATATGCAGAGTAAATATGTTAATGATATGGTTAATTAATATAGCAATTTGTGTAGAAGCAGAACACAATCTTCTGGCTGCACTTTGCATAAAATAATTATATTGCACTTCCGTTGTAATTCAATATATAGATAAAAGGCTGTTCCATTAAACCACTGTACTATAATTATGCACTGTTGGTTACAAAGGGATTTATACAAAAAAATTTCTCCTAAAGGAGGTGACAAGTTAAAGGGGTTGTCAAATAATAACAAACATTTCTTTTTTTTCTGCAAAGCCAGCGTTACAGATGTTCATAGTATGAGAGATCAGTCAACCATGACTGGGATGACCTGTAAAACTGGACACAACCATGGACAAGAATGGGGCCAAAAAAAAGCATTGACAGTTCCTTTCTATCCCTGTAGAGTTGTGAGTGTAAGTCAAAGGCAAGTTGTAATAACGACAACTAGGGCTACTGTCATGGGCGCAGAGCTCAGGGAGCCCATTGCCATAAACTAATTGCCACCATTATCATAAAAATGGCTTCCTGCAGCATCAATTTCTTTTAAACGCAATTGTATTTCCATCTTATTGGTGGTGATGTACTGTAAAAAATATATAAATTGAATGTAACTGCGAGGTTGTGGGTTTCCATCCTTGGCTACCTTTCCAGCCTCTTTCATCATTCTTCCAGAGCATAGCCAGAAGAAGCCAATAAAGCACTCGGAAGCTGCTTTGTATGGGAACATCAGTAGGTGAGTGTTTTTTTTTTTTTATTGTGAGAAATGGGTCAATAGTGTTCACAGTGGCCCGTAATTTATATTTTCAGGGGAACCTAGTGGTGGCTCATTAATTGGGTGGCACACAATAGCAGTATAGCATAATATTTAATGAAAATAAATTTAGAAAAATGCCTGATGCCTACAGTGAAACATGGTGGTAGCAGTGTATTATGTGTGGCTGCATTAGTGCTGCTGGTTTTGGGAGCTACATGTCATTGTTGGAACCATGATGACATAGAAGATGCTGCCCTCACTAAGTGCCCTTGGTAGATAAACACTTTTCCAACATGACAATAATCTAAAACATTCATCTGTTGCATTTCAGAAGAAGAGGGTGAAAGTGATTCAGTGGTCAAGTGTCTCCTGATCTGACTCCAGCCAATCATCCATGGGGAATTGTCAAGAGACAAGTTGTCATCACTCTTGATCAGCATCCAGGCTCGTTCTTGAAGAATGTAAAAATATACAGTGGGTACGGAAAGTATTCAGACTCCTTTACATTTTTCATTCTTTGTTTCATTGCAGTCATTTGGTAAATTCAAAAAAGTTCAATTTTTTCTCATTAATGTACACTCTGCACCACATCTTGACTGAAAAAAAAACAGAAATGTAGTAATTTTTGCAAATTTGTTAAAAAAGAAAAATTGAAATATCACATGGTCATAACTCATAAGTCTTCAGGCCCTTTGCTCAGTATTGAGCAGGGTACCTGCACTCATGAGCACCAGGAGACCCCCCAACATCCGTGACCAAGTAGTCAGGGCAGATATGGGTAGCACACAACGAGTACCGACTCAACAATTTCTAAGTTCACGCCGTAACGGTACGTTCCCTTGCCTGAGCTGTGCCTCCTGCTCAAACGTGATCAAGTCGGACAATGTGACTCACCCCAGGACTGGGAAATCGTACCCCATCCGCAAATTCTAAACTTGTGATACGAATTTTGTGGTTTATGTTATTAAATGCCCCTGCGGCTTGCTCTACGTCGGTGAGACCACCCAGCACGTGCGAGACAGGATCGCCAGCCACAAATCCACGATCAGGTGCAACAAAACCTGGCTTCCCCTTCCTGACCATTTTTCCAGGGCTAGGCATTCGGTGGCTCAATTAAAATTCCAAATATTGGAACAAGTTCCCCGCCCCAGACGGGGCGGCAACCACGTTAAACAATTGAGGGCCAGGGAAACGTATTGGATTTATACATTGGATACCCTCGCACCCAGGGGCCTGAACAGGGAAATTGACTGGCTACTCTAATCAATCTTTTACTAATTCTCTCCTCTTCCCTTACAGATCCGTTGAACCCCTTGGTGAGTTCATTATAGATATATAGTTATACTTCATTAACTAAACGTCCCTTTAAAACATCAATTATCTGACATAACCCCACATAGTTCCTATACTGGCCACTAACATATAGGCTCCTCCCCCTTGTATTTTATAAACTTGGACCTGTTGCCATTTTGCAGACGTAGTCATTTTTAATTTTTGATTTCCATACCCATTTACTTATACGTGGTCTGTTTATTAATTTACACATTCCATTACAGGCTGTCCCATTCATTATAGCATTAGGACCTAGATAGCGCTGGCTATTATTATTATCTTCATACATACAGGTATACAGGCTGAGCAACACTCTTACTGAACTAGGTACTGTGCACTGCAGCATTTGCGTTACCTAGCAACAAGGCACACACAGTCCCACTACATTCTCAGCAATGATACCCCGCACCGCTGTCCCAGTGCAGCGCCTGGGTTCCCTAGCAACCAGGCATATACAGGAGCGCCGGCCACGCATGCGCAGTTACTTTTCCACACTGCCGACATCACTTCCGGTTTCGCATGGCCCCACTTCCGGTACGCGCGGTTAAGACACAATACCGCCGGTCACGCTACACTCTGGCAGCAGGGCGCGGGAGCGCCGCTTATCAGCTTGTTCCATAAGGTAATCTGGCTCCCTTACTACATATACCTGGCCACCACCACCTATGTACATGGGCGCCACTGTGTATTCTATTATATACTCATTACCTCCCCACACTCTGATCTGTTTACAGACCCCCACAACAGGGCAGTCTAAGTGACTTTATGTCCGCAGCAACCTGGCACCTAAGGTACATTACACACTACTCCAGCATGTCTATTATGTCCTCTATGTACCTCCTCATACTTATATGCATCCACCGTTTTTCCTACAGTGTATGCCTCTTCCTTCAAGGATCTCTATCCTCTCTTCTCTGCACAATAAAGGTAAAAATGTCTTTTACTTATATGCACAAAGTCATGTGACCTGGCTACCTTAGCCTTTTTTCTTCCCCTGTGATTGCGATAATGCATATACCCCCTGTTTCGCTGATGTACGCGGTGTTCTCTTTACTATGCATTGCATGTTTTCAGTTACTACGTATGCCTTTTTTTATTATATTTTATTTTTTATTATTTTTTTGCTGTTTTCATCCAGGTTGGGATCTGTTATTTTCTGTTTTATTTTTTATTTTATTGAGTATTGTTTATTGTACATACTTATGTATTTTATTTTTGTTTTTTTCCCTAGCGATTGTATGATTAAGGCCCTGGGAGGGCCGAAACGTCATAATTTCTTCTGGTCGCTTTCAAATCATATAGTTGTCTTCTTAATAAATCTTCACCGTTGCAAAATATATACAAGAGTGTGCGGTGTACTATATTTTCTATGTACGTGGGGCTTTCTACAGCCCACTACACCTGCACCTCGCTCCCTTATTATCCTGAGTGCACGCCAATTTTCTTTGTTTATAGCTATAGTCTTGGCTGCTGCACCAGGTTGCCCTAATGTCCACTACCACTTTTGCTTACGATACAGCCACTAGCGCCAACATCATTTCAGCAGTAACTGGTTCTACAGAGTTTCTTAGAACACCCGTAGTCGACCTGAGAACCAGGGACTACGAAAAGACTAAGCGTAAGCTAGTCTCATATGACTTACATTGTACTACACTTGCTGAATATTATCGCCAGAGCAAAATTCCTAGAGGATTGAGATGCAATTTGCGACCTACACTATTCGCAGACAATCCTGAATTTTGTGATAGGTACAAACAGATTCTAAATAAATGCTCATTGGATATTATTGTCCTCACGATTGAATACCTCCAGAAGGAAATTACTGACGTTAAAAAAAACATTTTGGCCATTGAGACCCAGTTAACTACTACTCTTTCATCCACCGACTGGACTGCTCTTAAGAACAAGACGGATGAAGTCATCACAGAATTCGAAAAGATCCTACAAGAACGAAAAAGACTTAAGTTCCAGAGGGACAGCGAGGACTACTCCAACGACAGAGTTTATAGATGGAGCGACTACACCAACACCACAAATTGGCGGCGACGCAACAACTACAGAAGACCAGGGTCGTACAGCTCCGGCAGTGATTCCTCTACCGGTTCCACCAGGCAACATTTTTTAGCTGCAGGCCGCGGAGGGGGATGACACCAACCAGACCGACCGAAGAGCACGGCGAAAGGATGGTGACCCGAAGTCAGGTAAGCCCGCCAACCAGGTGGTCAACATCTCCAGTTACTCTTTATCACCAGCGGAACTGACAGTTCTACAGAAAGGATTATCTTTCTGTCCAACACCTCGCTGGGATCCTTTTCAACTGGAAAAAGACTTACATCGATTCTATAGGACTATCAGACTTAAGACTCATTTTGGCAATATGCCCATATCGGACCCAGGGGTGGGTTCTTCTACATCTATGAATGCTTGTTCAGAATTGTCAATTTCCTCTCTGGGGCTTCGTAATGTTAGCACTTTTTCACCTCCTCATTCTTACCACGCCATAGAAACCTTTATCTCTCTCGTGGACCGCGACATTAAATCTTTATCGCACCAACAGAGATTGGGCTTGTTTCCAACACATACTAACATGTCACTTGAGGAGAAACAGGCACTCTCCTCACTACGGTCCAACAACACCATCGTAAAAAAAACCGTGGACAAAGGGGGTGTGATTGTTGTCATGGATCAGTCACAGTACCGAGGTGAGATCCTTAGACAACTCTCGGATGTTAACACCTACAGGGTCATACCTAGGGACCCCACTGCAGCCATTACCATTAAAATTAAGGATCTTCTCGAAATATACCTTGACAATAAAACCATTGATGGTAGGACAGCCACCTTTCTGCAGAACCCCCATCCCATCATCCCGGTCTTCTACGTCCTTCCCAAAATACACAAATCCCTCCATAATCCACCAGGTAGACCGATCGTGGCTTCCACTGATTCGGTCCTTTCACCACTCTCCATATTTCTAGAAAAAATCTTGACCCCTCTGATCAAAAACACCAGGTCCTATATATTGGACACAAGCCATTTTCTTGAAAAAGTGAAACAAATACATCAAGTACCCTCCCATAGTCTTCTCGTTACCATGGATGGTAATAGCTTATACACATCTATTACCCATGAGAAGGGCATGTGTGCTACAAGGGACCTTCTAGAACAGACCGACATGTCCCAGAATGCCATTTCCCTCTGTCTTGATCTCCTAAGAACAGTCCTGTTTGAGAACTATTTTCTATATGAGGACACCTATTATGTCAAAGCATGCGGGACCGCAAAGGGCTCAAATGTAGCCCCGGCCTATGCTAATGCGTATATGAATTATTTTGAGCTACATCACGTTTACAACAATGAGCTTTTTTCCAGGTATGTCCTCAATTACTGTAGGTACATAGATGATATTTTCTTGGTCTGGACCGGAACATCTGGAACTCTGGATCTATTTTATTCTACCCTCAATTCTACTTTCCCAGAACTCAAATTCACCATCCATTCCCATGAAACACAAGTAGCCATTTTGGATACCCTGGTGTTGAAGGATACTAATGGATTCCTCAAAACAGACCTGTACACAAAGCCGACAGACTGTAACAGCTTACTACTTTATTCAAGCTGCCATCCAGTCACCACTAAAAATAGTCTACCCCGTTCTCAACTCAAAAGGGTCTCCCGCATTGTCACGGATCCTGAAACACGAAAAATCAGGCTAGCAACTATGGCACAGAAGTTCAGTGACAGGGAATACCCCTCTACCCTCTTGGCACAAGAACTCAATAGGTTCTCTGGTCCTCCTGTGAGCCCAATACCACTGTTGTGGATTCTGTTTTTGGGCTCCCTCTGGTGGTTACAGCTGGTACTGGATGACTTTGGTGGGTTGCGGTCTCTGGTTTCCACCTGTCCATCAGAGGCTGAGTGTTTCCTATTTAACCTGGCTTTCCTGTCATTCCCTTGCCGGCTATCAATGTATCAGTGTGTCTCTGTTACCTTTGCTACCTGCTCCTAGGCCTTCAAGACAAGCTAAGTCTGGATTTCCCTGTTTCATGTTTGCTTTCATGTTTTTAGTCCAGCTTGCAGATATGTAATTCTCTGCTGCTGGTTGCTCTAGTGGGCTGAAATTACCACTCATGTACCATGAGTTGGCACATGAGTTCAAGTAATTTCAGGATGGTATTTTGAAGGGTTTTAAGCTGACCGCGCAGTTCACCTTTTGTATCCTCTGCTATCTAGCTTAAGCGGGCCTCATTTTGCTGAATCTGTTTTCATAACTACGTTTGTGCCTTCCTCTCATTTCACCGTCATTATATGTGGGGGGCTGCTATTTCTGTGGGAATATTTCTCTGGAGGCAAGATAGGTCTGTGATTCTTCTGATAGGGGTAGCTAGATCTCCGGCTGGCGCGAGACGTCTAGAGTCCCCCCAGGAACGTTCCCCGGCTGCTGTTAGTTGAGTGTTGAGGTTCAGGATCGCGGTCAGCTCAGGTTCCATCACCCTAGAGCTCGTCCTGTTTTTGCCCGTGTTATGTGTTTAATTCCCTGCCATTGGGAACATGACAGTATAGCCGGCCCACAAAGTGTTAATTGTTTGGGCTGAAGCAGGAGAAAAAGAAGTGTTGAAGGGAAATTTTTTTTTTTTTCCCTCAGAGTTTTGCTGCCTAGCCCTTAATTGCTGTCTAGCTGCTTCTTACCTCCTCTTAACCCTTGAATGGCTCTGACCTTAGCTGTTTAACATGGATGTCCAGAGTTCCTATTCCAGAGTTTTTTTCTGGAGATAGATCTACCTTCCTGAATTTCAGGAACAATTGCAAATTGTTTCTTTCTTTGAAATCTCGCTCCTCTGGAGACCCTGCTCAGCAGGTCAAGATTGTAATATCTTTCCTGCGGGGCGACCCTCAGAATTGGGCATTTGCATTGGCACCAGGGGATCCTGCATTGCTCAGTGTGGATGCGTTTTTTCTGGCACTGGGATTGCTCTATGAGGAACCTAACCTGGAGATTCAGGCTGAAAAGGCTTTATTGGCCCTCTCTCAGGGGCATGATGAAGCGGAAGTATATTGTCAAAAATTTCGGAAATGGTCGGTGCTTACTCAGTGGAATGAGTGCGCCCTGGCTGCAAACTTCAGAGATGGTCTTTCTGAGGCCATTAAGGATATTATGGTGGGGTTCCCTGCGCCTACAGGTCTGAATGAGTCTATGGCTATGGCCATTCAGATTGATCGGCGTTTACGGGAGCGCAAACCTGTGCACCAGTTGGCGGTGTCTTCTGAACAGGCACCTGAGACTATGCAATGTGATAGAATTCAGTCCAGAAGTGAACGGCAAAATTATAGGCGGAAAAATGGATTGTGTTTTTATTGTGGTGATTCAGCTCATGTTATATCAGCATGCTCTAAACGCACAAAAAAGGTTGATAAATCTTTTGCCATTAGTACTCTGCAGTCTAAGTTCATTTTGTCTGTAACTCTGATTTGTTCACTGTCATCCATTTCCGTCGATGCCTATGTGGATTCGGGCGCTGCCCTGAGTCTTATGGATTGGTCATTTGCCAAACGCTGCGGTTTTAGTCTGGAGCCTCTGGAAGTTCCTATTCCTTTGAAGGGAATTGACTCTACACCATTGGCTATGAATAAACCGCAGTACTGGACACAAGTGACCATGCGCATGACTCCCGTTCATCAGGAGGTGATTCGCTTCCTTGTACTGTATAATTTACATGATGTACTAGTGCTTGGTCTGCCATGGTTACAAACTCATAATCCAGTCCTGGATTGGAAAACAATGTCTGTGTTAAGCTGGGGATGTCAGGGGGTTCATGATGATGCACCTCTGATTTCAATCGCTTCATCTACTCCTTCTGAGGTCCCTGCGTTTTTGTCTGACTATCGGGATGTTTTTGAGGAGCCTAAGCTCAATTCGCTCCCTCCTCATAGGGATTGTGACTGTGCTATAGAATTAATTCCTGGCAGTAAGTTCCCTAAGGGTCGTTTATTTAATCTGTCAGTGCCAGAGCATACTGCTATGCGGAATTATATTAAGGAGTCCTTGGAAAAGGGACATATTCGTCCATCTTCATCCCCTCTGGGAGCAGGTTTTTTTTTCGTGGCAAAAAAAGATGGTTCCCTGAGGCCTTGTATAGATTATCGCCTTCTGAATAAGATTACAGTCAAATATCAGTATCCATTGCCATTATTGACTGATTTGTTTGCTCGCATTAAGGGGGCTAGGTGGTTCACTAAGATAGATCTTCGCGGTGCGTATAATCTTGTGCGGATAAAGCAGGGTGATGAGTGGAAAACCGCATTTAATACGCCTGAGGGCCATTTTGAGTATTTGGTAATGCCTTTTGGACTTTCTAATGCTCCTTCAGTCTTTCAGTCCTTTATGCACAATATTTTCCGTGAATATCTGGATAAGTTTATGATTGTGTATTCGGATGATATTTTGGTGTTTTCTGATGACTGGGAGTCTCATGTTCTACAGGTCAGGAAGGTGTTTCAAGTCCTGCGGGCCAATTCTCTGTTTGTGAAGGGCTCAAAATGTCTCTTCGGAGTCCAGAAGATTTCTTTTTTGGGGTACATTTTTTCTCCTTCTACTATTGAGATGGATCCCGTCAAGGTTCAGGCGATTTGTGACTGGACACAACCTACATCTGTTAAGAGTCTTCAGAAGTTCTTGGGTTTTGCTAATTTTTATCGTCGGTTCATTACTAATTTTTCCAGTGTTGTTAAACCTTTGACTGATTTGACTAAAAAGGGCTGTGGAGGCCTTTCAGGAACTTAAGCGCCGGTTTTCTTCTGCTCCTGTGTTATGTCAACCAGATGTTTCACTTCCTTTTCAGGTTGAGGTTGATGCTTCCGAGATTGGAGCGGGGGCGGTTTTGTCACAGAGAAGTTCCGATGGCTCGGTGATGAAGCCATGTGCGTTCTTTTCTAGAAAATTCTCGCCCGCCGAGCGCAATTATGATGTGGGTAATCGGGAGCTTTTGGCCATGAAGTGGGCATTTGAGGAGTGGCGTCATTGGCTTGAGGGTGCTAGACATCGTGTGGTGGTCTTGACTGATCACAATAATCTGATTTACCTTGAGTCTGCCAGGTGTCTGAATCCTAGACAGGCTCGTTGGTCGTTGTTTTTTTCTCGTTTCAATTTTGTGGTTTCATACCTGCCAGGTTCAAAGAATGTGAAGGCAGATGCTCTTTCCAGGAGTTTTGTGCCTGACTCTCCTGGAGGCTCTGGGCCTACTGGTATCCTTAGGGATGGGGTAATATTGTCAGCCGTCTCCCCAGACTTGCGACGTGCATTGCAGGAGTTTCAGGCGGATAAACCTGATCGTTGTCCACCAGAAAGACTGTTTGTTCCGGATGATTGGACCAGTAGAGTCATCTCCGAGGTCCATTCTTCTGTGTTGGCTGGTCATCCTGGAATATTTGGTACTAGAGACTTGGTGGCCAGGTCTTTTTGGTGGCCTTCCTTGTCAAGGGAAGTGCGCACCTTTGTGCAGTCTTGTGAAGTGTGTGCTCGGGCTAAGCCTTGCTGTTCTCGGGCCAGTGGGTTGTTGTTATCCTTGCCTATCCCGAAGAGGCCTTGGATGCACATTTCCATGGATTTTATTTCAGATCTCCCTGTCTCACAGAAAATGTCCGTTATCTGGGTTGTGTGTGACCGCTTTTCTAAGATGGTTCATTTGGTACCCTTGCCTAAGTTGCCTTCCTCCTCTGAGTTGGTCCCTTTATTTTTTCAGAACGTGGTTCGTTTGCATGGGATTCCGGAGAATATCGTTTCTGACAGGGGATCCCAGTTTGTGTCTAGATTTTGGCGGACGTTTTGTGCTAAGATGGGCATTGATTTGTCTTTCTCGTCTGCATTCCATCCTCAGACGAATGGCCAGACGGAGCGAACTAATCAGACCTTGGAAACTTATTTAAGGTGTTTTGTTTCTGCTGATCAAGATGACTGGGTTGCCTTTTTGCCACTGGCCGAATTTGCCCTTAATAATCGGGCTAGTTCTGCTACTTTGGTTTCTCCTTTCTTTTGTAATTCGGGGTTTCATCTTCGTTTTTCCTCTGGTCAGGTGGAGCCTTCGGATTGTCCTGGAGTGGACGTGGTGGTGGACAGGCTACATCAGATTTGGAATCAGGTAGTGGACAATTTGAAGTTGTCTCAGGAGAAGACTCAGCAGTTTGCTAATCGCCGTCGCCGCGTGGGTCCCCGACTCCTTGTTGGGGACTTGGTGTGGTTGTCTTCTCGTTTTGTCCCTATGAAGGTCTCTTCTCCTAAGTTCAAGCCTCGGTTCATCGGTCCTTATAAGATCTTGGAGATTCTTAACCCTATATAAATAACAAAATCCCAAATATATTAGATACCTTCATCAGAATTATTATAGAACAGAATTCCCCTTGTTTTTATATGAGGAACAAAGGTATACCCACAAGAATAAAATTGAAAAATACGTTACTAAATACCACATGTAGTGAACATTAAAATCCATGAAAATAGCCAAACAAGGTGAAATCTCGCTAAAAACAATCACAGAGCAAACACGATGGACCATTAACAAAACTTCAAATGTTATTTGTAATATATAAGGAACACTCCTTCAAAGTAGCGCAGTCAATATGTATAAGCCACTAAGGCCAATCAGTCCTGCACACAGCATCCCCATGAGGGCATAATAGGTGGAGTCATAAAACCAAGTGTGTGTGTGGCAGCATAAGAATTGGCCATAGGACTATATGCCCAAAATGTGGCTATGTATTATAAAGGCTACTGCAGCAAAAATTACTGATTTATGCAAAAGGTAAGCATTAAAGTGCAACAGTGCTAATAGTCTATGGTTGAACTACAACCTAATAGACACAATATGCTTATGTGCCCTCTTAAGCCTGTATAATCCTGCAGTGCCGTTCTATAAGTATAGATGCATAACAAGCTACCAAACAAATCTATATCAGGAGTTGGTTCCAATGTATATAAGAATTAACTTACATGAAGCTGATGCTGGGATCGTGTGCCTGTGCTGTAACCCCGACAGCACTGTTTCGCCACTCAGGCTTCTTCCATAAGGGGGGGCCATTTGCCATTTGTGTTTCCTATTTAACCTGGCTTTCCTGTCATTCCCTTGCCGGCTATCAATGTATCAGTGTGTCTCTGTTACCTTTGCTACCTGCTCCTAGGCCTTCAAGACAAGCTAAGTCTGGATTTCCCTGTTTCATGTTTGCTTTCATGTTTTTAGTCCAGCTTGCAGATATGTAATTCTCTACTGCTGGTTGCTCTAGTGGGCTGAAATTACCACTCATGTACCATGAGTTGGCACATGAGTTCAAGTAATTTCAGGATGGTATTTTGAAGGGTTTTAAGCTGACCGCGCAGTTCACCTTTTGTATCCTCTGCTATCTAGCTTAAGCGGGCCTCATTTTGCTGAATCTGTTTTCATAACTACGTTTGTGCCTTCCTCTCATTTCACCGTCATTATATGTGGGGGGCTGCTATTTCTGTGGGAATATTTCTCTGGAGGCAAGATAGGTCTGTGATTCTTCTGATAGGGGTAGCTAGATCTCCGGCTGGCGCGAGACGTCTAGAGTCCCCCCAGGAACGTTCCCCGGCTGCTGTTAGTTGAGTGTTGAGGTTCAGGATCGCGGTCAGCTCAGGTTCCATCACCCTAGAGCTCGTCCTGTTTTTGCCCGTGTTATGTGTTTAATTCCCTGCCATTGGGAACATGACATACCACGCCAACCCCAAGAGAGGATCCCATTTGTGCACACCCACAATCCTTTCATGACGAAGGTGTATTCCGTCATTAAAAAGCACTGGCCCCTTCTTGGTAGAGCCCACCCAGAGATTGCATCCTTCAGGGTACCTGCACTCATGAGCACCAGGAGACCCCCCAACATCCGTGACCAAGTAGTCAGGGCAGATATGGGTAGCACACAACGAGTACCGACTCAACAATTTCTAAGTTCACGCCGTAACGGTACGTTCCCTTGCCTGAGCTGTGCCTCCTGCTCAAACGTGATCAAGTCGGACAATGTGACTCACCCCAGGACTGGGAAATCGTACCCCATCCGCAAATTCTAAACTTGTGATACGAATTTTGTGGTTTATGTTATTAAATGCCCCTGCGGCTTGCTCTACGTCGGTGAGACCACCCAGCACGTGCGAGACAGGATCGCCAGCCACAAATCCACGATCAGGTGCAACAAAACCTGGCTTCCCCTTCCTGACCATTTTTCCAGGGCTAGGCATTCGGTGGCTCAATTAAAATTCCAAATATTGGAACAAGTTCCCCGCCCCAGACGGGGCGGCAACCACGTTAAACAATTGAGGGCCAGGGAAACGTATTGGATTTATACATTGGATACCCTCGCACCCAGGGGCCTGAACAGGGAAATTGACTGGCTACTCTAATCAATCTTTTACTAATTCTCTCCTCTTCCCTTACAGATCCGTTGAACCCCTTGGTGAGTTCATTATAGATATATAGTTATACTTCATTAACTAAACGTCCCTTTAAAACATCAATTATCTGACATAACCCCACATAGTTCCTATACTGGCCACTAACATATAGGCTCCTCCCCCTTGTATTTTATAAACTTGGACCTGTTGCCATTTTGCAGACGTAGTCATTTTTAATTTTTGATTTCCATACCCATTTACTTATACGTGGTCTGTTTATTAATTTACACATTCCATTACAGGCTGTCCCATTCATTATAGCATTAGGACCTAGATAGCGCTGGCTATTATTATTATCTTCATACATACAGGTATACAGGCTGAGCAACACTCTTACTGAACTAGGTACTGTGCACTGCAGCATTTGCGTTACCTAGCAACAAGGCACACACAGTCCCACTACATTCTCAGCAATGATACCCCGCACCGCTGTCCCAGTGCAGCGCCTGGGTTCCCTAGCAACCAGGCATATACAGGAGCGCCGGCCACGCATGCGCAGTTACTTTTCCACACTGCCGACATCACTTCCGGTTTCGCATGGCCCCACTTCCGGTACGCGCGGTTAAGACACAATACCGCCGGTCACGCTACACTCTGGCAGCAGGGCGCGGGAGCGCCGCTTATCAGCTTGTTCCATAAGGTAATCTGGCTCCCTTACTACATATACCTGGCCACCACCACCTATGTACATGGGCGCCACTGTGTATTCTATTATATACTCATTACCTCCCCACACTCTGATCTGTTTACAGACCCCCACAACAGGGCAGTCTAAGTGACTTTATGTCCGCAGCAACCTGGCACCTAAGGTACATTACACACTACTCCAGCATGTCTATTATGTCCTCTATGTACCTCCTCATACTTATATGCATCCACCGTTTTTCCTACAGTGTATGCCTCTTCCTTCAAGGATCTCTATCCTCTCTTCTCTGCACAATAAAGGTAAAAATGTCTTTTACTTATATGCACAAAGTCATGTGACCTGGCTACCTTAGCCTTTTTTCTTCCCCTGTGATTGCGATAATGCATATACCCCCTGTTTCGCTGATGTACGCGGTGTTCTCTTTACTATGCATTGCATGTTTTCACAGTTACTACATATGCCTTTTTTTATTATATTTTATTTTTTATTATTTTTTTGCTGTTTTCATCCAGGTTGGGATCTGTTATTTTCTGTTTTATTTTTTATTTTATTGAGTATTGTTTATTGCACATACTTATGTATTTTATTTTTGTTTTTTTCCCTAGCGATTGTATGATTAACCCCTTAAGCCCCGAGGGTGGTTTGCACGTTAATGACCGGGCCAATTTTTACAATTCTGACCACTGTCCCTTTATGAGGTTATAACTCTGGAACGCTTCAACGGATCTTGGCGATTCTGACATTGTTTTCTCGTGACATATTGTACTTCATGTTAGTGGTAAAATTTCTTCGATATAACTTGCGTTTATTTGTGAAAAAAACGAATATTTGGCGAAAATTTTGAAAATTTCGCAATTTTCCAACTTTGAATTTTTATGCCCTTAAATCACAGACATATGTCACACAAAATACTTAATAAATAACATTTTCCACATGTCTACTTTACATCAGCACAATTTTGGAACCAAAATTTTTTTTTGTGACGGAGTTATAAGGGTTAAAAGTTGACCAGCAATTTCTCATTTTTACAACACCATTTTTTTTTAGGGACCACATCTCATCTGAAGTCATTTTGACGGGTCTATATGATAGAAAATACCCAAGTGTGACACCATTCTAAAAACTGCACCCCTCAAGGTACTCAAAACCACTTTCAAGAAGTTTATTAACCCTTCAGGTGTTTCACAGGAATTTTTGGAATGTTTAAATAAAAATGAACATTTAACTTTTTTTCACACAAAATTTATTTCAGCTCCAATTTGTTTTATTTTACCAAGGGTAACAGGAGAAAATAGACCCCAAAAGTTGTTGTACAATTTGTCCTGAGTACGCTGATACCCCATATGTGGGGGTAAACCACAGTTTGGGCGCATGGCAGAGCTTGGAAGCAAAGGAGCGCCATTTGACTTTTCAATGCAAAATTGACTGGAATTGAGATGGGACGCCATGTTGCATTTGGAGAGCCCCTGATGTGCCTAAACATTGAAACCCCCCACAAGTGACACCATTTTGGAAAGTAGACCCCCTAAGGAACTTATCTAGATGTGTGGTGAGCACTTTGACCCAACAAGTGCTTTACAGAAGTTTATAATGCAGAGCCGTAAAAATAAAAAATCATATTTTTTCACAAAAATTATCTTTTCACCCCCAATTTTTTATTTTCCCAAGGGTGAGAGAAGAAATTGGACCCCAAAAATTGTTGTGCAATTTGTCCTGAGTACGCTGATACCCCATATGTGGGTGTAAACCATTGTTTGGGCGCAGGGCAGAGCTCGGAAGGGAAGGAGCGCCATTTGACTTTTCAATGCAAAATTGACTGGAATTGAGATGGGACGCCATGTTGCATTTAGAGAGCCCTTGATGTGCCTAAACATTGAAACCCCTAACAAGTGACACCATTTTGGAAAGTAGACCCCCTAAGGAACTTATCTAGATGTGTGGTGAGCACTTTGACCCAACAAGTGCTTTACAGAAGTTTATAATGCAGAGCCGTAAAAATAAAAAATCATATTTTTTCACAAAAATTATCTTTTCACCCCCAATTTTTTATTTTCCCAAGGGTGAGAGAAGAAATTGGACCCCAAAAATTGTTGTGCAATTTGTCCTGAGTACGCTGATACCCCATATGTGGGTGTAAACCATTGTTTGGGCGCAGGGCAGAGCTCGGAAGGGAAGGAGCGCCATTTGACTTTTCAATGCAAAATTGACTGGAATTGAGATGGGACGCCATGTTGCATTTAGAGAGCCCTTGATGTGCCTAAACATTGAAACCCCTAACAAGTGACACCATTTTGGAAAGTAGACCCCCTAAGGAACTTATCTAGATGTGTGGTGAGCACTTTGACCCAACAAGTGCTTTACAGAAGTTTATAATGCAGAGCCGTAAAAATAAAAAATCATATTTTTTCACAAAAATGATCTTTTCACCCCCAATTTTTTATTTTCCCAAGGGTAAGAGAAGAAATTGGACCCCAAAAATTGTTGTGCAATTTGTCCTGAGTACACTGATACCCCATATGTGGGTGTAAACCATTGTTTGGGCGCAGGGCAGAGCTCAGAAGGGAAGGAGCGCCATTTGACTTTTCAATGCAAAATTGACTGGAATTGAGATGGGACGCCATGTTGCGTTTGGAGAGCCCCTAATGTGCCTAAACATTGAAACCCCCCACGAGTGACACCATTTTGGAAAGTAGACCCCTTAAGGAACTTATCTAGATGTGTGTTGAGCACTTTGACCCAACAAGTGCTTCACAGAAGTTTATAATGCAGAGCCGTAAAAATAAAAAATCATATTTTTTCACAAAAATGATCTTTTCACCCCCATTTTTTTATTTCCCCAAGGGTAAGAGAAGAAATTAGACCACAAAAGTTGTTGTGCAATTTGTCCTGAGTACGACGATACCCCATATGTGGGTGTAAACCATTGTTTGGGCGCATAGCAGAGCTCAGAAGGGAAGAAGCGCTATTTTACTTTTCAATGCAAAATTGACTGGAATTAAGATGGGATGCCATGTTGCGTTTGGAGAGCCCCTGATGTGCCTAAACATTAAACCCCCCCACAAGTGACACCATTTTGGAAAGTAGACCCCCTAAGGAACTTATCTAGATGTGTTTTGAGAGCTTTGAACCCCCAAGTGTTTCACTACAGTTTATAACGCAGAGCCGTGAAAATAAAATTTTTTTTTTTTTTTCACAAAAATTATTTTTTAGCCCCCAGTTTTGTATTTTCACAAGGGTATCAGGATAAATTGGACCCCAAAAGTTGTTGTACAATTTGTCTGGAGTACGCTGATACCCCATTTGTGGGGAGGGACCACTGTTTGGGCGCATGACAGAGCTCGGAAGGGAAGGAGCGCCATTTGGAATGCAGACTTAAATGGATTGGTCTGCAGGCGTCACGTTGCATTTGCAGAGCCCCTGATGTACCCAAACAGTACAAACCCCCCACAAGTGACCCCATATTGGAAACTAGACCCCCCAAGGAACTTATCTAGATGTGTTGTGAGAACTTTGAACCCCCAAGTGTTTCACTACAGTTTATAACGCAGAGCCGTGAAAATAAAAATTATTTTTCTTTTTCACAAAAATGATTTTTTAGCCCCCAGTTTTGTATTTTCACAAGGGTATCAGGATAAATTGGACCCTAAAAGTTGTTGTCCAATTTGTCCTGAGTACGCTGATACCCCCTATGTGGGGGGGAACCACTGTTTGGGCGCATGACAGAGCTCGGAAGGGAAGGAGCGCCATTTGGAATGCAGACTTAAATGGATTGGTCTGCAGGCGTCACGTTGCATTTGCAGAGCCCCTGATGTACCCAAACAGTACAAACCCCCCACAAGTGACCCCATATTGGAAACTAGACCTCCCAAGGAACTTATCTAGATGTGTTGTGAGAACTTTGAACCCCCAAGTGTTTCACTACAGTTTACAACGCAGAGCCGTGAAAATAAAACATATTTTTTTTCCCACAAAAATGATTTTTAGCCCCCCAAATTTTTATTTTCCCAAGGATAACAAGAGAACTTGGACCCCAGAAGTTGTTGTTCAATTTGTCCCTAGTACGCTGATACCCCATATGTTGGGGTAAACCCCTTTTTGGACGCACGGGAGAGCTCGGAAGGGAAGGAGCACTGTTTTACTTTTTCAACGCAGAATTGGCTGGAATTGAGATTGGACGCCATGTCGCGTTTGGAGAGCCCTGATGTGCCTGAACAGTGGAAACTCCCCAATTCTACCTGAAACCCTACCCCTAACCGTTTACTGAACATTTTCTGACAGTCATAAGTGCCACGTATATAAGTGCCACGTATATAAGTGCCACGTATATAAGTGCCACGTATTTAAGTGCCACGTATTTAAGTGCCACGTATTTAAGTGCCACGTATTTAAGTGCCACGTATTTAAGTGCCACGATATTTCAGTGCCACAATATTTCAGTGCCACGTATTTCAGTGCCACGTATTTCAGTGCCACGTATTTCAGTGCCACGTATTTCAGGCACTGAAAAATACGTGGCACGTAAATATTTCAGTGCCACGATATTTCAGTGCCACGATATTTCAGTGCCACGTATTTCAGTGCCACGTATTTCAGGCACTGAAAAATACGTGGCACGTAAATACGTGGCACGTAAATACGTGGCACTTAAATACGTGGCACTTAAATACGTGGCACTTAAATACGTGGCACTTAAATACGTGGCACTTATATACGTGGCCACTGAAATATCGTGGCACTTATATACGTATATACGTATATAAACGTATATTTCAGTGCCACGTATTTCAGTGCCACGTATTTCAGTGCCACGTATTTCAGGCACTGAAAAATACGTGGCACGTAAATACTTCAGTGCCACGATATTTCAGTGCCACGATATTTCAGTGCCACGATATTTCAGTGCCACGATATTTCAGTGCCACGTATTTCAGGCACTGAAAAATACGTGGCACTGAAATACGTGGCACTGAAATACATGGCACTTAAATACGTGGCACTTAAATACGTGGCACTTAAATACGTGGCACTTAAATACGTGGCACTTAAATACGTGGCACTTATATACATGGCACTTATATACGTGGCCACTGAAATATCGTGGCACTTATATACGTATATACGTATATAAACGTATATTTCAGTGCCACGTATTTCAGTGCCACGTATTTCAGGTTAGGGGTAGGGTTAGGGGTAGGGTTAGGGTTTTTTGTTTTTTTCTTGTTTTCTTGTGTTTTTCTATAAAAACGCATGCGTTTTACCGCGTTTACATGCATTTTTTCACATGCGGTTTTTTAAAAAAACGCATGCAGATAAAAACGCAAGTGTGAAACCAGACTAAAAGACGCTTTTTATAGCAAAAAAGTTTTTGCGTCTCCACATTTTGAGACCTATAATTTTTCCACATTTTGGTCCACAGAGTCATGTGAGGTCTTGTTTTTTGCGGGACGAGTTGACGTTTTTATTGGTAACATTTTCGGACACGTGACCATTTTTTATCACTTTTTATTCCGATTTTTGTGAGGCAGAATAACCAAAAACCAGCTATTCATGAATTTCTTTTGGGAGAGGCGTTTATACCGTTCTGCGCTTGGTAAAATTGATAAAGCAGTTTTATTCGTCGGGTCAGTACGATTACAGCGATACCTCATTTATATCATTTTTTTATGATTTGACGCTTTTATACGATAAAAACTATTTTATAGAAAAAATAATTATTTTGGCATCGCTTTATTCTGAGGACTATAACTTTTTTATTTTTTTGCTGATGATGCTGCATGGCGGCTCGTTTTTTGCGGGACAAGATGACGTTTTCAGCGGTAACATGGTTATTTATATCCGTCTTTTTGATCGCGTGTTATTCCACTTTTTGTTCGGCGGTATGGTAATAAAGCGTTGTTTTTTGCCTAGTTTTTTTTTTCTTTTTCTTACGGTGTTTACTGAAGGGGTTAACTAGTGGGCCAGTTTTATAGGTGGGGTCGTTACGGACGCGGCGATACTAAATATGTGTACTTTTATTGTTTTTGTTTGTTTTTTTTAGATAAAGAAATGTATTTATGGGAATAATATTTTTTTTTTTATTATTATTTATTTAGGAATTATTATTATTTTTTTTTACACATGTGGAAATTTTTTTTTTTACTTTTTTACTTTGTCCCAGGGGGGGACATCACAGATCGCAGATCTGATAGTGTGCACAGCACTCTATCAGATCCGTGATCATACTTTCATCGGAGCAGGCTGCAGCTTTCATCTGCAGCCTGCTCCGACCCGGAAGTGCTCCCTGCAGGACCCGGATACAGCCCCTCGGCCATTTTGGATCCGGGGCCTGCAGGGAGAAGACGTTCGGTACGAGGTGAGTACATCACCTTGTACCGATCGTCTCAGGGAAGCCCGCAGGGAGCCCCCTCCCTGCGCGATGCTTCCCTGTACCGCCGGTACACCGCGATCATGTTTGATCGCGGTGTGCCGGGGGTTAATGTGCCGGGGGCGGTCCGTGACCGCTCCTGGCACATAGTGCCGGATGTCAGCTGCGATATGCAGCCGACACCCGGCCGCGATCGGCCGCGCTCCCCCCGTGAGCGCGGCCGATCGCGTATGACGTACTATACCGTCACCGGGAATTAAGGCCCACCCCACCTCGACGGTATAGTACGTCATATGGGATTAAGGGGTTAAGGCCCAGGGAGGGCCGAAACGTCATAATTTCTTCTGGTCGCTTTCAAATCATATAGTTGTCTTGTTAATAAATCTTCACCGTTGCAAAATATATACAAGAGTGTGCGGTGTACTATATTTTCTACAGTATTGAGGAGAAGCACCTTTTGAGCTAGTACAGCCATGAGTAGTGTTGAGCGATACCGTCCGATACTTGAAAGTATCGGCCGATACCGTCAAAGTATCGGATCTAATCCGATACCGATACCCGATACCAATACAAGTCAATGGAACTCAAGTATCGGACGGTATTCCTGATGGTTCCCAGGGTCTAAAGGAGAGGAAACTCTCCTTCAGGCCCTGGGATCCATATTAATGTGTAAAAGAAAGAATTAAAATAAAAAATATTGCTATACTCACCTCTCCGACGCAGCCTGGACCTCACCGAGGGAACCGGCAGCGTTCTTTGCTTAAAATGCGCGCGTTTACTTCCTTCCGTGACGTCACGGCTTGTGATTGGTCGCATGCCGCCCATGTGGCCGCGACGCGACCAATCACTGCAAGCCGTGACGTAATTTTCAGGTCCTCAATGCCTAATTCTAGGCATTCAGGATTTTAAAATTACGTTACGGCTTGTGATTGGTCGCGTCGCGGTCACATGGGCGACGCGACCAATCACAAGCCGTGACGTCACTGAGGCAGGAAACGCGCGCATTTTAAAATTACGTCACGGCTTGTGATTGGTTGCGTGCCGCCCATGTGACCGCGACGCGACCAATCACAGCAAGTCGTGACGTAAATTTCAGGTCCTGAATGCAGAATTAGGCATTCAGGACCTGAAATTACGTCACGGCTTGCTGTGATTGGTCGCGTCGCGGCCACATGGGCGGCACGCAACCAATCACAAGCCGTGACGTCACGGAAGGAAGTAAACGCGCGCATTTTAAGCAAAGAACGCTGCCGGTTCCCTCGGTGAGGTCCAGGATGCGTCGGAGAGGTGAGTATAGCAATATTTTTTATTTTAATTCTTTCTTTTACACATTAATGTTGTTTCGATACCGATACCCGATACCACAAAAGTATCGGATCTCGGTATCGAAATTCCGATACCCGCAAGTATCGACCGATACCCGATACTTGCGGTATCGGAATGCTCAACACTAGCCATGAGTCTTCTTGGGAATGATGTAACAAGTTTTTCACACCTGGATCTGGGGATCCTCGGCCATTCTTCCTTGCAGATCCTCTCCAGTTCCGTCAGGTTGGATGGTGAACGTTGGTGGATGCCATTTTCAGGTCTCTCTAGAGATGCTCAGTTGGGTTTAGGTCAGGGCTCTGGTTGGGCCGGTCAAGAATGGTCACAGAGTTGTTCTGAATCCACTACTTTGTTATTTTAGCCATGTGCTTAGGGTCATTGTCTTGTTGGAAGGTGAACCTTCGGCCAAGTCTGAGGTCCAGAGCACTCTGAAAGAGGTTTTCATCCAGGATATCTCTGTACTTGGCCACATTCATGTTTCCTTCAATGGCAACCAGTCATCCTGTCCCTGCAGCTGAAAAACACCCCCATAGCATGATGCTGCCACCACCATGCTTCACTGTTGGGATTGTATTGGGCGGGTGATGAGCAGTGCCTGGTTTTCTCCACACATACCGCTTAGAATTATCACCAAAAAGGTCTATCTTCATCTCATCAGACCAGAGAATCTTATTTCTCATAGTCTGGGAGTCCTTCATGTGTTTTTTAGGAAACTCTATGGGGGCTTTCCTATGTCTTGCACTGAGGAGAGACTTCTGCCTGGCCTCTCTGCCATAAAGGCCCGACTGGTGGAGGGCTGTAGTGATAGTTGACTTTGTGGAACTTGTCCCATCTCCCTACTGCATCTCGGGAGCTCAGCCACAGTGATCTTGGGGTTCTTCTTTACCTCTCTTACCAAGGCTCTTCTCCCACGATTGCTCAGTTTGTCTGGACGGCCAGGTCTAGGAAGATTCTGGTGTTCCTAAACTCCTTTCATTTAAGGATTATGGAGGCCACTGGGCCTTGAGTACTGCAGAAATTCTGTTGTAACCTTGGCCAGATCTGTGCCTTGCCACAATTCTCTCTGTGAACTCCTTGGCCAGTTCCTTTGACCTCATGATTCTCATTTGGTCTGGCATGCACTGTGAGCTGTGCAGTCTTATATAGACAGGTGTGTGCAGGGCTGTCATCAGGACATTAATGCCCTTACTGCTGTATGGGGCCTGGTCAGCAGCAGTACACAGAGGGGCCCCACTGTTGTGCTTCTACTGATTGGGCCCCATCGTGCACTAAAATACTGTGTACTGCAGCTCAAACATCGGCGCTGGGGCCCGGGAGCCTTTTTGGAGCTGTGCACGGCCGTCTACCTAGTCGGCTGCGCAGCTCCTGCTCGGCTGTAGCTAGAATGTATGGGCTCCCTGCAGGTCCTGACTACAGCCCATACA